>NC_143558.1:21917500-22228888 GCF_054136105.1 Typopeltis vanoorti | reverse complement strand
AACCAGTCTTAGACTAACGGGTATCGCTTTTTAGGTGGGAAGGAAAAACCTAAGTTCTGTTGGAGAAAAATAGACCGAGAAATTACACTAGAATTCAACGTATAAAATTACTGTCTACAAAGGCGAAGCATAATGATAATCCCTGCTATCGGATAAGGATAGTGTGAAAAGGAAAATTTATTGTTCGATCTTGAATGGGTGAAAGTTATAGATGTTGTTTGGTACTAAAATGGTCTTTGGTCTTTTATGTTTGGAGAAATCCGTTTCATCTTAGTTTACTGCTTGCTGAACTAATTCATTTGGGTGAGTGGATGATTTTGTAAAGAACTTTGCTGCTAAAGATTGCAGGAAAGAGTAGATATAAGGGATATTTGTGTCCCAGTGAAGTTGAACGATTCTTCCATTCAGAATCATACGTAAGCACCTGTTTTGTATTCTTTGCAGTTTGAGAATATTGGTGATAGAAGCTTGACTCCAGCCGGGAGAGGCATAAGCAATTATGGGAGAGATCATCAACTGGCAGAGGAGCAATTTGATTTTGGTGTCTATTTTGCTGTTCCTGTTATTTAGAGGGGAGAACTGTGAGATGACTCTGAATGCCTTTGCACATGAGGGCTAAAGAATAATCTTCTGTCTAGAAGAACACCGAGATATTTGGCTTCTGCTTTCCAGGGAATTTTGTAAATAGGAACATGTCTTCTTTAGGAGATATTGAATTTTTAGTGAAAAACATGGCAGTACTTTTTCGAGGATTTACTTTCAATCGCTAATTAGAGAAGGAGTGCTATAATTTGTCGAATGCCTTTTCTAAGTCAAGAAAAACTGCTCTAGTGAATTAGTGCCAATTATAGCATTTCATTATTGCAATCTTGCCTAAATTAGAAATCAAAATTCAAAGCACATTTGCGGTTTATATAATTTCTATATTTAAAAATAAAAAAGGTGGTTTATTTTATTATAAAGTTTCTTTAAAAATACATTACTTTAAAGGAAAATTTTAATTCATTAGAACTTAAATTATACTTAACGATAAATTATATTCAAAATTACTTTTAATATTGAACCATAAGTGTAAGCATGAAGCATTCTTACAAACACTCTTACTTGTATACAGAGATGATGTCATCAATGCCTCAGTATCCCATAATGTTTCTACATTATGAGAATTATTGAATAAAAAACAAACCAGAAATAAATGATTGAAATTGTATCTTACCTTCTAATAATCATCCTCATTTATCAGAGAAGGGGAGCGAGACCCCCTAAACAATAGGCAGGAAAACCCGGACAGCATTGTAAAATCGGTTAAAAGCGTTATGGAGACCCCGATGAGTGGCAGCCTACGTAGCGGGATGATCTGTGATTTTACGCCTGAGATGGTATTAGTCACGGTTCGCCCACTAACTACTTTAATGACGTCATATATTTCACCTGAACACAGCAGGGAATACTGGCAGTCTCTAAAACCACCGGAGTAGTCCGAAGTGAGGGGAGAATACATATATAAAAAAAAGGTCAATTTATCTAGTGTGAAATACGGTACTAGAGGCTTTAGAAAACAAGTTGATGGGATAAATTATTGACAGATGCGAAGGCCATTGTGACGTGTTTAATTCCCACCCGTGACACCAGGGGGAGCTGTCTTCTTTCCTTTTTTTTTTTTTTTTTTCTTTTTCGTGCATTGGTGTAACTATCACAGTAAATGTCTATGTTTAATATCTGTTTACCTTGCTTTGGATCGAGTGTTTTGTTCGTATAAAGTAAATTTAGCCTTCGGATGTCCTACACAAGCACAAAATTAGCATATGAAAGCGATCTCCCTAATGTCGTTTTAATATCTGCTAGAAAGGCTTCGCACAACAATATTTCTAACTACCCGGATGTGTCATTGTTGATTTACAGCGTGACTGCTACAGAAATGTACATAGAGTTGATTAAGTCGACAATCAAACGTTTGTGCTCAATTTTAGCCTCTTTTTTTGGCCGACTAACAGTTCCAGTGCGTGAAGAATGCAGCGCCCTCTACACAGAACTTTATAAAGCAATACAATTAATTTTTTTTTTTTTTTTTTTTTTTTTTTTAACTGAACGGTGAATTTATCTCATGTTATGTCTATGGATCGTTAGTGTATTCTCGATCACTTACTCTAATAGCGTCTGTGATCATAGCACGATCTTAATCTGTTGCTGTTTTTGCATGCATATTAAAAATGCAAATAAAAAAAAAGGCTGAAGACGATATTACTGATAAGGTATAAACTAGGGAGACTGATTTTATTAAAGAGCATTTGGCGAAGTTAGAAAAGATATTACGGTTAAATATTTACGTTACAATTGTGTCTGGAGAACAGTTTTTAGTATCCATGGCAAAAATAAATAAATAAAATTAGGAATTTTATTTTTTATTATTTCAATTTCCAAGGTTTAATAGCAGAAAACAAAGCCAAGGAGCGATATCCAAATAAAGAAGAGAAATCCGATATTTTCTGAGGATTTTTGGTAAGAATTGTGTTCAAAAAATCTCTGCCTCGCCAACAGGTGCCACTAGTGTAGTTAGTACATAGTCCGTCCGCTAGGTGCAAGCAGTCTTGTGGATTATTACCGTGTTGTTTATTTCATAATTGTAATATTGAGAAGCAAACCTTGTAAAGGGTAAAATCCCTAATTTGTACCTACCAACCAGAAGGGAGATAGCATAGCCTACTTAGCTTAATTTCCTAGATTAATAAGGTGTTAAAGAATAACGCATGCGCATCTGAGATCAGCTAATCAAGTGTCTATTCTCACTGTGTGTCGTAACACTTTTGATGGTTGTTTGGCCTTTGGGTATAGCAGGAGGTTGGCACACCGACATGCTTTTTTTTTTTTTTTTTTTTATGAGAAACTGAAGGCCTTTAATCAAAGATTAAAACGAATAAGAAACAGACTAAATCTCCTCTAACGTAGACATATTCGTTTTTGCATATTCTTTATTCATTTAGCGGGTTTGTTTTGGTCCGAACCATGCTGAAGTTATACTGTGGATGATATTAAGTCACTGGTGGTCGAGTTGAAGTTGGTCTTAGTGAGAACAGTTGTTATCGTATTTACTGATATTAATGAAAGGAGTTTGGCAGAAATACATACGTGTCCAATGCCACACACACACACAAAAAAAGTGTCGTAGACATGTTGGTCATCCATTACCTGTCCAAGTCCTTCCTCAAGACGTCTCAAATGAATTTCTTTTCATCTACTAAAAAGGACCAAAATCCCTGGAACCGGTATTTATCATTAGGCTTCCGCGAAGCCCACGTGTCATCCTTCTCCACCCCTACCCGAACCCACCTTCTTTGTGGTCCACGGCATCTTCCAGAACAATATTTCTCCGTAAATCTGCATCCCTAGTCCTGTCTCGTTGGTGATCTGTCTTACACTTCCTTCACAGTTGCGATCCTATCTTGATTAATGTCTAGCGTGGCTACGACTGCTTACGTCATCCTTTTGTCCGTCTAAAGAACAGTGTCGACTCCTTCCAAGCTCCCTCTGTTGCCAGTAGTGCGAGATAATACAGGTGTCAAACCAGGCTCATCTATCAAGGCTGGGCAGATACAGCCAGACTCCAGTGTCAAGTTAGGTGTGAGAATGGTCCAATCGCCGCCTGCGCGAGCACCGCCGTCAATCTCCCGCAGCTACGGGAGTGCCACTACTTATCCATCTACTATGTTAAGAACCCGGGGTCGGCTTTTTATTTTTATTTTTTTATTTTTATTATTAATATTTTTTTTCCCCCCTCCACGTATAAGCCAGCAGAGAGAGGGCTAATTGGTGATGCCGCCAATATTAGAGAATTTTTGCATCCCAGTAAGCTGCGGATTAGCGGGAACACTTGATGGAGAACAATTGACTCAAACGTCATTACTGACAACTGTTGCTATGGTAACTGCCTTCTGGGTAAAAGCGTTTGTTAGTCTTCGAGACCTCGTGTCGCTATGTTTGAACAAGGGAATCGTGGCTATTGTTACAGAGTGGGTGAAAAGCAGGTATGGTGGAGCGAAGTGTCAGAATTTGGGGACAGATGAGGGGAAGGGATAAGGAGAATGATGAATACCTTCCAAATGAGAGATTACTGATAAAAATTCGGAATTAATTAAGGTTCATAAAGGTAAGCACCAACTAATGATTTTCGACACCGTAAGGTAGCAAACTGTCATATAAAGTGAATTATAGTTTTCTTGCCCTTAGCCAAGGTCACTTCAAGCCTAAAAGAGTGTATATATAATATAAACAGGCAACCAGCGATAGAACAACCGAAATGCCACATATCGGCGACTATAAACATCATATAAACTTCGATTTGTAAGAATTTTAATCGTTTGCGATTCATAGGTCGGTTTGTCTGTTGTTTGTTGTCAATTGGAGTACCCGGAGTAAAATGTATACTGTCTACAAATATTCACCTTCTCAGTACTTTTTTCAAGTTTTGATTTCCATGATTTCGTAGCGGATCAGCCACTAGATGGCATTACTACATAATTATTAATATATATGAACGTCTATGCGTAATTAGTTGTTAGAGTGTTTTACCAGTGAATATGTTTTAACTTCACCTTACCCTACCGCCCCCTGTTCTTTCCCCCGCGGACGTGATCTCAACCAAATGTGTGGTCATCCATCCGTCCGCTGTTTAAATCCTGATGTCTTTGAACATGCACTAATACGGCATGTCCGGGATATGATTAATGGCCTGCATTTAACCCAAAAATCCGTCACAGGTCTCGATGTACTTATGGTGCCCCATGGCATGCCCTTCGCCTGCATCCTTACACAACAGTTCTTTTTTTTTAACATACTTACAATGATGGAAGATCGGGGGAACAGGCGGTAGGGAGGAGATAAAAACGAAGTTATCGCTTAAGGAATGTCATTGTGGATATCACCTCTTAAAAGGTAGAGGTGTCAGTTGGAATAAAAACATCTCAGTTTCTTTTTTAAATCCACGTAGAGCTTTATATTATTTCATCCAGGACTGAATTCCTATTCTGGAATCTTAAACAGGATATGAAGGTCATGGTATATACGATAATCATTGCTTTTATTTATTTATTAAATACTTTTAACTGTTGTTGTTTTTTTCAATCATATTTACGATGGTTTTTTTAAGTTCAAAATTATTTCTTATAGCTTTTTTTTTAATCTGTATATGTTAAAAAGATTTTTGTTTTCAATTTTTAAATCAAAAATAAAATGATTTAATTCATCATTAGAAAAATTTGAGTATAAAAAATTATTTAAAAACTTTTCTGCTAATTATGTGTATTTCAATGAAACCAACAATCGGAAACAAAATCCTGTCATAATGTGTATATTTCACGTGAAACAAACAATGAAAAAATATCCTGTAATTATGTGTATGTTTCACATGAAACAAACAATGAAAAAAAAATCCTGTAATGTATATATTTCACGTGAAACAAACAAACAATGAAAAAAATCCTGTAATTATGTGTATGTTTCACGTGAAACAAACAATGAAAAAAAAAAAATTCACTTAGTCTCGAGGCGCTGTGTCAATTTCATTGTTTCTTGCACGCAGCAAATGAAGCATGTCAATTTCAATTTTCCTCACGTGCCAACTAAAGCATGTCAATTTCAATTCTGTTCAGGTACTGAAATTTGATTTTCGTCTGCCAGCCTCGCGCTATGAAGAGCGGACGTTTACATGCACAAGAACACTGATAAAAAAAAAAAAAAAAAAAAAAAAGCTGGGAGAATGAGGGTGTTGAGGTTAAGCTGTGGGTTAATGAATGCTTTTGTAGCATTTTTATACTCTACTGCTGCTTTAATGGGTAGCAAATGCAAGTGGGGGACCGGCGATGAATTTTCACTCAAATCTAAACTAGGTAAGGTTGCCGAAAAGGGAAAAAAAAAAAAAAAAAAAAAAACACTTGTGGGGGGGGTGAGGAGTGATTCATAAGGCACAGATACCATGACACCCTATGTTTTAGAGTAAAGTGCCCTCTTACCAAATGCATGCTATTGATCAATAGTTTCCCCCCGGTGCACTTGGATAGCCATGGCAAACCACACGCACACACATACACACGGAGGTCGCGTGTGCGAAGTAAATCGCGGCACGTGCACTTCTGCTGACACGAGTGTAATTGACGAGAGAAAACAGGGGCCACACTCTAGTAGCACGTGCACTCGTTCTCATAAGCCTTCTGCCATTCAAGGATAATGTTATACTTGGGGTTTTGTAGTGGCAGCTCGGAGGGCTTTGTTTTTGGACTTTTGGTGTGTCGCAAAGGTTTTCGCTCGAATCTGCGGCCGTACTGAGGGGTTAGCCAGTCGACGACGAATCTCTCAGAGAGTGAAAAGTCTCCTACATGACTGACAGTTTACCGGTAATTTTTTTGTTTTCCTTTAAAAAAAATTAAAATTGTTTGGGGGATTAGTTGAGGCAACTAAGGCAGCCATCGTTGTTATTATAAATGCGTCGTAGTATCATAACTTCGTCTATACTGAGTGAGTTACGAGAGGGCCCCAAAACTAATATAGAAGAAACAAATTCAGATGTGCGCGTGCGTTGCGCGTGTGTGTGTGTGGGTGGGTGGGTGGGAGGGGGTACTAATTATTTTCTCCCAAAAGTAAACTGGTCGTTTGATTATGGAGATGGTAAGAGTTTGTTCACATTCCAAAAGAGACAAACCAGCCGGAGAACTCACTATATTCACAGACATAAATGGACTGGTATTAGTTGCTTTGGACGTAATGCTAACCAATCGAGAAGGATCCTTCAGTCGTCCAGGGTGTTGCTGGATCGATCTAAGAACCAGATGAAGCTCATCAAAAATCACAGCTAAGATCAGCATTGGATCCCGCAGGATTGGTGAAAACTTACTGAATAATGCATCTGTTTTGCTTTTATTTCTTACAAGACGGAAGGGCAAGGATATGACGTAGACAACAACAAGGATCCATAAGTCAATCATGCTCGGACACTACAATACAAGTCAGTGGAGTAACGGTCCTCCTGCTTACACCAATCGAGACGGACAAAGCAAACAGTCGGATGGTACGCCCTATCTGAACGTGCCTGGATGTTGTCGTGGAATGGTTGTTCAGGATTTCAGGATTTTAAGACAGAAGCGACGACCTTTTAGAGTCATTTTGATGTCCTTGAAATTAGGAATGACTACAAGGTGTAATCGCTTTGCTAGGATTTTATTATTAATAGTCAAGTCGAAACTGTGGCTCCCTTAAGTGTATAGTTCCAAGGATAAAAGGTTCACTTCCCTTTCGTGGAGAACCAAATATTTCGCTTACTTTTACTCCAATTTTAATCTAAATATGTAGGATAATGAAGCTCCATTTGAGAATCTTAAAAAATTAAAAATAAATATATATTTATTTATACGAATAAATAAATATATTTATTTATTTATACGAAAATTATGATAACATAATTTTGTTTATTGTGGTCTTACGAACAATGAGTCTGTTGGGCATTATTAATACGTCATGATAAGGAAACAAACGATATTGTTACGTCATCAGTATGTGGAAACCTTAGAGATACTGCGGGTTAACTGTCAAGATCAAATCTCTATATTAAGAACCAAAATTATGTACGTGGATGATCTGAAAGGTTGTACGCCTAATGAAAAAACGAATTTATAATTTCAAAATTATTTTTATTTTTCAACAAAATCTCCCTAATACATTTATTCCAGCGATGCATCAGCACTATTATCCTGTCCCTGCAGTGGTTCTCAGTAAGAGCTGCAAAATACCCCTCTACAGCTGCAATCAACTCTTGATTCGAAGAAAAACGCTGACCAGCAAGAAAGAGTTTTAGTTTTGGGAAGAGATAGAAGTCAGAGGGAGCCAAATCTGGGATATAGGGTGGATGTTCCAATAATTCATAGTGCAGATCCCTTAATTTTCCCATTCCCAAAATACCTTTGTGGGCAGGTGCAATGTCCTAATGAAAGATGATTTTTTCTTCTGCAAACCGGGTCTTTTCTCGCGAATTAATTCGTCTAGTCTGGTTAAAAGATCGAAATAATATTCCCTGGTTTCTGTTTTACCCTTTTCAAGATAATTAATAAACATAAATGCCTTTAGCATCCCAAAACACCGATGTGCTGATGGAACCGACTTTGTCTTCTTTGGCACTGAACAACCGGCTTCTCTCCACTGTTTTGACTGCTGTTTGGATTCTGGTGTGTAATGGCGAATCCAAGTCTCATCCATAGTAATAAATTGATGCACAAAATCAGTTTTATTCTTGTTAAAGTGCTCCAAGCACTGTTCAGAGATTTTCATGCGAGTGCGTTTTTGGATCTGCTGTGAGCAAGTGCAGCGCCCATTTTGGGCAAAGCGTTTTCATTTGCAATTCTTCATGCAAAATATATCTTACATGTTCTTTTGAAAGGCCTATAGTCTCAGCAATTTCACTCACTTTGACTCGCTGGTCATCCAATACCATATCGTGCACTTGATCAATGATTTCTGGTGTTGTTACACTTTTTGGATCTCCTTCACGTGGATCATCTTCAAGGCTGGTACGGCCACGTTTAAACTCGGCAGCCCATTTCTTAATTGTCGAAAATGAAGGGCTTATGAACTTCGAATGAATTTCTTTTGGTGTTAAACCTTCTTTTACAAAGAATTTTATAACCGCACGATACTGAATGTTATCCATTTCAAGGGATACAAACAACACTTTTGCTTCAGACAGCTGTATAAAACAAACTACTTGATAGAATGACTTGCAGTTTCACATGGATGCTTACGACAGATGTACCAACTGAGAAAAAACAATCTTGCCGATAGTGTTGCCATCTATGGTCGAGGGCAAAAACGTTTCACACCAACCACGTATAAGCTTTGTTAATGTCACACCAACTCTCCCTATTCATTTGTATCATAGAGAAGTGAACTCCAAGTAACTTTTGATAGACTATTGGTCTATTTAAAGCTATAGCAAAAGAATCTAAGACGACGAGATCAATTATGTTTGTCAACTGCGTGTGTTCTATTAGCTAGTTTGTACTAGGAAAAAACTCTTCTATCTTCTATCACCCGCTAACTCACCTTCAGGTGAAAAGACCTTTTAAGGATTTTACACATCCTAGATGGAATTTGAGTCATGTTCTTTGCTCTCAAAGGGCAACATAAACAAATTGAAATAAAAGATTGGGTAAACGTTAGTTTTTCAATATTTGTTGTCCCCCCCCCAAAAAAAATAAAAAGGAAAAAACACTAGAAAAGACAGTCTTCTAATAACCTATTCGCTGTAATAGGTCGCAAAGTAATAACTACATCAAGAGATGAGAGGAGATTGAAGACTATCGTGAAGGAAAACCGCTTCCAAGGTATTTCACGGGAGATGGAAAGAACCAAGTGTTAATGTGTTTAAATCTACGAGGTTGAGACGATTTCACAAAATTACGTGTGCCTAAGATGAAGCCGCTTATGACTTCCAAGCGAAAGGCAGGTTTGACTGCGATGGTGTAAGCAAAGTCTGTTGTGGGGTGAAGAGGACTGGGAAAAGGTACTTGATAGTGGTGAAAGCCTGTTTCGTGTGTCCCATGGTCATCAAGGGATAGATACGTGTTTGGCGTCTTAAGCAAGAAGCATTTGATAAAGAATGTACGAAACGTTCGGTGAAGTTTGCAACCTCTGTCATGGTATGGATTTGTATGACTGCAGAGGGTCCAGGTAGGCTGGGAACGGTGTACAAAAGAGTCAATCCCAAAGGGTACCAAGAAATTCTTGCGCACTTTACGTTACCGGCAATGGATGACTTGTTTCTAGTTTAACGACCCCATGGGCATGTTTTGATTAAAAAAAAAAAAAAAAGACTGTGAGCCACCATTAAATAATATGTTCGACCTTTTACGAATGTCATAGAAGCTAACGGGGATGCGACAAAGTACTAATTATGGTATTTCCCTTTGACTGTCATTTTTGTCCATTTACTTTCGCATTATTCTAATATTTTGAACCTCGTTAAAAATTATTCCAATTCTGTCAATGTTTTCAAATAACGTGTAAATAATTTGGTTTCAACGCATTTTCTTTGATTATTTTAATTTTTTTGATTCGGAGGTGTACACGGAATTAAAATTATTCTTGTAATTGGGACAGTAAATGGAGATGATGAGTTGCTATCTGAGATTCTTTGGATGACTTTGTTCTATTAATAATTTTATGAGGCTATTATCTCCAGCCCTATTGGGAACCGTATTGATTCTCGTACCATTTTCTTTCAAAATTTTTTAAACACACTGGTCACAGAATTACAAACTTTAATTTAATACCATGTTGGGCCTGCTTTAGCCTGAATTATTGTATATATATATATGTAATAAATAAATTTTTTTAACTTGGGGATATTGTATATTAGGATAACCAAGTTATTTTATAAACTTGGTTATTTTAACTCCTGATCCCAAGTATGCAAACAATCAAGTTTGCGCCTGAAACAAAGTTCAAGTCTAAAGATGATACAACACCAGGGCAACTCATTGTAAAGGTGGATAAAGCTCTGATCACTATTCTTAGTATTTTCCTATAATGTAAAGCACATCTCACTAGAAGATGTATACTGCAATGCATTATGGGTGGGGTCACTACCCAGACCGGTTTCAACCTTTTTTGAGGTCTCCTCAGTGAGTAGCTAGACCTTAAATACCAAGGTTATATATAGTATAGTAGTCCTTATAAGGACTGGCTTAAAGGGGCGAAGCAAGAATGCTTTTCATCTTCCCCGTTATCTATAGAGGACAGTGTAGGGATAAGGTCTTATTGAGCTATTAAAGCTCTGATCATGGCAGGAGGGTAACAGCAATGGTCGAGCCTCAGTTAGAACTTCATTAGCTACAGCGTTGCCATCCATTATCCTCCAAGAATATTGGATTGAATGAATCAATCACCACCACCGACTTCCGTATAGTATATAGTAGTTCTTAAAAGAACTGGGCGATGGACTGAGACCTTGACTCTTTATCCCGTCATCTGAATGAAGTAAATCTGTGCGGATGGAGTGTTATTGAGCTAAAAAGCTCTAGTCATGGCTGGGTAACGGCACTAGCCGAGCCTCAGTTAAAACTTCACTGGCTACAGCATTGCTATTTGTTACCCTGGAAGTCCTAAAAAGGACTTTCTCTCTGTCTAGTATAAAAAGGACTTTCTCTCTGTCTAGTATATAGTACCGCACACATCCTTATAAGGACTGGCTTAAAGGGGCGAAGCAAGAATGCTTTTCATCTTCCCCGTTATCTGTAGAGGACAGTGTAGGGATAAGGTGTTATTGAGCTATTAAAGCTCTGATCATGGCAGGAGGGTAACAGCAATAGCCGATCCTCAGTTAGAACTTCATTGGCTACAGCATTGCCATCCATTACCCTCCAAGGGTAATGGATGGCAATGATTGAATGAATCAATCAATCACCGCATCTCACGATCGATTGATTCACCTCAGGTAGCCTTATCAACTTTACTTATAGAAGTTGCAACAAGGTGTTTTAATTTTTAATAAAAATCTCTGGAGAAGATATAGATGTAATAAATATTTTAACTTGGGGATATTGTATATTAAGATAACCAAGTTATTTTATAAACTTGATTATTTTATCTCCTAATCCCAATTAATTGTTTGCATACTTGGGATTAGGAGTTAAAATAAACCACGTTTATAAAATAACTTGGTTATCCTAATATATATATATATATATATCAGTAACATCGCACGACCATTTCGGTTGGGTGTGCTGTCGTGGCTTATGCAATCCGTGCTACAAAATTCACATGTTCGACCGTATTTTATTATTTTTATTTTTTATTTTTTTTATTTATATGAAAGTTTTAAGAGTGTATAGCACATCAGTGCTCATCTTAATTAGTCCCGTGAAATTAACTGTAGGATAACTGTGAATACTTTAATTTATCAATTAACTGTAACTAGATCTTCACAGAGTGGGAGCAATGTGTTTGTTTTAGGATATATTAGAAAAAGAAGAATGCAATATTCGGTTGGTACCTTTGAATTATTGAAAGGTGTAAAATTTGGAAGAGGAAGGCGAGGCTTACCTCCTTCGACTACAATACTGTTTCCCATTGTAAATATAGGCAAAAAAAAGTTATAAATTATTTACAGAAAATTACTTGTTTATATTGGTATCATAAACACGTCAGTTGAAACTTCACGCACGTAAAACCTCAGAAAAACATCAACTCATCACAAATGACAACGTTCGATTGGATTGGTTAACAAAATAACCAATCACGGCCTCTGGGTGCTATTGTCTCAGAGCTCACCCAGCCTCGCCTTCTCATAGGCTTAAAACTACTAGAACGCTAAGAATTTGACCAGCTGTGCCATCTGTACATCTTTTCAAAGGGCTTTAAGGTGTCCGTATATGTTACCGCATATATATATATATATATAAACCTTGGACATCCGATCTTTCCAACATATCAGGGGACCCGTGCCGGACCAACAGAACATCCACACCATGACACCACCTCCAGAACCTTGGTCTTTACAAAGCAAACTAAGTTCATTGCTTCACAAGCTTCCACCAAACTATCTGCTTACTGTCGGTACAGAACAAGGTGTACCCGCGACTCGTTGGATCCCATGACTTTTTTCCATTCTTCCAATGTCCAGTCACGGTGTTCCTGACACCACTGTAGATGAACTTTCCGGTTCTTCGCAGAAATCAGTGGTTTGCGTGCAGACATGCGTACTGCCATTACCAGTGATCCTCTTTGGTTCCGCGCGCAAGATGCTTTGGTTGTATCGCTATAATAAGGATTCCAAATCCTACGTCACGTGACCCTTGACTGAATGTAGACTTTTTCATCCCATATGTTTTTGTGGAATCCCTGAAAATGACTTACACTCATTCCAATAGTTTGTTTATTATTTTATTGTTTATTTATTTTATAAAAATGAACTTAAACTGCGAAAAATTAAAATCACGTGGTATTTTAAATGTGTTTTTCGTCAAGGAAAAAAAGTCACTAATAATAGCACAAACCCATACATTCTTTGCTCCTAAAATGTAAATTTCCAGAGACGCGCAAGCTAATTGACGAGTTGCCTTAGTATTCCATTAACTTGAAATGGTTATCCTACTAAGGACTATTAAGTTTCTAAACAGAATATAAAAACTTATACCCAAAAAAACCCGTAAGGGATTTAAATTAGCTTTAATTATTTTCGTCAAGCATTTAAAAAAATAAATAAATATATATATAAAATCGCTTTAATGTTTCTGTACGTTACCAAGGTACCAAAGATGAGTGGGTGACCTACTTTCATTCTGATTGGTCTCTGAACTTGTGACGTCATCTTCCAAACTCCAATTGTGATAAATGCTTATTGTTGACCTCATTCTCAACTCTTTGTGCAGACTGTTAATTTTTGCAGCTTTTTTTATTTTGGATAACTGATACGAAGATTTTTCTCAACTCCAACAGTTCGAAAATACCCTGTGAAGTGTAAAAGATGAGCTAGCTCTCACCCGATCCGTACTGGGGATAGCTCGAGGGGAAACAATTAATCAAATGTTTCTCACTTCGAGAAAAGACCTGTTACTTTGTATCTTAACATGGATGCCGACTCTTGAAGATGTCTGACTACTTCGGAGTCTTTTATTTTTTTTTTTTTTTATTTTTTTTATTCCAGCTGATGAATTTCCAGGATGTTCAACTGACATCCGAGTTAACAATACAAATAGAGGATTGTGTCTCGTAAAGTTATAAATAAGAATTATCAGATGGGCATTTTCATTTCCTCCATAGAAAGGCGAATAAATAATAACAATAAAGGTATGGCCGCCAGGTGGTACTACGTGTCAATAACCGATTCGTTTAATATATGAAAAAATAAATAAATAAAATAAATGGGGGGGAATAATCTCCTTAAGAACAATTAACTGATTTTAAAAATTGATTCGGACAGTTTGTTAGTGTTTAAATTATTATTATTACAGAAATGTCTAGTTATATATTTATATTTCTATAATTTCTATAATTACTATAGAAATTAATACATATAGAATTTGACAATTGACATTTATGTCTTTAGGGGTGAAGCAAGATGCTTTTCATAATCCCCGCTATCTCTTGTGGTTACAGTGAGGGTAAAATTTATGAGCAGTTTGCTCGCCCTGAATGGGCATGGAGATTATTCTTCGCTATAGAAGGCTAATATAGCTTTTGGTCTTCTATATTTGAATATGTCCGTTACCTCGTATGCTGCAGCTTGCTGAACCAAATCGTTGGGATGTGTGGACGTCTTTAGGAAGAACTTAGATGCTAGGGATTGTAGAAAAGAGAAAATATAGGGAATATTTGTGTCTCTCTGGAGTTGAATGTTTCTAACATACCACGGGGCGTTCAGATTGATTCTCAAGCACTTGTTCTACACTCGTTGTATCTTGATAATGTTAGTATTAGAGGTGTGGCTCCAGGCCGGAGAGGCATAGGTGATTATAGGACGAATCGTCATCTGGTATAGTTGCAATTTGATTCTGTTGCTGAGCTTGCTATTTCTATTAATTAGCGGATAGATCTGAGCTATGGCTTTAGATGCCTTTGCGCACGTAGACTTGATGTGTTGATTTAAAGATAGCTTTTTTGTCGAAAATTACACCCCAGGTAATTTGTTTCTGTCTGCCAGGGAATTTCAGTATTGAATAGTAATACATCTCCTGCAGGAGACATTGGCCTTTTTGAGAAAAGAACGGCTGAGCTTTTCAGGGGGTTGACTTCCAGTCTCCACTTGGAGAACCAGTGCAGAGGAGCTGTTTTCCTAGACCTATCCAAAGCATTTGACAAAATCTGGCATTTTGTCAAATGAGAAAGTTTCAAGAAAACCTTCTTTAGAAGGTTTTCTTGAAACTTTCTGGTAACGAAATGGGGTCGGAGAGATCTGGTTAGTATTGCCGTATCGTCCGCATACAGGGCCAAAATGGAAGTCATCGGATTGTGTGGGATATCTGATATCTATACAGAAAACAGCAATGGAGCTAGTAGGGATCCCTGCAGCACTCCAACAAAGATATGGCGCTGGGACGATGTAGAACCTTTGATTTTAACTTGCATTGATCTATTCTGAAGATATGAACGGATTAGATGCACCATTTTTAGTGAGGTACCGGCTGAGATAAGTTTGTGCAGGAGTCCAAAATGCCTGATTTTGTCAAATGCTTTGGATAGGTCTAGGAAAACAGCTCCTGTGCACTGGCGCCAGTTGTAACTGGTGGTGATGTATTCGACAATTCTGTGGATTTGCTGGGTAGTACTATGGTGTTGCCTAAAACCAAACTGTTCTTTAGGGAGGATGTTTAGGTCATTTACTGAGGTTTTGGAGTCGTGAGAGGATGACCTTCTCCGCAACCTTCCCCGGATTGGAGATGAGACTGATTGGACGATAATTTTGCGGTAGGTGTGGGTCTTTGCCTGGCTTATGTTTAGGAATTACATCAGCCAGTTTCCAGGCGGAAGAAAAATAGTGAAATCTTAAGATTGCATTTATTATACTGGTCAGATGCACTATAGCTTTCCGAGGAAGCAGCTTGATCACCCTATTTGAGATGCCATCTGGTCCAGAGCTTTATTGTTCTTACGTTTTTTAATAATATGATATAATTCAACAGGCGATGCGGGTGCAATATGGTCAACACTGATATCTGGGAGATTTAATGCATGCCTGACCTGTCTGTGGATTTTGTACAAGTGATTGAAATGTAAGTTGTTATAAGAAGGTTTGCACTGATCCTCAAGATTCTTTAGTATGGCTTCTGCCTTATCTGCATCTGTGTGGACTAGACCCTGGTTTGAGATTATGGGGGGAAGGGATCTGTTTTTATTTTTGGTGTTTCTCAGTAACCCCCAGATAGAGTGATCAATAGGTGAGATAGAGGCTGACATTTTATCCCAGACTTGGTTTCTGTGAGTTTTAAGTGCATCTCTTACTGCTCCATTCAATCTATTAGCACTGTCTTGTCCTGAGGAGCGCGAGTGTTGCGAAATCTCTTCCTAGCTCTGTTCTTCTCTCTGATCAGGTCCATAATATCTTCAGGCAAACGACCAGGTTTGTGGAAAGTTGCAACCGTTATAGCGGACTTAATCTGTTGGGTGAGGCTAGTCACTGCAGATGCCACATCTTCTGGTGCGCATATGTGAGGGACAGGTCCAATTTGTTCCCTAAGTGCTTTAGACAATCTCTCCTACGATATGCCTGAATGAGGAGGAGGAGACAGGCATTCTTGTTCTCCCAATTGCAGTAGAATTGGGTTGTGATCCGACGACAGCTCGTTTAGTGATTTAAGGCTGTACTGTAGTTTAATGTCTTCCAGGATAGCTATATCCAGAATGTCAGTAGTGCCAGACGTACTGGGATGAGTTGGTTCGGTAGGTCCAGCCACAACAGCATAGTTTGATCCTGTGTAGCTAGAAAGGATGCGACCATTTTTATTGGTAGATTTACTGTTCCAAGCAGGATGTTTTGCATTGAAGTCTCCAGCGATGACGACCGGTCCTTTTACTCCAAGGATGGCATCCAGATCTGAGGTCAATAATGTCTTTAATGGAGGGTTGTAAACAGAAAAAATTTTAAGGTTTCCAATTGAGTTTGTGAGGACATTAATTCCTGTGATTTCGAGGTTGGTGGTTGTAGGGTTGGTTATTGAATGATGGTTGATATAGTTTTTGATAAGGGTGGCTGTACCTCCACCTGTATACCCAACTCTGTCGTTTCTGTAAATCAGATACCCTCTGATTTTTAGGGTGTCAGCGGACTTGAGGTGAGTTTCATTGATTAGCAATATATCTGGGTTGTATCTATTATTGAATTCCTGGATTTCTAACACTTTATTTTTGATACCGTTGGCATTCCAAGCAATAATCCTAAGAGAATCTGGGGCGATTCTTTTCCTGTGCATCAGAGAGTGCAGATAATATGAATTGGGTTTGCTGTAAGAATCTTTTTGTTAACACTTAATGATGGATTTGAGTTGCTGAAATCCTGCAGCATGTTTGCAAGAGAAGAGGTGATAATAGCTGATAGATTTGAATGTGGATTATTCAGGTTCTGGGTTTGTACTATTTGTTTGGAGCGGGCCACATCAGCATATGTTCTCGCTTGATGTTGAAGATTCGTTTTCTTAAGGGGCTCAGTTAATGATGGGCAAGCACCTGTTGTCATGATCTCACTCTTGGAGGACTGAGGAGGCTGAGCTTCAGGAACTCTCGCACTAGATGACGAGGTAAATTGATGATTTGGATTGTTCCATCTGTTTTTGGGGTGATGTATACACCCTCTATAATTAGCAGGGTGAGGACACCCCACAATTAGCGCACTTAGTCGGGGTGGATTTTGGTTGGCTCAGGTGTTTGTGGGGTGATTCTCGCCACATTTTAGGCAACTGAACTGAGCTTTGCATAGCTTCTGGGCATGGCCAAATTGTTGGCATCTGTGGCACTTCCCAGAAGATGCTTTCTTTCTCAATAGTTCTGGGGTGATTTTGAGTCCACAGATTGATTTTAGATTATAGATGTCTGTAAATATTATGAATTTCTACTAAGACTAAAGACATAGGTGTCTTATTTAATCTAAACATTCTAGTGACCTTTATGGGAGGTAGATCCTGTAAGTTAAGGTCAGTAACTATTTCATCCGTGTCAATATCCTCGGAGACTCCTCGTAGAACCACTTTCAGATTTTTTTCGGAGGCAAGCGAAAATGTGTGATATTGAGTTCCTCTTGCGTCCAGCTTCTTTGTAAGATTTCTATAATCAGCCACCGTGGTGGGCTGAATTTTTATGCCTTCGTCTACATTTTTAGCAGATCTATAACTTATTTGTAAGTTAGCCATGATGGTTCTTAATGTTGTCCATCTCTACTTTTCCCTTAGGATAATCGGTGGCACCTTTTCATTGGGGGGGGCAGAGGGATCTGAAATGGGAACATCCTCGTCCATACCAACATCATTTGTTGGCTCAGCAGCGAAAGTTTTTCTGTTCTTACGAGCGTGGATTTCTCCTTGATCAGAAGGATTAGAGGTAGAGACAACTAGATTGAGTTTTTCTCCATTTGAGGAGAGTCTTCATTTTCCTCAACGTCGACTTCAGGTTATAGATGTTATATATCTATAACATCTTCAGCTTATATTCTTCAGAATATAATGATGTCGCGGTCTTCTTTTCGAACTTCTTTTGGAATTTATCAATAAGTACAAGAGCCGGCTCTTTATCGAGCAAATCAGTAAATACGTCTAGGTCAGGTACGCTCTTATCGTTTTAACTGCGTATGAGCGTTAATAAAAATCCTGCAGGTTTTTGACCTGCCAGCAGAAATGTTTTTGTAGAATATCCCGCAGCCGTAAAGGACTGTCAGCAATACCAAGCGTAAGCTAAAGAAAGCAATAGCAATTAAATTGCATCTAATCAAAGTCTTACCTGGATATTTCACAAAATGAAAAACGCTTCGAATTCATTCATTCAATGACAAATGATCGTAGATTACCATTAACATTACTGACAGGATGGGTGAAGCACAAGTGCTTTTCATATTACCCTTTATCTGCAATGAGAGTTGTTTGGGAATGGGAGATTTGTGAGCAATTAAGCTCGCCCTCTGAGGGCAGTAGTGTTAGCTATGATCAGTTGAGAGAAGAATAGGCTTCGGTCTTTTGTGTTTGTAGTAATCAGTTTCATTGTAATTGACAGCTTGCACGATTAGTGGGTTTGAATGTGAACTTGACTTCACGAAGAATTTTTCTGCAAGATCCCGAAGAAGAGAGAGGAGATGTATGGAGTGCCGGTTTCTCGCTGAATCTGTGATGAACCACAGTGCATCCAGGCTCATCCTAAGGCATTTGTTTTGGATTCTCTGTAATTTCCAAATGTTTGATCTTGAAGTGTGATCGTAGATATGAAAATATCTTATCTAAGAAATTATATTTTAATTATGTAGAATCAAAAATGGGGTATTATAATTTTTGATAATACTTTATGTTTAAAAATAAATCGCCAGAAATATGCAACTTTTTGAAAAAGAAATATTAAGTTGTAAATTATTTTATAATTAATATATAATATCTTTTAGAAATATAAACTATAAAATGTGTACCATTTCTATAATTCCTTTAGTGCAATTAGATTTGTTTTCTTTCATGGAAGACAGAGGTCGCTGTGCATTACAAAACATGTGTAGTGGCATGCAACTTCAGCGATATCTTTTGTCATTACACCCATGTGTATGACATGTCCAAAAAGAAACCGAACTTTTGATAGAAAATAAAACACGCCAATTATAATTATTCAAATCATTTATTTCAATCAATATACGCTCCCTCAGATTCGATACAGCATTTGGCACGGTCAATTAATTTGCTAAATGAGTTTTTTTTTATATCGGTTTTTTGGGATACTGTCAAGGGTCGTGGTTACTGCCCCTTGAAAGTTTTTAATGGTGTCGTATCGCTTTCCTTTCATCGGCAAATGAAGTCGGGGGGAAGAGAAAGAAGTCACAGGGTGTGACTTCTTTCTCTTCCCCCAGTCAGGTGAATACGGCGAGTGAGCCAACACACAAATTTGGTTTTTGTTCAATAACTGTCTCACAATGTTCGAACGATGAGATGGTGCATTATCGTCTAAAAGTGACCAGCTGCCTGCATCACGATAATCATGCCGTACGCGACGAATTCTCGCTATCATTCGCTTCAAAACTTCGAGATAAAACTCACCATTGACCGTTAGGACAGGTGGAACGAATTCTTTTGCGGATGCCCTTGGAATCGTAGAAACAATTCAGCGTTGTTTTTACTTTTGACTTCTCCAAGCGACTTTTTTTCGGATGCCCCTCTTCTGGTGGTCCCCACACCGCACTCTGGCGCTTTGTTTCGGGTTCATACTGAAAACACCACGTTTCGTCACCAGTAACGATCGTTTCAAGCAAGTTTGAGTCCTTACGAGCGGTTTTAATGAGGTCCTTGCAGTGTTCAATTCGATACATTTTTTGGTCGTCGGTCAACTCGTGGGGAACAAATCGCGAATTCAATTGACGAAGGCCCAAACTCTCGGTCAAAATGTCGTGCACAGTTGATTTTGGAATCCCCAATTCATCTTCAATCAATCTCACGGACGATTTCGGGTTTTCTTTGATGAAATCACGCACTTTTTGGATGTTAACTTCGCTCAGACCAGTTTTTGGACGGCTCGCCTTTATATCGTCCTCAAGCGTCTCACGACCTTTGAAATCGCTTAAACCACTCGTAAACTTGAGTACGGGATAAGCCTTCATCACCGTATGTTTTTTGAAGCATCTGATGCGTTTCGGTAACACTTTTACCAAGTTTAACACAAAAGTCAATCGCAGCTCTCTGTTTGAAACTCATTTTCCGACCGTTCGTCAAAACACACTGTCACTCTTGGCACTAGAACTCGGCTTCTATTGAAATAAATGTCATAAACAGTTGACACAACACTAAGGAAGGTTGCCGCTTTCGATAACAAAAAGATACAGCAGGAGGCGCCAGTGGTTTCTTCTATTTTCGAAAAGTTCGGTTTCTTTTTGGACAGAGAACATGAGACAATCTTTTGTGGTTTAAAAATGGTCTCGAGACGTGTGAAAACACACACCCTTGCAGGAAATGTGAACTCTCCGGGACGATTTCATTATTTAGACTGCTTTCTTAATTATTTAATAATAATAATAATTAGTACTGTATGCGACTTTGTTTTTTCTTTGCTATTAATGAGATCTTAAGATAATTTTTAATTCAAATATAAAATATGATCTCATTTTTAGAAACAGACGAAAGACTGACACGTGCTTAGTATAACTCTGTTGAAATAGACATTAAATTTACATCCCAACGTCAGAGAAACATACAAGTCAATTTCACACTTTTATATTGTTGTACATTGTAGAAATATACAAGTCTGAAAAAATGAGAAACAAATAAATAATTGTATTTTAATTAACAATTAAAAACAACAATTTCTACGGAAACCGCCATTGGCCATTTTTAACAATAAAAACATAAGTAATGCTTGCTTTATTTTCAGATCTATCTATAAACTATAGTAGACTCATTTTTGCACTTCCGAATAAAACATAAAATACTTCGTTTACAGTAACCTCTGATATTATCAACAACTTTTGTTTTAGCCTCTATTCAACTATTTCTTCACGTATAGCCAGAGTAATTGGGTACCTGAAATGTGAAAGCCTTTTGTAACCTCTCTCCAGTTCTGTTTTTACCTCCCTCCCCCCTCCAAACACGTCCGCCCATTGGTCCTTCACAAAATCGGGGTGTGTATCGCGTTCAACCCAACTAGTCCAAGTTCACCCTTAATGGATTCTTGATAGTGTCTAATGGATATGTTTGCCAGACGGGGTCAGACATGTGCATCTTTCTCAGATACATTGTTTTCCTAGGCTGGATGCAGGGATCCTTCTCGACATCACGCATATAATATGATTGGAGCTGACGGTTGAATGAGGGGGAGGTAGTTTTAAGCTAAGAGCTCTCCTTTCACACCTAAGAGTTTTACTCTGTGTGTACCTCATCGATTCTAGATCAAATACGGGATACAAATAACAGCTCTGCAACTTGTCTAGGCTCTGTTGCGTGCTATAAGTGACAGCCACAAAGTATTTGATGGCCGATCACGCTCTCAATTTTGCCGCCTTTTCACTGTTTGTAAGCGAAGATAATGCCCTAGAGGTAAATAACGCCTAGCTAATTCTTTTCTCCAAACCATGAAATTTGGATAACAATCGTTCGCATCATTTAATGGTTTCCAGCCACCCGACAGCTGTTCAGCTTATCTATAAGGCTTCTAACACTTTCTTTTTAATACCTAATGGATTAGGAAGTGGAGCTGAGGGGGGGGGTTGGGGAGGCAACAATTGCAGAAGTGCTAACGGTAGTTTGAATTGTTGTTTATTCCAGAACTTAATGATCAAATCCGAATAGGTGCTACAGACTTTCATCTAAACACTAAAAGCTTTTTTTTTTTTTTTATCATTCGATCTTCCCTCAAATTAAGGGGTATTATTGCCCCTATGCGTCAAACAACATAAGGATCATTTAAAAACTAATTTATAAAAATTAAAAAAAAATCAAAGAATAAAGATTGATGATATTAAAATAGAGGATTTATGGATCCATCAATAATTTATAGACATATAAAAATATTAAACGTATAGGAAGTTACCAGAGTGGGTATAAGAATATATCTTTTCGGTATCGGAGTTGTCTTGGTTTGAACTACTTAAAAAGTACAAGATCTTCCCAGGAACCCGTATGTTCACCTTTTATTAGTGTTTAAATTTGATTTCGCTGAATTGACAACTGTTTCGAATTATTGGTCCTCATCAGAGGGCAGGCAGAAACCTGATGAGAGTAAAAACTGTCCATTTTAGCAATCGTTGCGTCAGCAACTATCTAACAATGGTTTTTTGGACTGTAGTGTTTGTCTGTCCAATAATAAATAAATATATATATATATATATATATATATATATATATAATAAATAGTAAATCATCATAAATGAACTAACGCATTGTTTGAAGCAGACAAATTTCAATAATCGTTACCTAGATCTGTAAAAGTATATTGTTTAATATTGATGGTTGATTGCAACAATGAAGTAAGCTATCTCTCTTAACAGGATTTTAAATACGTCTGCTAAATTAACCCTACTTTAATTACCATATTTAAACCCAAATATTTTATAATTAAATAGAAACTACACAACTCAAAGAAACTTAAACTTTGGAGAATAATTTAGTATTCTATGATTAAGGGTCGTACAAGAAATTGAAGCACAAAGAGGTATCTCAGTGAAAGAAATATAAAGAGAGACAAACAATACATTACTAATGACTCAGAACGAAGAGGATCTACAAAGTATTAGTTAATAAACTAACAGCTGTGATAAATTCAATGTAAAAAACAAGAGTAAAACAAAAACAATGCGTTTTAAACAATGAAATTAAAATAATTAAATTTTATACCAATATCAACAGATAGAATAAAGCCGTAATAACAAATTAACAATCACCATTGTTGCTTTAAACCATTGTTAAGAACTGAAGTCATTATTTGATTATTTCATTGTTGCGTTAGCAACTATCTAACAATGTTTTCTGAACTACAGTGTCAAATAAATATATTTCTGATTCTAATCCTTTTCAAATTTACATGGATAGTACAATTCATGTCTCTTTCTCTCTGTGTACATTTCGTTCGTCTGCTCAAATATATTTCTGTTTCTAATCCTTTTTAAATTTACAGCAATGGAAAATTAATGTCTTTTGATTAATTTAAACAGGAATTAATGTCTCTTTCTCTGTGTGGACATTTCGTTCGTCTGCTCAAGTATATTTCTGTTTCTAATCCTTTTCAAATTTACAGCAATAGTAAATTTAACGTCTTTTTCTCTCTGTGTACATTTCGTTCGTCTGCTCAAATATATTTCTGATTCTAATCCTTTTCAAATTTATATGGATAGTACAATTCATGTCTCTTTCTCTGTGTGTACATTTCGTTCGTCTGCTCAAGTATATTTCTGTTTCTAATCCTCCTCAAATTTACAGGAATAGTAAACCAATGTCTCTTTCTCTCTGTGTACATTTCGTTCGTCTGCTCAAGTTTATTTCTGCTTCTAATCCTTTTCAAATTTACAGCAATAGTAAATTTAACGTCCTTTTCTCTCTGTGTACATTTAGTTCGTCTACTCAAATATATTTCTGTTTCTAATCCTTTTCAAATTTACAGCAATGGAAAATTAATGTCTTTTGATTAATTTCGACAGGAATTAATGTCTCTTTCTCTGTGTGTACATTTCGTTCGTCTGCTCAAATATCTTATGACAAGCTATTAACAATGCGTTCTTTCTTCGGATATTCTCCGTTCTACAGTTAACAGGGTATGGGTTTGTATTCCGCCAGTGCATGGGGAGATGATTTTCATCACCCGATGTGACACTACACCCTACTTAACGAAGGCCTTAAGTGGACGCAAAAATCACTATGATCCGTGAAGCAGGTTATACGATGTATTGCTAACTATAAACACTTAAACAAAAACAGGATTAAAAAAAAAAAAAAAACAGGAACCCACTGAAACAACCGTTAGCCAGCGTGTGCCATTTTACCCAGCACGCGCCTCTAAACCAAAGCCTCCTCCCCCATTTACACCTAACCGTGTTCCTACATAACTAACTGTACGTCTCTTCATACACCCCATTAGGTGAACAAGCCACGCGGTGTGACGCATGGCTCCCACGTGCCCTGTAATCAAATCATGAACCTGGCAATTAAAGTGACGTTACCGGTGTAAAATTACAGTGTCTGAACCCCACGTGTTGTTCGTATGATGGATCTTGCAAATCCGTGCTTCCATCTTCTAGTTTTGCAGCACGCAAAGCATGGGCTACCGCTAGTGTTTCCTACAAGGGGGGGAACTCTCGTTCCGTCCCCCGCGTTTGTTTCCAATTTTTTCCCACGTCTCAAGGTACGTTTATGAATTCTCATACAGGCCTAGGGGTGGATACTGCAAAGCGGTCGGTTTGTTATCTATCTCGGCAGTTTCTTCATTGCGTGACTACACATCCTCCTATTCTATACGTTTATGAAGGGGTGCAGAACTGTGGTTATCTGAATCCCGACGCTCAGCATGATATGTAAAACTGTTTTCGAGTGGAATGGAAACTACATGTTTCGCATATGATACCCGCTTGGGCTCAATTACAGGCAGGCGTGTCATTGCTGGCTGCCTGTCTTGATCTTGGGTTGCAAGGGAGCGTGGATCTGCTGCACGAGCGTGGAGGAAGAGGAGGCGGAGTGGTGGGTGGAGGTGGTAGGGAGAAACGGAGGTAGAAATAGTAACATGAGAGCTTGTTTATTGATTGCGACCAACAATATTATTAACAAATATTACAAAATTAAATGCTTTGTTGTCTGCCTAAAGCGTTAAACTTTCTGGATTTTATATATTCGTGATTATGGAACTTTAAAGGTGTATTTCAATAGAATCGCTTTTAAAAAATTGCAACAAAAAGGACCAACAATGATGTAAATATTAAAAAAAAAAAAACATTGATTACAACCTAATTTTTTGTTATTAATTTTTTAGTTTTCAGAATTATATTTTAATTTATTATTTTAAGAATTGACGCAGTGATTTTGGTGTTTGAAATTGCTCCGTGAGGCAATTCTTAAAATTACTATTGTTTTACTATTTATGATTATTATTACTATTGGTAAGAAAATTGAAATTATAACAATCATAAAAAGAACGATTCAGAGTAGCATTCTTGTATTGTGACGTCATCACTATCATAACAATTGAACCAAGAGTCATTTATTTTCACCTTACGTACTGTGGAAATCAATCTGATTTTTATGTGACGTAATACTTTTACGTTTCCATGACAACCAAAAGGTTCTATTTGTGCCTACGAAGTGGCATGGAAAAGAACAGTATCAATGTATATTACTATTGTCAAGATTGTCAAGTAGCTAAGTGGTAAGGTGCTTGGTATTACTTCAGAGGCTGCATCCAAGTCTAGATTACACTAAAAATTTCAACTCTGAAAAAAAAATGCATTATTTTAGTGGAAGTAGAAAGTCTAGATTTTTTTTTTTTTGATATTTTTGCGCATGCTCACAACGAATGACACCTTTTTTTGTTTTTCGGTCCAGATGCTCAAAGGAAGGGTGAACCTTTTAGGTGACAACTGATCGCTACGGATTAACCAACTCACTGTTTCTATAAGACGGGAAAAGGGAAGATCTAATTTATCTTGTTGTCCAAATTAAGTGAAACACCCTCGGCAAGATTCGTTACAGTCTTATAAGTAGAAAGAAAGAAAAAAAAAAAAGATAAAAAGAAACAATGGAAGAATCGAAACGGAAAGAAAGAAATGGTGAAAGAAAGCCAAAGGCTTCCCCTCCCAAGCAATCCACTTGAATTCTTCTCCAACAGAGAAGTGATTGACAGAAGACAGAAAGGTATGGAAGTCAAAAACAGCGGGATTTGGGCGGTGACTACCTACCTCATTCAGAATCGTCGGCTTTGCCCCCTCAAGGACGAACCACATTTTACAAGGTTGTAAACAAGAAAATATGGAGGAAGTGCAAAGAACCATCCCGTGCGTTTTTAAGGCTTAATTCTTAGAGTATTGCGAATGCTACAATGGAATAAGGACATTTAAAAAAGTATTTAAATTAATATTTAAATGAACTTTTATTTATTTTTTTTTTAGCTAACGAAATTTCCAAAATTCTGCTCAAGGCATTGTGTGAGTGGTGACCTCATCTTTTCTCGCATGTCCACGAAAGACAAATCAACCCTAAAGGCATCTTAGAGTTGGGGGAGACATCGTTAACGTTCAGAGATCTGGCTACTGGGGTAGGACCAGCAGGTGTACCGTGTTTCTGACTGCATTAAAAACCCTCCAAAGAAAACGATAATGCCAACAGATCCCCAGTTCACGCCCTGACATGTCCATTAAAAGATGAATAGAGTTGACTGCCGGGGAGGTACCTGAGGCAGCCAGAAAGAGCTTTCAGGATTTCTGTTAACATAAAGTTATTTTTAAGCAATCCATGAGTACCAGAGGGAGTGTGTGTTTGGTCGAAATAATGCGTCCATCATTAACCTACACAGATTAAGTCCTGGCCTATAATTACAGTCTACAGACTGTTTAGCCTATAGCTGCGCAGTCCATATTATGCATACTTTACATATTAGCGTATACACCGCGTGAACATGAAGTTATAATTTCAGGCTAACTATATACCACACAGATTCCAAATCCGGAAGTTGTTAATTCTGTATAGGTAACACTTGGGCAATGCTCAATTAAAAGTTTAGGAATTTCGAAACTATGTTCTTTCTAAGTACCTAATATGTCGTACCTAAGGTTGCGCATAACTATAGGCTAATGTGCAGTGAAAGGGTAAAACGTGAGCTATGAACATATCTTATACATTAGCCCATATTTATAGGCTAATTACATGCATGGATTCGAAATACTTTAACTTTTAAATAGGCTAACACGTTGGCTACATAACGTACGTGTTAGGTTATAATGTAGATAGCCTATTAATGCACATACCTTACGCACTAACCAGTCATTACACATATTCTACGTATTAACTTATAACTACACATAATCTGAAACATTAGCCTATAATTGCAGGCTGATATATCACAGAGATTCGAAATTCTTAAACTTTTATTTCTACATAGCCTAAGTATTAGCCTATAATTACACATAACCGGAACATTAGCCTATAATTGCAGGCTGATATATCACACAGATTCGAAATTTTTAATATTTTAATTCTACATAGGCTATGCATTAGCCTTTAATTACACACAGCCTATTGTTGCAGGCCAATTATATACCACAAAGATTCGAAATCTCTAAATGTCCGTTATTTTCCATCTATGCAGAAGCAAGTTTCAAATAGGCAGCCAAATCGAGTGCCAGCAGCCACTGGCAGAAATATATTGCCTTTTTTCCATCATTCTTACTTTCTCTCTTTTATCCTCTTTATGACAGAGGGATTTAAACTTTAGCTTTCGTAATTGGGTGTAACCTTTCTTAGCACGTGGGCACTCTCAGTGCCTAAACGCGAGGTCCTTGACCTTTCCGAACAGGTAAGGTCAAGCAGACCGTCAAGGGTGCCGCACATCCTGAAATATTTTGTGTGACGAAGCCATAGGGGCTTCGCTACGACCCCGCATATAAGTGGTTTCTGATTTCCAAAGAGCAAAGACAGACCACTCGAGCGATTGACCTTAAAGGTCACACCAGAGTGTTCCGAGTAGCAAAAACCTACTTTGTATCGCCTTCGCCAGGTCGGTATATAGAGCGTTTGTCTACCTTTCGTGACAGTGGTCTATATGTTATAAGGGGAAATAAATATTCTTCCCTTATGATGAGAAACGGAGGAAACCTGAAACACATAAGTCAGACATGGTTTGAATGCTAACAGGGATGAGACTCAGCAGAAAGTTTTTTTATTTTATTTATTTTTTTATTTATTATTATTATTTTTTTTTACGACTAGAGCATTCACAGGAATTTTGCTAGACAGACAAATTTATTATATAATTAAGAATAATTATGAAAAATATTGGATTTGATCAGTTTATATTTATTTGCATTATTATATGCTAGCATTAATATTTTTTAGCTGAATTGGAATTTTTCCTGACTGCCAGCACTGATGCAAGTACAATGATGAATAGAACCAATAATTCCGACATGTAAAACGCAGCTGGCTTCTCTCGTCCGGTGGCAAAATAAATGAATTTATCATAGCAATATTTTCATTCTATTGCGTTAGTCGATATTGAAAATAACATTGTCAGATATCGTCTAGTTTGCTACATTACATTGAAATAAAAATAAAATAAAATAAATGCAGATTTTGTTCTATAAAAAAAGATTACGGTATATTTTTGAAGATATTTCAATAATGATTATCGTATATAAATTTGTTTTTATAAATATTTAAATCCTTAAATGGATATTAAAAAGCATAAAATACTAATGTCATTATTTGTAAGCGTTTATTAAATATTTGGATGTTTGCATAGTTAGCAGAGATCTGATTAAATTGGGTCAGTTATTCTTTAAAAAAAAAACGTGGTTGAAAAAGGCTTCCGTAGAACAAATAGACAACAATGAATTAGCAAACATTATTTACTTTTATATTATCAACAATCGATTTCTTTCAACAATGACATGCCGGTGTTCAGCACTGAAATCAACATTTTTTTTTTTTTTGTTAGCCTGCATTTTCATTAAACAATGATTAGAATCACACAGAAAAAATAAATAAATGGAAAACTGAGTTCTTTTATTTCCAATATATAATATATATATTTATTCATATATACAGAAAGCAAACAGTTAAAACTACACCATACACAATTTTCTTCCACAAGTGATAACTTATTTTATTTTATTTTTTTTTAGTAACAATCACTTGTGTATGTCGAGAGTACACATATATTATTGGTAATAACAATAGTTAACGAAAAATGAGAGTTCGTTAAGTACAAAATAAATAGATAGCACTTAGAAACAAACAAAAACAAATAATCAGCAATTTTTTTTTTTTACGATCCAAGTATATAAGTGTCACCAATTCTGTAGTAATTAAAATTTTCGCAGAAAATCAAAACGGTTTCTTAACCAAGCAACATCTTGACTAGGAAGAGTGCATTTCTTTTTTTTTTATATAAAAATAAAGTTTTACGTGCAAGTTGAATTATTTTAGAATTATTGTAATTTTTTATTAGTGTCTATTACGTCAATCTTTATATTTTGGAAATTAGCGCATATAATGATTTTATTTATTTTAATTATTATTAATAATTTTTTTTATTCATTACAAAAAAAATTTAAAGCAGTCACAGGCTAAAAAATAGGCTAATTAAACCTAATATATTATTAAATACCAGAACAATACAGTCGCATGAGAAATAAGCAACTTGGTTGCTATGGAAACCAACACAAATGCATTTCGCTGGGATCTAGCAAGCGATATTGTTGTATTTTTATAGTTTCTGTCAAATAGTATTTTTTATTCATTTCATCTTGTTTGATAGTTTTTTTTACATCGCAAAATAAAAAAAATCTTAAGAATAATGATATATAATATCAAATAATGAAACTTATTAGTAAATAATACTAATCGTCTAGATAATTGTTTTGTGCCCCACCTATTGAGTGCATACATTTCGATGTATTGACTGTACTTTAAGACCAATAAATACCCTGTAATGCGAACATCAACAACTTACCAGGCTTCGAAATAAAGATCAACAAAAACAACAAAAAAAAAGTCTTTTAATCCAGAGAAGTGTAATATTTTACACCAGGGGTGGGAGGGAGCACTTGAATCCCATTAAATATAAAGCGTTGTATAAATTATTTTATTTTATTTGAATTCAATAGTCATTATGGGAATAAACAAATAGATATCTTGTGGTGAATACTCAATTTTATAAGTAGAATTCCTAACACCACTAGGAAACTACGAGTCCAATGATATTGGGGATTCCTATACTTTCCAATAGATAAAATTCACATTAATATTTATTTCTGTATGTATGAATAAAATATTTTTGTTGTCTTTGAATGGCTAAGAAATTATGCCTTTATGTTTCCATGGCAACAAGTTCTGATTGCGTATACCATGCAGGATCAGTGTTTCCTATGCCAGCTGTCTAAATGTAGTCTTATACTTCCACGTTACCATGACGACAGTAGTTGTACACCAGGTAGCAGTTATATTACGTATATTGTCCAATGAAGAAATGGACGATATTAGTTTTAGTGAAATGCAGATTTACCACTTTTGGGGGATTCTGCTAGTCGGGGGGAGGCGCTGATAGAGTGCATCGGTTGTACCCATAGAAGGCTTTCCAACAAACCTATTGACGGTATCTGCGCAATCAGATTCATATAATGTTTCTCCTTTTCCTCTCAATATGCAATATAACGCAAAAGTTAAAGGTGATAGCAATCAATTCCATTCTCTAAATCCAGGTCAACATATTTATATTGTTAGATTAGTGTCTAGAAATGTGATAATCAAAAAGTATTAAGGACAACTTGTGATTGCGTAGGCTATAAAGAATTTTGTTTTGCATACAAGACATGTCTTGGTATGAGAATGTTGCTCACCCAACTCAGTACAATTATAAGCCTGTTACAGCTGTTCGTTGACAAAAATAAACTACAGAGTTCAACACTTGATGTTACGATACGCCTGTGAAGTTTTGATTTATTTTTAACAATATATCAGATATCTTACGTATTTTAATATACGGTAGTAATATTGGGATTTAATCAAGGTTAACTTTAATAATTATTATACCGGATGTAAACTCACGTAATATATTTTATTAGCGTAGAATTTTCGCCTCAGTGTCATGAGCATCTTCAGTACAAGGTATTTTATTACTGAAACAAATGGATGAATCCCGAGGGACAATTTTCAAGCCTTAAAAAAAAAAAGTTAACTGAACATGGTCAATGGAAGATTAAATAAATTTTTGAATATTCATTTGTTTTATTTACACAGTACTTACCAGACGATACCGATTTGTTCAATACGACCCTCTTTCAAAAAAAAAAAAAAAAAAAAAGAAAAAAGAAAAAAAAAATTCAGTATCTACACGTCATTTTTAAAAAATACTTTATACATGGAAAGGCATAAACATAAAGTCAGTATGACAACAAACACGTTATAATCCGCAACAGGTATAGACTAAGATTTGTAGCAGGGAGCCCAAAACCGAGCTCAGCTTTATTTTCTGTAGTCCAACACCGAGTAACAATTAACAAGTCCATTTTTCGTCTATCTTCCCTACAGTTGTGCTGTACAACGTATTGGGATCAAGGAATTTGTTCACGTCATTGGATACGGAGGCTATCTATAGTTGTTTATACCGGGGGGGGGGGACATTAAAACAGATGGACGGGATAAAAACCTGTAAATCCGGGTGACAAGAGGGTATAATACTAATAATTGGAAACTTAAGCAACGTATTGTATTTTGTTTATAATGAAACCTGTGCAGCATTCATGACCGAACATACACTCGTAACCACAGTAATTAGATTTTTTTAATAAGTAAATATTTCGTCCTAAGTATCATAGGACATCTTCAGTACAGTTAATTCAAACAATACTAGAAATCACACACAGTCTGTCCATAGTAGGATACTTTACAGGACAATTTATCTGGCGTGTACGAGGCCCATGCTCCTGTAAATTGTCTTACTATGGACAGACAGTTTATATAAAGAAAGTGCTGAAGCCCTACTTCACAGACCAAATCTAAACCGTAATGACGTTCTTGCTATCCCTAAAGTATGGGAAAGTGTCATATAAAATTATGTAAAATAATTTTATATATGTTATCTGAATTTAATGTAACCTTTTTTTTTTTCAGATATATTTTAATGTAATTCTATAACACGCTACTGCACGCATAGAGGGATTCCATTGTAAGCATGCGCCCTAACTGTATGTGATTCGTAGTATTGTTTGAATTAACTGTACTGACGATGTCCTATGATACTTAGCACCAAATATTTACTTATTAAAAAACTTATTACTGTGGTTACGTGTGTATATTTAGCAACGTATTGTATGTATAAACTCCCTTCCCCATAAACCATATTGGAAAAAAAAAAAAAAAAAGAGTTAAATTTTGCATTGATTTTAACATACCTTAACTACATAAGCCTTGTTCTGTACAACCAGTCGCATTCGCTCAATAAAAATTGACAATAAATCACGTGGTAATAGAATCAGAAGATAATGCGTTCCTCGCAACACATACACACACACGTGTTTAACACTATACAATCCTAGCGCGCGCTGCAATTGTTTAAAAAAGTGTACGTTTCTCACTTCAAAAACAAAAACGTCGCTTGCAGAGAGTGTGCGACGTCATTTTTTTAAAAATAGTCAACTACAGGTTTAAAAAAAAAAAAAAAAAAGTGGTCACAACTTGAGGTGGATGTTGGTGAAATTCTCTCTTGACCCCCGCGGACGCCGACTTGTTTCAACAATTGCGCTCATTCCGGTATCACCTGAAACGAGGACCATCCTCTCGCGTTTAGTCAAAACGGATTCCTACCTATTGTAGCCGCCTGCAAACAACGCTTTGCGAAGCAAACTCTCGTCACACGTTCGGAGAGCCCGAGTGCGTGACGAAGGACGGGGGAGCAGGAGGAGGAGGTGGTGGCGGAGAGACGGGAGGAGGGCTGCAACTGAATTCCGATGTTGTGGAAACGGCCGCGGGACTACAAGGCGCGATGCTGTTGCCGCCGAAGCTTTCACAGCTGCTGTTGGTATTTTCGCTGGCTTCTTTGGCCGACTGTCGATGCTGTGACGGAGTCTGCCTGTGGGACACTCCGCTGACCCCTACGTCCGGACTGATTCCGCTACTTCCAGCATTTACGAGGCTGGACTTATTTCCACTGGATTCCTGAGCCATTCGAATTTGTTGCTGTAGCAATCTGTAAACAATTAAAAACAGATTTCATTGAAAAATGACGTAACAAACTAAACAATGCATCTGAAATTTACTGGATTTATTTACATCATTTAGTGTTTATTGTTTAGATCTAACAATGAGATTTGGCCTATCGTCTGCTCTGATTCATCAGAATTGTTAATTCGTTAGCCTATTTTTTATTTGTTTTGAATATCGTATCTTTCCTACATTATGAATTAAATAAGTAACCATTATAAACTTGTGAAGACATAACCCACACACGTATTCTTCAATTCGTGAGGTGCCTATTGAGAGGGAAAAAAAAAAAAGGTTTTGAAGCCTCTCAACCATATTCCCGATCGTCAGTTTCGTTTATTCTCTATCTTCATCACATTTTCATCCAGATGAAACTGAAATATATTTCAAATATCAGAAATATATGTTCGCTTATACCGCTTCTGTAGAAATCGGTAGCGATGACTCGCTTTGCTTGGAAAAACTAGGGTTAAGGATTTTTCCACTAAAGGTAAGTTAGTTCACAAGAAGAAGGGAGTTTTACACTTTCAGACTTAAACTAACTAAAGAACGGCCGGATTGATAGACATAGACATGGCAAGTCCCTGGGCCAAAGAAATAAGGGATGGCATTTTCATTTTTATACGATAAACAGATATCTAACATTTTGAATTTGTTTAATATTACTTTGGCTATTCGTATAATGAACAAATGCATGTGTTAATATTACAATTTTAGCAATGTTACCAGGTTTCTAAAACAACGCGAACTCAACAATTAACTTACAAAAATGGATCGAATTAACTGTTAAAATGGCAACCGATTTTCTCCATTGTTACTTTCATTGTTAATTTCAGCAGCTAAAAAAGGAATAGAATTAACCGTTAAAATGACACCCGATTTTATCCATTGCTACTTTCATTGCTAATTTCTTTTACTGTTATAGTTACTGTTTAAATTTACTTTACTGTTAACTGGTATCATAGCAACCGATTTTATTCGTTCTTACTTTCATTTTTAAAATGCCAGCCAATTTTATCTGTTGTCACTTTCATGTTAATTTCATCTAAAACAACAATGATCGAATTCACTGTTAAAATGTCAATCGATTGTTACTTTCATTTATTTTAAATTTCATCAACTAAAACAACAATGGTCGAATTAATTGTTAAGATGTCAATTGGTTTTTATCTATTGTTACTTTCATTTATTGTTAATTTCATCAACTAAAGCAACAATTGTCAAATTAACTGTTAAAATGGCAATTGGTTTTATCTACTGTTGCTTTCATTTATTGTTAATTTCATCAACTAAAGCAACAATGGTCAAATTAACTGTTAAAATGGCAATTGGTTTTATCTACTGTTACTTTCATTTATTGTTAATTTCATCAACTAAAGCAACAATGGTCAAATTAACTGTTAAAATGGCAATTGCTTTTATCTATTGTTACTTTCATTTATTGTTAATTTCATCAACTAAAACAACAATGGTCGAATTAATTGTTAAGATGTCAATTGGTTTTTATCTATTGTTACTTTCATTTATTGTTAATTTCATCAACTAAAACAACAATAGTCGAATTAATTGTTAAGATGTCAATTGGTTTTTATCTATTGTTACTTTCATTTATTGTTAATTTCATCAACTAAAACAACAATAGTCGAATTAATTGTTAAAATCTCAATTGGTTTTTATCTATTGTTACTTTCATTTATTTTAAATTTCATTAACTAAAACAACAATGTTCTAATTAACTGTAGGAATTTTACTGTTAAAATTGCTGTTAAAATGTCAATTGATTTTATCTATTGTTACTTCCATTTATTGTTAATTTCATCAGCAATTAACTATTTAGACCAGATAATAAAAGTACTTAAAGATTTTAAGACAATATTTTAAATAATGCCTTTTTTATTATTAAAATACGTTTAATGTAGCACTTGGCAAAGTTTAGCCACCGGAGTATAAATTTCTGTTTTCTTTGTAAGAGAAAGCTTATAAAAAGTTCGTTAATTTAGATGGAGAGAAAAATATTGTTAACTTTTAGCTGTAAACACTAATTTTTCTATACCAGATATTCTAAGTTAAGCCTATTTAATACAGTCTGATCCCCGATGTGCTAATCTCGTCTAGCCAGTGAGAAACATTCTTACAGGGGGTGGAAGAGGAGTCAATAAATTCGTATTTCACCTTTTGTGTGGGATTATTTACTGTGACCTTCGTGTGCCTTGTAGCAAATGAAACACATATAGAGAATGGTCTAGCCGTCTCCGACAGCCAGATCCTCTACAGATATATTACAATGTATTCAAATCACCTGCTCTGCTATGCAACTCGGGAAGATAAACAAACAAAACGGGGACAGCCACGAAGAGTTACACGCAATATTTATATTTGCAGAATATGTTGGCAAAGTGGCAGACTAATAAAGCACCAGCACAGAGAAGGTCGTCTGGTGCTTGTTTCTAAGTAAGGTCGGGACTTAATTCAAAATGGAAATATCCCAATGACAAATACGCGTTTGAGATTTCTAGGAAGAAAATCCAAAAAAAAAAGAAAATAACAAAACAGGCTTATTGGAATGCTCGCCAGGTGGAGCTGTTATGCAAATTATTACCGGGTAACTATTTAGGTGAAATGTTTCTGAGAAAATTCGCCAGGTGGCAGTGCTATGAAGTGTTATTATGCAACTGCGTACTGGGAAACATTACCGAGAAGATCACCAGGTGGGGTTTGAATTAAAATAAGCGTTTATAAAATGATATAAATATCTATTAATTTGGAGCGTTGACTCTGGAAAAAGGTTGAGTGGAAAATGTTAGATTTTAAATTCCCGTTGCTTCCATTTAATTCATCTTAAAAACACACGAACGTAAGCTTAATCCAAGGTATTATGATTACATAAAAAACAAAGTTGACATAAGCAGTGAATCAAAGTATAAGATGATCACCTAATCATGCTTTAAGTCTCACAAGAAGAGGACGGCCTTATGTATGGAATTATATTTTTTTTTCGGTAATTTGCGTGTAACTTTATTAATGCAAGGGAAATCACAGGCGATTAGGGATAAGAAGATTTTCTTTATTATTCTACATAATTAAACAATGTAAAATCTTTGTGGCTTTTATAAAAAAGAGTTTCGATATTTGGAGCTTATAGGTTCATTTGTGTTTTGTAGTAATGGAAAGCCTTGTTTGTATTCTCAAATAACGTTTAAAAAAAAAAACATAATCAGTTTAATGTAGATGGCACTGCTGTTCGAGATGAGAAGGGGGGGGGGGAGGAACTGAGTAGATAACGATTGGTTATGCCTAATGATGGGATGTTTGGCTGCTCTGTAGGCAGCTCACCGACAACATGGAATTGACACTAATTCTCGGTAAGTTCATAAATAAATTCGAGGGATGGTGCAACGTACTCTCTTTCTCCCTCTGTCTGCAAACTTTTAAGTAAGTAATTAATTTTCCTATCGCGAATACACGTAGTATGTACTCACTCAATTCTAGGATAAGAAAACAACTTTAAGTCCAGACGAAAATGTGAAAACTGCCTTAAGATGTAGGAGAGACAGAATACAGAAAAAATACCCACTTTTTTTTTTAAAATCTACATTTTGTTTCTTAGTTAAGGATATTTCTATTATTTTTCTTCGATTCATTTCCGTGAATATCCTCTACGTTCTAAATTAATCAAACAAGTGAGGTTTTATCACAACATTATTATTAGCCTACACCTCTGTTAGGAAAAATAATAACTGGAACTGACCAATATTACAGACACTTCGGAGTAATGAAATGAATATATATTCTGCTTCCTCTAAATAACTTTCTTTTCTTTTTTTTCTTTGGAATCGTTTTTAAAATGCACCTTTTTGTCAAAATCAATGTCAGATTTTTTTTTTATCCTTAGTTCCTCAGGTATCCCTCCAAAATGTTTTTAATTAACAAATATATTATTTTTATTATTACATATGACATCTGGACAGTCCAAAATTTAGCTTTCTGTGGAGTGGCCTTCATCCTATACGAATAGGAATTAATCACAGCTGCCGATGTCCTTTGACATACACCCTCTGTCCAAAAAAGAAACCGAACTTTTCTAAAATAGAAGCAACTAGTGGCGCCACCTGTTATATCTTTTTGTTGTCGAAAGCGGCAACCTTCATTAATGTCGCCTCAACTGTTTACATCTGTTTCATTAGAAGCCGAGTTATAGTGCCAAGAGTGACAGTGTGTTTTGACGAACGGTCGGAAAATGAGTTTCAAACAGAGACTGCGATTGACTTTTGTGTTAAACTAGGTAAAGGTTTTACCGAAACGCATCAAATGCTTCAAAAAGCATACGGTGATGAATGCTCATCCCGTACTCAAGTTTACGAGTGGTTTAAGCGATTTCAAAGTGGTCGTGAGACGCTTGAGGACGACCAAAAGCCGGGCCGTTCAAAAACTAGACTGAGCTAAGTTAACATCCAAAAAGTACGTGATTTCATCAAAGAAAACCCGAAATCCTCCGTGAGATTGATTGAAGATGAATTGAGATTCCAAAGTCAACTGTGTACAACATTTTGACCTAGAGCTTGGGCCATCGTAAATTGTCGAGATTTGTTCGCCACAAGTTGACGACGACCAAAAAAAGTATCGAATTGATTCCTTGAAACGATCGTTACTGGTGAGCAAACGTGGTGTTTTGAGTATAAACCCGAAACAAACTGCCAGAGTGCTGAGTGGAGACCACCAGAAGAGGGGCATCCGAAAAAAGACGCTTGGAGAAGTCAAAAGTAAAGAGAATGCTGATTTGTTTCTACGATTCCAAGGGCATTATCCAAAAAGAATTCGTTCCACCTGGCCAAACACTCAATGGTGAGTTTTATCTCGAGCTTTTGAAGCGACTGATAGCGAGAATTCGTCGCATACGGCATGAACATCGTGACGACCGACCGTTTGTCAAAACACACTGTCACTCTTGGCACTATAACTCGGCTTCTAATGAAACAAATGTCATAAACAGTTGACACAACACTAATAAAGGTTGCCGCTTTCGACAACAAAAAAGATACACCAGGTGGCGCCACTAGTTCCTTCTATTTTCGAAAAGTTCGGTTTCTTTTTGGACAGAGTGTACACATTAAAGATTGTAGCTCTTCCAGAACTCTTCATTTAGGAAATACAATTACATATCTATCGCTTTATATGGAACAAATCCAACTGGCACTTCTATATGAAATGTGTCCTTCGCTTCACATGGAAGGACAAGGCTCAGAATCGGTCGACTACAACATAACCTTTTGACCCTGTGACACTTTCACAAACAGTCAATGTTCATGAATAGCCGCATAAACAGATCACGGAATACATCTTCTCTTCTGCTACCAGAGGGAGCCTCCTGCCCACTGTCCGTACAATGACAACATACCATCTTATACAGAGATGCCCTTCGAAGAGTAAAAAAACTCGATCTACATCACACAGTGAAAGCAGCTTCACTTCCTGCAACACTCAAGGAGTCCCTCTTCCACAATAACGCGATGAAAGGTCCTACCAATAACCAACAGCTTCTCTTCCCTGAATGGCGTTGGCAACTTGTGAGAGGCATAGAACAAATATTTAATCCCCAAACCTCACATGGAGCTATCGTCAAACCATAGCAATCCTTGAATATGGGAAACCAAGCTGACCAGATGGACACCATCAAATTTGGGCCTTCAGATAGTCATGCCAGATATCGCATCTGAAACAGACCTTCAAAAACCAATAACAGAAATCCGCACGCCTACACATCTCTTGCAAACCTTGCATACGACGGTGGCACTCAAATCATCCGACAATCATCTCAACAAACACCCATTAAGTGGGATCTGTCTTACCGAAATAGTAATTAAACCTGACGCCGACATACAATGGAGAATGTGACACAACGCCCTTCCAACCCCTACTATACTACACGAATTACACTCTGAATTATCAGAAAATTACCTCTTCTGTAACAGAACTGGAATAATGGATCATATTTTCATACAGTGCCCTGTAAATTGATCCTCTCGTCTCGGGAAACTGCAGCTGTATCCTGCGGCCGGCTATACTCAGAGGAAGACTTACGACCCTTGTCTATAAAGTGTAAAAAACCACCAAGTATGCAACTATCTCTTTATCACTGCGAAAGCAGTAATATATAGACGCTTTGTGAAAAATTTTCATGTTTTCTCCTCTAAAATTCAAATCAATGGAATATAGCAAATTTGGCTACATTCTTAAAAGGCGCCCTGGTATAGAAACACTGTGATTTAATATTAAAACATAAATTTTATACATTCAGCCACATATTATAAACGTGATGACATGAGAAATGTTTTTAGACATACCTTAGTTTCCAGCATAGGAACAGAACTATTCTCCTTTTTGGGGGAGGGAGGGGGGGGGATTTTCTTGTTGAATGGTCCAGAAGCGTGTGAAAAATGACACTAAAATTGACTTTGCAGATTTCGTCAAACTTTTAATTATTACATTCAACAATCAATGAGCATATGAATTATTTGGGCGAATGCAGAGAAATCCGGGTTGCTTGTTTGAAGTTATTGTCGTCATGACGTCATCAACAGGCGTACAATTATTGGTGCATAGTTGTAGATCCTATTTTACGAAAATAGGATCTACAACTATATATATGTATTGTTCATATACTATAATTTATCTCTGTAGATTATTCTACGTTTTAAAACGCATCTAAAAGCGAGACGCCGACAGACATGTCGTTGTTGTTAAATAAGGATGTTGGTGAAACAATATTAGAAACATGTACAAAGATAATCAGTAAACATACTGGAGTTCCTTCTCCTGGTATTGCTTTGGAAAAAAACGATGAATTTCGATTGTTGAGGAAGGCGGTTCGTTCCTTGCGATGATTATATTGATTTTCTGTCAGCAGCCTACCTCTAGTTTCTTTATTACATCACGTTTGTTTCCATAACTTAAAGTTGTTTTTGGTAGCCTTAGTGCCAAACTATCTTCTTAATACACCGAAACAATCGGTTGTCTGATGCCATATCGCATTTGGCACCATCGAATAACTGGAGCAATAAAAGATATTTGAAAAGACTTTAGACCATCGGGAGTCTTCAAAACGTAATATAGGATATCCTAGAAAGGTATTTATCACGACTTTTCAAATGAAGGTGAATTAACCGATCTCCTGTGGAGGTGGAAGAGTCCCCCCCTCCAGTAAACTTTCATTTTTCTCTGTCTCAAAACAGCAAACAGGCCACATGAACACACGCAGTTATACAGGGATACACCTGGCCATAACCCCAAAATAACATCACCAGTTCATATTTGAGCAACATTTATTTCCAGAATACGAAGAAATGATTACGTATTAGTCCCAGGAGTCCACGAGAGCGAACTGGTCCTCCTCCTCCTCCTCAATCCAACTGCGCATGGGATGGGATGGTACACGTCGCATGGTTAGATTTCCGTTTAAGGGCTTGGAGAGCACTGATTATGGTCATGGGATTATTACCAATTGCCTCCAATTGGTAATAATCCCATGACCTGCTTCGATGGAGCAGGTCATGGGATTATTACTCTTGTAAGATTTATTAATCCCAGCAAACTGATATTTTCCCAACAATACCATCGTCTATTATTTTTGAAATATCTTTGTTTGCTACTTAAACGAAATTTATACACCTACTGAGAGATAATTATTTGATCCAGTATATGATGGAGGGGGACTAGGGGTTGGAGAGTATTTAGACCCGTTCATAGGATAAGAAGAGCTATCCATAACCAAGGTAACAACATTGCCTCCAATTGGTGAACGTGACCATGCGGGCTTAACTTGGGAAATTGTACAACATGAGGAATATTCTGTCAAGAAGGGCTATTGGTGGAACTACAAGGCAGGTGATTATGGCATGCTTGAGAATAAGCTGAAATCTGTACCATGGGATAAAACATTGCAGGTTAAAGATGTTAGTAGAGCGTAGGCGATAGTTAAGGATCATCTAGAGCAGCGCTTCCCAAACTGTGGGCCGCGGCCCCCTTGGGGGCCGTAGGTTTTGTTGAGAGGGGCCGTGAAATAATGAAAACAAATTTAAAATGGTTTAAGAAGTAGATTTTTTATTTTAAAAGAAACGTATTTAACTTTTATTATTTATTATTTCTTTTTTGTTATTTTTTATATTTTAATGGAAAAATTCACATATTGGTGCTGGTTCACAAACTTTGCTTCCTGCGTATTTCGGCGCTTAATGAATATTACTAAATATTGCTTATTCATATGTTTCATTTCAAAGCAGTGGTTAATTGTATTTACTTCGAATGCTCTCCAGGGAAGCTCCAAATCTTCCTGTCCCTTTCATCACACGTTCGCGTTCGTAATCAGGGACTGTTGATATTGACTTTATATACATATCAAAACTCGTTTCATATTATCACTGTCATCCGAGCTAGTTTTCTGTTACCAATAAAAGTTTCGCATATACTTCACACATGAAAAAAAGCTTAAACAAGTTCATGTGGGGATATAGTAACTCGCTTGCAGTAGTAAACAACACGCGCTCCCTGACAGCCACTATACTGCAGAGGCAATAAAAATAAGTACTTTTATTATGCCAGTGAATAAGGTATGAGGAGTCTGTGTAATATATTTCTCAACAAATAGTGCAATTAGAGACAACTGGGATAAAAACACACTAATTAATGAATCACATGTCCCCTCATACAGAAACTATGCTATATAGACTGAAACAAAACCATATGTTGCATGGGCAAACACAGCATCTAACTAAAAACTATTGTTATTAATTAGATGTGTGTGAGTTCGATTTCCCAAGGCAGCAATAAAATTCAACTGAACGTGTTAAAATTCGTAAAAGTGTTAAAACTAAGTAATATATATATATATATATATATATATATATATATATATATATATATATATAATGAATGTTATGGCAGTTTCACACATGGAATTCGGTTGAAGAGAGTTAGCATTTCAACTCAGTTGTCAGCTATGCTTTTATCTTTCGGTTGCGCGATCTTTTGTTAATACCTCACCAATCATATGCACGTTTTAATAACCTGCCTTTGCTGTCTGTTTCGCGTTAAGCTTAATTACCGTAAAGGGAGAAAAGTCACAAAAGAGAAAAATGTTGCTGGTCCAGGGATTCCCTTATTCAGGTAATATTCACTAATTTCATGTTATCAGTCTGTGGTGTGCCAGTATCGGTAAGTGGTGATATTAGCTGATCTATTCTACGTTAAAAAAATTTAACCCTGAGATGGATAAGTGGCTGATAAAAAAAAAAATCCCGCGAGCAATCAGAAGAAGCAGAAACAGACTCAAAAAAAAAAAAAAAAAAAAAAGAGGACAGTATTTCATATTTTACCAGTACAGCCTGCATCGTCTTCAGAACCAAACGGTAAGAGGCAAAAATGTAATACATGCATTTGATTTTTGCAATATTGGCTGTGTATGTTTTGTATTGAATATAAATACAATAAATATTATAATAATATATCTCTCTATTACGATTTTTTTTCGCGTGAAATATTTTAATTTTTGCAAAGGGGGCCCCTGACATCCAGAAGTTTGGGAAGCACTGATCTAGAGGAAGCAGTATTAAATTGTATACCTAGGATAAATGAGAGTTAGTCAGGTAGAAGTTAGATGGATGAGTAATATCATTAAGCACGAGCTGCAGGAGAAGAAAATGCTGTGGAGGATACATAAAGAGAAAGGTGAATAGTACAAAGCTCAGGCAAGGAGGGTAAAATCAGATTATGAGAACAATTTAGTTGAGTAGGCCAAAGGAAATCCAAACGAGTTCTTTTGTTATGTGGCAAGTAAGAGGAAGAATAACTATGGAAGATTAACATTAATGAGTGATGATGGTCACGAGGAGACAGAAGCGGATAAAATAGTTGAGTTACTAAGTGACCACTTTGCAAGAAAATATCATCCTAGTGAGATTATTGCTTTAACCTGGGTGGTAGATACTAATGCGAGAACAGAGGTGGATGAATTGGAGGTTCTTAGGATATTGCAGAATCTCAATGTAAATACAGCTGTGGGTTTAGATTGGATATCAGCTAGGGTTTTGAGAGAATGTGTAAGAGAACTGGCAATGCCTTTGACTAAGCTGTTTAATTTAAGTCTCAGCTCTGGTAGAGTTCCAAGGGAGTGGAAAGAGGGCAAAATTATTCCTTTGCATAAGGAAGGTTCTTCTAAGACTGTAGTAGCAAATTATAGACCAATCAGTATCTCAGGCGTGGTGGTAAAAAGTACTAGAAAAATTGGTAAAAAAAAAGAATTCAAAATGGGTAAATTAAAATGTGATTGGTCAACATCGCTTTGTGTAGAATAGCGTAACAGCTGAGTTGGATAAAGGAAATGGCTACACGATGATTTTGCTGGGGCATTTGACAGAAGATCACATGGAACACTGTGACGCAAATTAGAACAAATGGGGATGGATATGACACTGGTCAAGTGGATAAGAGGGTGGCTGCTGGACAGATATCAAAAAGTGGTATATGGAGAGGCAGGTGAAAACAGGTGACTGGTGGTGTGCCACAAGGTTTAGTGCTGGAACCATTGCTGTTTAATTTGTACATAAATGATATAGGAAATAACCGGAAAGCAAATATTCAGTTGTTTGCTGATGATGTGAAATTGGGTAGAGTAATGGTTAATCAAGGCGATGTGGAGAGCTTGCAGGAAGATTTGAATAGGCTGTGAGTATGAGCAAAAGAAAACGGGTGTTGGTTTACTGCGAAGAAATGTAAAGTGATGGCACGGTACTACACTCAATAGATGAAGCTGGAGTATAGGGGTGGTGGTAGACTGAGAGTTAAAGTTTAGCTGATATATTGCTAAGGTAACTTATAAGCTTACTTGGCTATTGAAGAACACACTAACAATAGAAATAAGAAGTTGTTATTCTTTTTTATAAGGCGTTGATACGCCCACATCTGGATTACTGTGCTTAAGTCTGATCCCGTGGGGATGAAGCAGCGGAGAGGATTTAGAGGTGCTGTTCCCTATGAGGATAAATTGAAGGTGCGTGGACTGCAGAAGTTGGTTGATAGGAGAAAAAAAGGAGATGTGATAGAAACATTTAAGTTGCTTCAAGGTTTTTATAGGATAGATGCAGGAGGAACGTTTCAGCATTTGGCTAGAGGGGGACCAGAACAAGGGGTCATCCTTGGAAGTTGAATAAAGGTACGAGGACTAGATTTTTTTTGCTCGGAGAGTTGTGAATGAGTGGAATGGGTTGCCAGAATCAGTTGAGTGCTTTGACTGTTAACGAGTTCAAGGATTGTGTGGATAGACTGGATCTCTCACGATGAGTCTTTGGACTCCATGAAGGTGCCTGTATAATAATAATAATAAAAAAAATAATAATTGATTAATTCTCAGGCAGTGCGCATGCTCTTTGGATGACCATTATAAAAAAAATTTGACTGAATTTTGTATGTCTTATTCAGTCATGCAAATCACAATCTTTCTATCAGGTTTAAATACCTGATAGAAAGATTGATTAGATTTGTGTAAGACTTTCCAACTCGTAACCTCATTAACATCACCCACCATTAAATTTAAAAAGAAATGTGTGCAAATTAACTCTTCGTGCTAATCACCAAAAACTACGAAATTGGGAACTTCTCTCTTTCTATCAGCTGTATATTCACAATATGACATACCGCAGGTGGGGGGAGGGGGAGACGTTACTAACCTACAAACGCAACAATTTAAATGATAAAATAGATCTCATCGATGGCTTGTTTCTATGAATTGAAAATCATAAAATAAAAAAAATAAAAATCGTAATAAACCCCCTTAAACCAAGAAATTTCCCTCAACTAATGAACTTTGGTAGTTGCTGATTGTGTCGACAGTGACATTCGGCATGTACACAATAGATTTAGCTTTAAATATTTTTCACTGACCCCACCCAGCTTTTACGTGTCACCAGAACTGTGGCGACTTGTCCATGCACTATCCACCGTCATGGACGATGGAGTATCAACCTTCAAAATGAGTTTATATGTTGGTCGGAGAATCCTCGTCGACAATGTGATGAATTTCAAGGACGTCGAAAGTGAAATATTTCGTAACCGTGGAAGAAAAAGAAACGAAAATCTGAGTTTCGTGGTATAAATAAAGATTAAAAGATTTGCCGTGAGAGGAAAGAACGAATAAAGAAGCGCTCGATCGGAACGAATGAGAAATAACGGACAGAGTGATGAGTGCAAGGATGAAATAGTGGTTGGTTACTTCATCGAGGCTCGCGCTGCAAAACTCTGCGAAATCTACAGGCTGCGCTTCTCAACATCCCCCCTGCCGGGATGTTCCACGAATTATCCCCGTCACCAGTAAACACCTGCCGTCTACGCCACCTCGTGTCACCACCTCGCTAATTAACGACTACAAGCTATTACGTTGTATAACAAGCTACGAGGCTTTATGAATTCCATAATTCATTTCCATTAACATCTCCTCTCATGAATAGGAACATGACCGAGGCAGACTTCCGGTGAGAGATCCGCATCACCCTGCGTTAATGGCTTTAAGTGATGGAGCGACTTGTTACAAGTCATTACACACTGATTCACATTGGCAAGCGGCTGTCAAGGGTTGTGTATGCCGAAGCTTGGGAAGTAGGTGGCGCCACAAGTCCATAAATCATATGTTGTAGCAAGGAGTAGAAAAACACGTCTCGACTACTTCGTTCTTTTTATCGTGTCATTCTGTTTATTGGACACGTCCGCGTATTGGAAAATTGTCTTCCCTTTTCTTTCTATTTTTTTTTTTTCTCGCCATCAGACAAGGCGGATGATCAAAAAGAAGGATTAATATTAGAATGTCTCGGGAATGCACTTAAGAGTTGTGGAAGCTAGTGTTTTTTTGTTTTTTTGTTTTGTTATATCTGTTCATTAGCTAAAGCGGAATAGCTATGCAGTAGCCCCAGTATCCTTAAAGGGCAATCTCCGTGACGTTTACTAATGCTATTATTCATAAGACTGTATTATACAGGATCGTTATACAACGATTAACGTGCGTTTTAATAATGTTGTAGGCGCATTAAAAAAAAAAAATGGCGTCCCAGATTCGAACTCTAATAATCTCCATTCATTTTTGCTTCTACGTCATCTTTAATTCTGATACGTAGTATTCTATAAGTTTAATATAACTTTAAAGTTATACGCAAAATCGCCTTATAAGCCAACTAACGTACAGTAATCAAAATAATACTACTCTGTCTGTAATACTACGATCGTTCTAACCACTCCGATCACAACTTTCCATAATCTCAGCTAATTCAGCACAAAACAGGCAACTTTGCCATAATGCGTTAGTTACTTGGGCATAATCTAAACCGCTAAAAGAGATTAAACTGAAAAATGCATACAGAGATCTTGGAAACGTTATCCATTATTATATATACATCTATTATCGTATTTATTTACTTATACATAAGAACGTGTTGCTGTTGATTTGGAATAAAAATAACAATACACACGAGAATTCACTGTTAATTTTAAACAAACCCAGTTTAAGCACAGAAAAAACACCATTGGGTGTTTTTTCTGTGCTGCCTTTAAGGGATATTATCTAAGAAATACTTTCTCGGGCTACTGCAGGTGACAAAAACCCTAGAGACCTGAGCTTCAACAAATTGACGAACCTATCCCGTCCGAGTGTCAAAAAATTTGAGATCCCTGCTACAGACTATCAACGATGCATAGCAGGGATCTCAAATTTTTTGAGATCCCTGCTATGCATCGTTTTTGAGATCCCTCATGCTGTACAAGATATGGTCGGCCATGACACTTCATTCAAAGCTCAGGAATAGTGGTTGAAGTGTATGTAAATTTCAACAATGAGTTAAGCTTCAACAATGGACTCGCGCTGTCCAATGTTAATTCTTGGCTTGTTAATTTTAAATGCGAATGTTAATTTTAAATGAACAAAAAAACAATAGCAGAAAACAAAAAACGCATATAGAGGAGAATATATTTATTCCCAGATTACGCACGAGGCTCTAGGATTACTTTGTACCCCGAATTGCAGGACATTCACGTGAAAACAGAGCCAAAATGGTAATAGTAGCTAAAAAAATATATTTATATTACGATAAGACAAAGAGAAAAATGGAACGATGAAAAACACAAAAGAAAAAGATAGAGATAACATCATAACTAACAGACGGGTAAAATTTCTTCCATCTTAATTAACGAAAAACATTACAGAAGTATATTTATCATCTTCCAATATCCGTAAAGGTGACACTGAGATGAACTGTTGCAATCAGAGATTAGGGTAATTAAATTTTTCAACAGATGTATTTTATTTCTTCCCCACTACAATAACTCTTCCATCACATACGCTGGTGACCAGCGGATGCCAAGTTAAGCGCGTAAAAATGTTTAATGTCCAATCGTTCTTCGGGTGGCTTCGACATGTGAAAGGGGAGGAAGATGTCATCAGACTTGTTTGCGTGTTTAAAATATATATCGCCGACATATATCTTCGTGCTTGAAATATGTTTTGTATGACCACCCTTACCCCCTCTGGGTTAAGTCTGGTATAATTTACTCCAGATGAAATATCATCCAACAGGTTTATTAAGGAACAAAAAGGAATGTGTGATGCTACACAAAGGGGGGTTTAGAATATATTAACAGTGAGGAAACTGTCTTGATGGCACAAGTTGCATCAACCACCACATAAATTTGAATACAAAAGTGTGAGAATTGCTTCATAGCTTCCGCGTTGTCATTTGTTTGTCTGTACTAATTTTGTACTCAAAAAAATGAAAAAACACATGATTTAATAATACTTACACTAGCATAGTAGCATAATAAAAATTTTTTTTTCCTGAATAATTTTCAAAAATATTTCCTTTTAAATTATCTTTCAAGGATTAAAATTTTTTTTCCAAAAGTTGTCGAAATTTTTCAAAAAATTTTTTTATCAAAATTTATCTTCCAAAATTTTCGAAATAAAAATTTATCTTCCAAAGTTTTCAAAAATTTTATATCAAAATTTGTTCAAAAAAAAAAAAAGCGTACATTTCTTTTTCGATATATTTTTCAAAATACATAAATATTTATTTTCGAAAAAAAAAAAAATTCTATTTCCCCCCTTCATTCTATTTTAATTCTCCGAAAAATGCTTTTAAGTTCAAATTTAACCTCCATTTTTTTTTTTTTTCACGCATCATCAGAAAGTATTCTATGTACTTCAATCTCTTTCCATGATCCTTTGCAAGCAACAACGTGGGATCGGGGGCTTCCAGCGACAAAAAAACAGATCAGCTTCTCTAACAAGTATCATCCTATTTTTCATTACAAAGACCTTTTCATCTATTAGAGGGCAGCCCTTATACTTTTCTGCTGGAAGAAACACGCGCGCGCACGCACACACACACAGAGACCGAAGTTCTCCAGCTTTTCTACGTGGAAACAATTAGACCTGGCAATGAGATTTTGGTCGGTTGAATCTGTCCAGACTTTGACGTGGTGCAAAGAAAAGGACCTTCCAGGGTTCCGGAAACTACCCATCATCCCCCTTGGTATCCTGCTGGTTACATAGAAATTCATGAACATATGATATGGTTTAAGTTATTCAGGCGTATCTATGGAGCCTATTTCGCCTACCATTTGGTTGAGTTGTGTCATTGTTAAAGATGCGATGGGTCTAGGGGACATCTGATCATTGACAGAGGATGTTTTTTTTTTTTTTGGCTATTTTGTCCCCTATGCAACTTTTACCGATAGATCTACCGGCTAAAATGAATGAATGTGACTAGCAGTACTGGATCAAAATGGTAGCGCTTTTTTTTCTTTCTCGATTACCGTTTTAAACTCTAGAATACGACTCTTGAAAATACAGGGTACAGAAAGACCTAAATAACAGCTGTATATAAAGAAAAGAATGCACACAAACTCGCAGAAAAGTGCGTGTATCCTTAATAATGAATTTATATCCCCATGAATTGAAGATTATCTATCACAATCGCATCCTTTCTCAAATACGCTTTGCGATTCGAGTCAAAGCCTGCTTTTATAAACGCAAAAGAATATATTTCACTTTCTATGCAAGCTACAGCCTTTTTTTTATTGTGATTGACCGCTCCTAGAAACACGCAAATGTGCGCGAATAGACTCGTAACTGGATTCACAACTGAAGCTTGCATCGACAATGAATTTTAACTGTAATACGTTTCTTTGAAGACTCTTAGAAAAAGGAGAGTTATTAAGGTACCCCTGACTTCACCTTTTCAAGAACTAAAGTCATTATGTCGTATATCGACTATTGGATAAATGGGTATGTGCTTACTATACTAAGCGATACACTAACCCTATGAATTCTTCATTTATTTTTCCTTTATTTAATAACAAAAGAAGTAATGACACAGCCAGGCTTCCCCCTTGCAAACAGAGCACCGAACAATAGACAGATATCGCTGATGACTTTCATGGCTTAAACTTATTCCATAGTCGTAAACGGTTTCGATTGTTATCATCAATACCTCGAAGCATTGTAGGCGTGTTATTCAGTTTTGTAAATTATGTATCAGTAAAAACATTGGGTGTTTTTCATATGACGTCGTAAAAAAGGGGACTGTAAGGGTGCGCAGAGAAGGACAGGTATCCAGACGATTTGGAATAATGAATGCTATAAAGACCTATATAAAAGTTTGGGTTGAAATATATTATCAATTGATCAATTCCATCTTAATAACATCTTTCTTGCATTGTGTTCAAAAATATGGATTTAGGATCGATATTTAGTTTATAATATATGTAAAGAAACGAAACAAGTATGTAGTGTGTAAGGTAGAATGCACGCGTCTGGATAACAAATTTGAATCCGATAAGGGACCATCGAAAAAAAAAAAAAAAAGATATATACGTGAAAATCGTGGTTGGCAGAGAGAGAAGGCCTAAGCACTAGAAAATCACTGATAGGATAGCAACGTAATAAAATATTAGTGTCTAAAAGTCACATCGCCAAAATTAACTCAAAGCTGTAAGTAACAACTCCAAGAGCCATTCAAAGCTAAAACTATGAATGTCAACAATCACTTTAAACCAAACCAGCAATGCAAGTTATATTTTAAGAGAAATTCAACAATTACCGATAAACTCGTGGTCAATGTAGCAATAACAAATTAATATCACAAAGCCGCCAACACAATAATTTCTCTCTCTTTTTCTCTCTATTTGCATTGATAATATCAAAATCATACAGTAAAATCAACGGTTTTCGATATTCCTCATAATTAGGTCATTACTTCCTAATAATAACGGCATCATGGTAAGTTTCGACATCCTTTATTTACGATATCCCACTTCTGGACACTTTACTTAAAAATGTTCAACCCCCCCCCTCCCTATCCAGAACGTCACTTATTTATTGGTATGGGCTTCCCCACGTTCCTCATCCATCCCTTAGCACTATTTATGACCGTAAATCTCTCTCTCTGTGTGTGTGTGTGTGTTCATGGGCCGGTTTGCCTGTCCTGAGGGACGAAAAATCCGAGTTTCCGGGTGAAAAAACCCTACCTCTGTATGAGCCCGGCTAACTCACCTTTAGTCGAAAGAGACCAGAGAAAGGTTCCACACGTTAGAGCATCACCGAGTTTAGTTTTGCTATTCATACCACACCCGTGACTTCACTTGGAGGGACACCATATTATAAACAGACGGAATGTACGGCCAAGACTTTAGTCCGTCCGCCAATTTCTATAAGGAGCAGTTTTTTTATCTACCAGACGGCACATGCACAAAATTTTACCATCATCCCATCCCTTCCAACAACGGAATCGTCAAAACTTGTCAACAGAGCCTAATCTCTGTTCTAGTGAGACTTCCGTGTTCAATAGCTACGACACCAAAAAAAGAATAACAAAATAGTTGCCCCCCCCCATCACTTAAAATCCCTCTCAACATGCCGATTACATTATTACTTTTCCCTATATTTAGGACACCTTTTAAAAAATAGACAGATCCTTTAAAGAAACAATCTTTGCATGCTTTCAAACTTCCTAAGCTGGCTGCTCCCACAAGGATCATATCATCCCCCCCCCCGTTTCTCTGTTCGGGGTGTGTACAAGATTCCTTATTCTTGCAAATTGCGATATTATGGAGAAACTCGGAGATCTGCTAATATTTGTTTTGAAGAACAGAAGAAATGTATCCGATTCCACAACTATGGGCTAGCTGAATATGCCGTGGTACTTTGTGTAGAATTAAAACTAATCTAAATCTGACACCGAGTTAGCCGGTGTCATACATAGATGGTAAGGTCTTCCTGGAAAATCGGGTTTTTATCCCGTAAACAGGCAAACCGTGAACATACATATCTCTAGGCATACTTACCCTTAGAGGGATGCAACAAAAGAAATTACAGAGATGCGAGAGAAATTACAAGCCGGCTGAAGGGACTCAATCCGTTTAAAGACGGACAATAATGGATGGATGACGGAATATAAAGAAATAGGGTTGCCTTAAACTTCAAGATTTTGGAAACATTAATTCTTAGACCTCCCACCCAACAGCAATAGTTAACCGCTAGCATCCATAGAGGATGTCCCTCATGAGATTTTAGGCTTCTTGTCTAAATTCTTCCACTTACTGTTTGTGTGTTTTTGCATGTGTTATTACAAATTTAATAGTGGATCCTATCTCAGAAGAGGTCTGTGTGACAACATAACGCAATCATTAAACTCTTGTTTAATTATTTTTTTTTTGTGCTGTAGTCATTCTATTAAACGTAACTACAAACATAATCCAGCACGTAAGCCTTAACACACGTTTTTAATATACCAACTCCTATGGATTCAGTGTGTGCTAATTATAAGCACTGACCAAAGTTTATTTTATGGTGAAACTCACTTCATCTCCTTCCTTCAAAATAAGTTTTAAGCAGATGTAAGAAACCATATTACTTTCTTGTAACCAAAGCCTAAGAATTACTTCTTGAGCACTAAACGTTTTAATAATTATAGATTTAGCAAACAGAAGGCTTTAAAATAACTATGATAGTATGAAAGATGATATGATGATAGTATAAAAGAGAAATGTAAGACTATTATTCCGTTTTACAATTACGAAAAATTATAAAATTGTGGTACATTAATACGGTGGAATAGTTTATCGGTCTCCAGTAAGCCTAAATTAATTTAGGCTTACTGGAGACCGAAAAATACCTACAATAAGCCTAAAACATTTCGTTTCTAGAACACAGTTGTCACATTATCCACTCCTTAGCTCATATACCATAATAATATTAATATAATACAGGTTTTAACCTTCCTTGGGAAGGACTGTCCTAAAAGAAGGTAGATTATGAGGTTGGAGACGGATCGACCGTGAGATGCATTACCCTTGGAGGGTAATGGATGGCAATGCTGTAGCCAATGAAGTTCTAAGGCTCGGTTATTGCTGTTACCTTCTTGTCATGATCAGAGCTTTAATAGCTCAATAACACCTTATCCGTACACTGTCCTCTACAGATAACGGGGAAGATGAAAAGCAGTCTTGCTTCGCCCCTTTAAGACAGTCCTTATAAGGACTATAAGGACTGTCCTAAAAATGCAAAAGGATGTACATGCAAATACATTCTATGTAGTAGCGGATTATGTTCCTTTGTGGCCCTAAGCACATTTTGTTATAAAGCCCTTTATTTAAAAGTGTTTTTTTTATATTAAAATGACAATAAAATCCGTAAATAATAAGTTTTTTCTTTATTTATAATTATTTAATTTGTCAAGTTAGTATTACAATTTAAAATGTTACCTTTCGTGCTTTTAAATCTGCAAATTGATCGATAATGTTATAATTTAACATATTAACTCTATCATTTTCTATGAACATAATAGATAAATCATTTAAATGAGTCTACCCTAAGCTATTTCTTAAATAATCTTTTAATTATTTTTAAGACCGAAAAAAAAAAACATTCGCCACTAAGCATTGCTTATTGGTAAAGCCAAAAAAAATTTTAAGATTGTCTCTGCGTTACGAAATGCCCTTTGCAAACCATCTATTATTGTTTCATACATTTGAAGAGGACACGATATACCTTCTTTGATAAATTTTATAAACTGAAAACCTCCTCTTCAAAATATTCGGTGTCAATATCGTCTTTGTAACTATTTGATTCTTAACGCAAGTTTTTATATCTTCTATAATTTTATATTTTTAGATGCATATTATATTTTTGCGATGTAATTTTTGAGCCTCCACTCCCCCCCCCCCCGCCCCCTCGAGACGACGAGGCCCTAGGCGCGAGCACCTAGTGCGCAATCTGCCACTGATTCTGTGCAGATTTGTTCCAACAAATTGCAGTGCTGGAAGGGAGCCTACAAGTGGGATGACTGCGTACTGAATTTTGCAAAATAGAATAAAAAAAAATAATAAATTGCTAACAGTAAGAGATAATTTTATGTTGGCTTTCTCAACCATAATGTCTTCTAATTTTCGTATCCCAACAAAATAATCCGGATGTCTATCTGATTCTCGATGATGACATTTGGAAAATTAAAGCAATTATTGGCTAAGGAAACAATTCTTTATTGCAGTATAAATGTCGATTTCTTTAAAAAAAAAATTATATTTAAAATTTTAAGATATAAAAATTACTTAATAGATCCAATTTGTTGGTAATTCCCCAAATCTCTCTCTCTCTCTGCCCCCCCCCCCCCATTTTTGGCGTATAACCTTACACAGAGCAACACTGTAACTCGAGTCAATCATTATCTTTCCTTACATAGTAATACTGGTCTGTAGTTGCAATTTGATCTTATGAATAAATCTTACGGGGGTGTTTGAAGGTATTATCACAGACGAAACAAAAAAAAAAAAAAAAAAAAAACTCCATCTGTTGTGCTAACAGATACGTTGATTTAGCAAAAGGCAAACTGGATATCTGCCAGATAAACCCGATGTAGTTGAGGACTTCATAATCACATGACAGACACACGTGGGAGGATTAGAAGAGTGGATTAGGCGGTGAAAACGAAAATTTAGATTACGGAGAGCTGTCAAGAAAGTTAAAAATCCGCAGGTGTCAATTGTCTTAACCTTAAAAACTCGGAGATTTCCAAGTCGGTTATACGAGTAAACCTTTGCTCTTAAAGTCAGCGATGTTTTAAAAGGGACATCAGTGAACCCAGAGTGGGGGAGGGGAAGAAAAGGTGGCGTGTTTGCGAGGAAATTCAAAAGTCAGCGGAGGTCAACTCGACGTTAGGCCTAAGTTCCGAACTTCGAGATATTACAGATTGAGCCACCTACCCGACTACATTAAACCGAGGTATAATAAATGCACCTATTCGCATGAAGGTCAAATATTTTGCTTCACCAGCTATCACGTTTCTTATAGAGCCGTCACATACTGGCAGGTGACTGAGCTAGATTAATGGCAATCCGAGAAATAAGCTATCACGCCCTTCAGCAGTTGTCATTAACAGCTGTCCCCTCTTTTATTCCCCAACATATACATAACCATTCTTTAGCGTACGTTATTTCAGAGTCCGAAAAGGGATTATATGGACATTTATAGGTAGGTTGGCTTTAAAGTATGAGGTCATGTAAGAAGGCTATCCTTTAAGACGAATTTTTACACGTTCATTCATGCTGGTACAGATAAGAAGAATTGCAATTTTGCTACGATAGCTTAACGCAGATATTCTCCAGTTGAGAAAAATGCAGTTATTATTGAAGAACTATGCTAATGAAGTAAACAACAATGGAAACAACATCACATGTTTTTATCTACTGTTGCAATTATTTTCGTTTAGAAATATAATTTTTGGACTTAAAAACTAAACAGTTGTAAAACAGATGACTGACAGTCGAAGTGAAAAACATACCTCGTGCATTGGCATTGATTTACTTTTAATAAATGATATTTCCCTTCTGTTTTATTCGGTGCTTACACACTTTTTAACCTTAGGGTGCTGTAGGTTGACCCGCACCTGGCTGAACTCTATAACGGTAAGTTCGTTTAGAAAAATATCGCTATTGATTGCCAATACGGTCGGTGGTTGGATAAAAGTGTCCTATTTGGTAGGGAGGGTTGGTAAGTAATTATCATCGTCTGCAGGTGTCACGTCAAGCCTTTTATGTCGTAGGTCACCTGCTGCTCAACAGGGAGGTTTCTGCGTGAATATTGATTGCCAATATCAGAATGACTGACTGGTTGGAATGCGTTATTTGAGGTCCTCGTTGCTCGAAGGTGTATGAGCTATTGCGCTGTGACAAGACAAACATGTATCTACTTCTCTATCGCAGTTTCATTGTACGGCCAAGTCGTTATCGACTTGTTGCACTCACCTGTCGTCAAGTCCTTTACGAACGTCTGTAGCCATAGAAAAAGTCTGGGGCAATCATTCTCAAGAAATTAATTCTGTCAAAACCAGCCAATAGCAGGATATGAGACCGAGTCTTCGTATAGAAAACAAATCTTCATCAGGTATTGAAATAAATGACAGAATAGGCGAGAAACTGAAAGAAAATATCAAGGAAAAAAAGATACCCGGTGATTCATATTGAAGACAAGGGAAAAATATCATTGTAAGCAAAAAAGTGAGAAACCACGTGTATACACAAGAAAGAAAAGTATAACCAGTAAATGTAATACGTGCAGTTGAAGGACTATCACACTGTTCAAAATTGATTTTTTTTAAAAAATAATCTTACGTGTATACCGACCGATGGCAACTTTATAATATAAGTAGATTATATCACAAGTAATTAAAAAGAACGCACCTGATAGTGTAGTTTCAATAAATAGGGATGATAAGATATTTAGATCTGTACTGATGATGTCAAACGTACTCTATGAGAAAGGCATTGAGAATGAAACCCATTTACTTGAATTTAGATACGAACGTTGAAGCATGCACAGGACCAGCGACATTAATTTTTTTTTTAACTACCCTTAATACAACCTAATTTTTAAATTAACTGTAAATTTTCTTTCGGTTGGTAAGATGGGTAGCTCCATTACTCAGTAAGCTTTGCTATTCCATCAGATCTTTAAAGTTTTCTTATGCAAAATAGGCAAACCAGCCGAAGAACACACATAATTAACACGCAGAATTATATTAGCTAATGGATTTGTGAAATGGGAAGCTTCCCGCGATGAGTCCTGGGGAGATAGTTTCTTATATTTGTTATATTTTGTTAATATTTTGTTATATTTGATCCACATTAAAAAAAAAAAAATAATAATAATAAATTAGGGAACGCGTCTTCTTCCATTTCACAGGGCAGCAACATCACTCGCAAGCGAACACTAAAATTAGAATTAGTGAAAAGTAAGTCATATTGAACATCTCATCGAAATAAGACTATGACAGAATCTAAACAGATTTTCAAATAAAATTAAATATTTGAATAAAATATTGTTAAATTTCTGCTAGCAGGATGAACTTGAACTAAATAAACTGATTGGACAATATGTGTACTGGGATGTTCAAATCAGGGCAGGTTTACATGCTGAGCTACAAAAGGTGGAAATTATGAAAAATGGGAATCTTTGAAAAAGTACTTGAATGAGGTGATATCTCAATGTATCCCTGCTGTTCGAAGAATAAATAGGTTGGGCGTGAAATGGATGTGCAGCCTTATGAAGCAAGAGATCCACAAAAGAAGACGATGTGGAAAGAATATCGTGAGAATAAGAGTGAGAAGAGTTACGAAATATATAAAACTCAGGCCAATGAGTATTGTGAGAAAAGCTATGAAAAGAAATTGGCCATGCAAGCTAAAGGCAATCCTAAAGAATTTTATTGTTATGTCGCAAGCAAAAGAAAGAATGAATGTGGAAGAATAACTTGATTGAATGCAGATTGTAAACGAGTGTCGGAAGCTAAGGAGATTGTTCAGTTAATGAGTGCTCACTTTGCTAAGATATATCAACCAGGTGTATGTAGCATGGTGCTACTGTTACGTTGGATGAAGAGTTAGAGGTTCATGAAAATGAGGTTGAAGAGCTTTTGCATAACCTGGATAAGAATTTGTCAATAGGAACAGATGGAATATCAGCCCCTTTGCTAAAGAAATGTTCGACTGAATTGGCTAGCCCTTTTACTTGTTTGTATAACTTGAGTCTCAGCTCAGGAATGCATGATAGTTCCATTGCATAAGGGCAGTGCAAATACGGATGTGTGTGTAACTACCGACCTATCAGTCTCTGGTGTGGTGGTGGTGGTGAGATTCTAGAGAAGTTGATAAGAACTCGCATACAGAAATGGGTAGACAAGCATTCTATACTATGCAGGGAACAGCATGGGATTACTAAAGGAAGGTCATGTTTTAGCAATTTGCTTATTTTATAACAATGTTGCGGAGTTGGATAAAGGGAATGGATACACTATGATAATGTTGGATTTTTCTAAGGCATTTGATAGGATACTACACGATAGGCTGTTGTATAAACTCGAGAATATGGGATTGGAATATAAATTCTTGACTTTGATCAGAGGATGGTTGACAGACAGATATCAAAAAGTGGTATACAGTGGGTGTGAATCTTCTAGATTTAAGGTAACCAGTGGTGTACTTCAGAGTTCAGTCCTTGGACTATTATTGTTCAATCTATACATTGATGACATCAGGCAGGGGCTAACGTCAGATGCGCAATTGTTTGCCGATGATTCGAAGATAGGCAGGGCAATCAGGGATGCTACTGATATTCAGAAATTACAAAATGATTTGAATAGACTGGAAATCTGGGCAAACGAAAATAGCTTTCAGTTTAATGTAAGTGTAAAGTTATGCATTTAGGGTGAGATTTCTAACGGCATATTATATTAGGGAGAGTTATACTACAAGAAACTGGTGAGGTTAGAGATCTTGAAGTTCAAAAGGTCATGTAGCAAACGTTGCAAATACAACTCAGAGGATAACTGCTATGTCGAAACGAACCTTGACATGTAAGGAAGTAATTTTGCCTCTTTATAAGGCTTTGATAAGACCACACCTGGATTACTGTGCGTAGATTTGGTCTCCCGGGTTCCAAAAGGGATAAAGAAGCTGTGGAAAGAATGCAAAGAAGAGTTACAAAGATTATATCCGGATTATGGGATTTAGATGATGAAGACAGATTGCGTGGATTGCAGACTCTTGTTTACAGGAGAAAGAGGGGCGATATGATGGAGGTCTATAAACTTTTGAATGGGTGTTATAGCATTTCAAATGATGGAATTTTTCGTTATATGGAAGGTTGGGGAAAGAACACGGAGGTATCCATGGAAGTTAAGTTTGTTCGCAGTCAAGAAAGGGGTAAAAGCTAGGGTTTTTCTCCCAGAGAGCAGTGAATGAGTGGAATAGTGAGTGCATCTACTGTGAATAAATTTAAGAGAAGGTATGATAGCTGGTGTGGGCAACGAATAGCATCCCCTGAGGAGTCCTTGACTCTCTGGAGATCTGCGATAATAATAATATAAAAGTAATGTAATGCGGATTGCATGTTTTTACTAGAAGCCTGTTTTTATGACAAGCTATGTAATAAGGTTGGAAATAGGAATATTTTTGGCTGAACGCAAGCAATTAGTTGTTTGTTGTGAACTGCAAAACTGACGATTGTCTAGTAACAATTAAAATTTTAAGCAAACAACGTGTATTGAAAACAATCACGGTAATACATTTCAGTAGGTTTATTTTTAACTATTCTTTTCATTTTATTATTTGATCGATTGCTGGTTTCTTTTCTCGAAAAAGCAGAACAATATAATATTTTGAATTTTCATTTAAATTAGCAACAAAAACGAGGAAATTATCTACATGCCTTGTATGAATTAAATACAAAAAAAAAAAAAATAAAAAAAAAACAGAAATCATTCAGAATAGACTAATTCGTTTTCTTAAATGTCAAGTACATAGTAGAATTCATTGTGAACGTCTCCATTGCTCAGACGGTATGTATAGAGAATTGACGATGTCCATAAGGCTGGAAAGAAAAACTGGGTTCGAATCTCACTTAAAGACAACTGAGTTAGCCGGTGTCATATTATAGTGGCAGGGTTCCTCCTCCAGGGAAACCAGAGATTTTGTAACCCCAAAACAGGCAGAAGAAAACATGCAGTTAAGAGCCAAATTCACGGATTTCATAGCTTCATTTGTTTCGCCCGTAATCCCAAATGACATCCAATGAAAATGCCGATCCAGTTGGTCAATTAGACAGAACCGAGGAAATCATTTTCTACTGCTGTGATAGAATTTAACGCCATCTGTAATGACAATGGCGAATTTTTGTTTACTGTTTTGCGAGATTTACTGAAAAAAAATAAATTTTTTATATTTATTTTTTAAATATTTTTAATATTTACAAGAGCATCCTAAGTGTGATTCTTATTGTTATTAAGATAATAAACAATTCGGGACGTGTGTGAGTTTAACCTGAAATATGTTATTGACGATTGGGTCGAGTTTATTGGACAAAACTGAAATGAGACTGGATAAACTCTTACAGCAGACGAATAAAAAGAAAAAAAGAAAGGGAAAAGGTACAGAGAAGACTAGATCTTAAAGAAAAAGTAAAGTAAAGAGAGATTTCTCAGTAGAAAAATGACTTATACGCGGTTTCCGACTCCTTTAGGAGTTTAAGTTCCATATTTAGTCTCCTAGGAACAGTTTCTAGAATTTCTAAGCGTCAACTCATCGATGTTTAATGTGCGACAGTTTCCCAATCTTCCCTTGTTGGGATTCACAAAAACGTCAATCGTATACCAGAGAGCCATCCGACACGCTTACCATGAAATTTATAACCTCCGTATAGAATAGCTTTTATAATCGCAGATTACTTTCTCCCGTTTTATAATGTTTTTAACTAATCCCACATGCTGAGCCTTATTAAAATTAAATTTCCTATTCACCAATATTGAAATTTTGTATTCAAGTGTTTTCGAATGTCAGCCATTTTCAACCTACCTTCTTGCCAAAACTCATAACTGTACTTATTCACATTAAGACATTCTTAAAAAGAACTTAGGTCATCCAAACAATTCACGTCAAAGAGAGAGGAATTAAGGTTAGGTGTATGGACTTATACGAATTTTGTCTCTTTATAAGGCTTTGATAAGACCACACTGGGATTACTGTGCGCAGATTTGGTCTCCAGGGTTTCAAGGGGATCAAGAAGCTGTGGAAAGGGTGCAAAGAAGAGTTACAAAGATTATATCCGGATTATGGGATTTAAATTATGAGGACAGATTGCGAGTATGTGGATTGCACACTCTGGTGAACAGGAGAAAGAGGGATGATATGATAGATGCCTATAAACTTCTGAATGGGTGTTATAGCATTTTAAATGATGAATTTTTTGTTATATGGATGATGAGGAGAAAACATGGGGGGAAGAAGCATCCATGGAAGTTAAATTTGTTCACATTAAAGAAAGGAGAAAGAACTAGGATTGTTCTCCCAGAGAGCAGTCAATGAGTGGAATAGTTTGCTTTTAGGGGGTAGTGAGTGCATCTGGTGTGGATGAATTTAAGGGAAGGTATGATAGCTGGGTTAGGTGATTTATAGCCTCCTTCGATGAGTCTTTAACTCCCTGAAGGTCTGAGATAATAATAATAATAATTTATGAATAGATTCAACATCAATCTAACACCTAACTGGGGGTACCTCGCTTTTAACAACTTGGCACTTAGAAACGTATCCTCTGTCACCAATTACTTACCCAGCTCGCTCTATCATCGATACCCTTGACAAAATTCGATCAGTACGTTCGTATGTGGAAGGTAATCGAAGGTTTGCTGAGAGCCAAATAAGTCCATCATAAGAAAGTAACATTTGTCGTAGCCGATCTCCAACTAACGAGACCATGCCGTGTCCCATTCAACAAGTGATAGTCAATAATATCCTGGGTTAGGATTCTAATTCTTCCAGTAATTTTTCTATAACGCCCAAGACTTACTGGTTTATAAATCTTCACTTTATGTGATAACCCATCCTTATGAATTGGAATAATTCCTTAAATTTACAATCAGAAAGAACTCAATATCAGAGTCCTTAGATGTTCAAAAGTAGACGATATATCCCTCTTTACTACTAAAGATAGAGAGAAGAGAAGAGAAGAGACAGAGAGATCTATCACCCCTGTCTTATTAACTGTGAAATCAATGAATATATCAACAATTTCTTCCTTCATCAGCAGCTGGATCACTGAATGTTCCAAATTAATTGGTTATACATTTTTGAATAGGTATGAACTTAACTTTGGTTAACACTACAACAGAAATTAATTAATCTTACATATAATGGGCACTAGAAAGTACAGTCCATGTTGTATTGTTCTCTTAATGTTATTGCAATTCGTACGATTGCAAACAATATCTTAAGAACAAAAATGATGAACGAATTTAGTATTACAAAGTAATTAAAACCAAACCTTCACTTAACAAGGTAAATAAGCTGGCCATTATCTGTTTGGTATTCAATTTCGATGGTTTCATTGAGGTACTTAACGAAAAGTCCAGCAGGAGGGGGGGTTGGAAGTCTGAGAAGGCGACAAACGAGACGACTGCTTATAGATCCCCTTACAACAAATCAGACAGAAATAGGATATTTGTGATGTTGATTTGAAGTCAACTTAATAGGTTGGCCAACATATTATGTCTGTTAACTGTGTGTGTGTGTCCAGCATTTAGTTTTGTTTTTTTAGTATGAAAAATTCAAGTTTCCGGGACGGGAAAAAACCCTTTTATCTCAGTATGAAGCCGTTTAATTGATACCCAGTGCTAACAAGAGTGATTATAGTATCTGCTTAGTAGGTGATACCAAATCCGTCATCCTGACTTGTACTCTAAGACAACGAACGCATGCTAGATCCTGTGTCACCAACTCAGGTTACTTTTACATTTGTAGGCACCCTATGACAAACTATGGAACTGTCAGCCACCGACAGTTGGTCCAAAATCTCTATTCCCGAAGAACTGTAGTTCTTATTTGTACTGCCGTCAGCTCTTCATATAGCGACATCGATACAAATACGTCTGACGGAGTTCTGATAATAATAATCTGCGGGATTTTAGACCCTTAAGCCTCAAAACCTGACAAGTATCCTTGCTTTCGCAACCACAATTTTAAGATACGTTGGTGAATGTTATGCCTAACTTTATATTATTGTATGTTCTCCTTTGTCCAGTCATCCTGGATGCGTATTGAAACATTGTAGTTACTGGACGGGGAGGGGGGGGGGGGGTAGGGACCATCCAGCTACATATGAGATGGGCTAATCATCTTCACATGAAAAATTGAATTTAAATATGCAATCGGCCTTAAGACACGAATGCATAAACTTTTCCACCAGGTGAGTAATTTTTAAATCCTTTTTATATACGAGTCAAAGTGGACATCCGGGATCTCTCTCGTTTGGGGGGCCAGAATCATTTTGAATTCTGCAAGAAAAACCATAAATCTTCAAGTAAACATGAGATATATGAGTTGTTATTGTCCTGGTTGTTGGCGCAAGACAAAGTGAAGGAAAAAAATTGTCAAAAATAGTTTCACATTGACTAGAACGATGCTGACGAAATACTTGCAGTTGTGGAAATGATTCACATTCTTTTGCACAGAAAACGAGAAGACAATCATAGAAGATAGACTAACTTTGATGAGATAAGCGACACAGTTATTCTCAGCGCTAAACTGTTTCGGAATTTGGAGTTAATAAATCTACATACTGGGAGATGACTTCCCCTACCCAGAAGGGGAAGTCACTGTCACTCATCCCTAAGTACAACCACCTATTCTGCCAATAGTTAGAAACTCGTACAACAATAAGTTCCAGTGACTGGAACTTATTGTTCTACGTATTCTTATTGTACTAATTAGAATTGTAATTCTGTTGTCTGTTAACAATTAGAGTATTCTGTATTATTGTTGTAAATTTTTAAACCTATTCTACCAATAGTTAGAAACTCGTAGAACAATAAGTTCCACTTGTCTAACAATCAGAGTATTCTCAATTGTTCTAAACTAATCAGGATTATTGAAGCGTTTACCACACACCCAATTTAGAATCGAATCTTCACAATTACCTTTTGAAGTTGTCATCATTCGGAGAAGCCACATACGGCCTTTTTTTTGTTGTTGTTCAATTTCAAGCATTACAAAAGCTGTTGAGAATTTAATTAGAAGCAAAAGGAAAGGATTTGATATTGAAGTAACTGTCTATTAAGTGTCTTTATGGCCATCAAAGCCTGCAATGGGTTTTATAATCTTTCATTAAAACTAAGGACTTGAACATACGGAAGGAAAGTTCTCTCCGGGATACATAAAAAAGATCGTCGAAAGACGCATGCCATCTTCGGGTAGGGTTGAGTAACGTGTCTTCGCACCCGACATAATTTGTTTAAATTCTTAATCCGAACCTTACACAGACTTGGCCACTTCACGTAATTAGCGCATAAACCCGACAATCGAACTCTTTTGCTGAATAAACAGAACCGCTTGTAAGACGTTGGTATGTCTGTAGGGTGGTCAAATATTCCTTATTAAATTTGCGATCTTCGGAACCGTACTTGAAGGGATGGCTTCGACTCGCTTCTTTCATTTTTACATCTCATTTACAAGCTGAAACGAGATTTTCCTCATCCTGATAGCTGCAGGTAAAATGTGTTTCCTTCTTTCTCTTCTTTTCGGAACGTACTCACTCCCCCCCCCCCCCTTTTAACTTCCTTCCCTTACAATCGACATTGCGGAGTTGAGAACGAATTTTGTTTGCAGATGGTTTGAATTAAAAAGAAGGTTATTTGTTCATAACGAATCGGAAACAGACGTTGTTTGGCTTGGAGGGTTTGTTTGGAAAGGTATTTTGAGCTACCAAGTTATGCTTTCTCTTAAGCACATTCCTTTCCCCCCACGTCATGTTGTTAGTTTGTGTGTGTGGATGCCTTGTGAAACTATTCTGTAAGTTAGTCGTGTCAATACTCAGCTATTCAGCTAAAGGGAGTTTTTTTTTTCCCCCACTATTTTCCAAAATAGATTATATTTCAAATGGAACAGGTCGTACAGGTTCTATGGTAGTAATAGAAGAATTTTTCCTTTTATCTATCGATCCGGGATCACTTTTAAAATCAGATTTATCCAACAGACATTTGAAATTTGATTGTTGTCAATAGAGTTGTCAGCAACGTATCCGGTTAACTACACAGACATCAGCGTAGTCATCCAACTGAATATATCATCGATGTTGTCATCCCATGTTTGATGACATTGTCATCCAACAGATGATGATATCATTCATGTCATCCAAAGGATGACAGCATATTAATGTTATCGCTAGTGTTGGCATATCGTCATCCAGTTGATGACAACGTTGTCAAAAGTTGTCCATTAGGTATCGTCAACCGCAAACAACTTTTAATTAAGAACAAAACAATAACTTTAAATCTCACGATATTGATAGCATTTTTTTTTATAACGTTTACTTATTATCTATGGTTTTTTACCAGAGATGAGATTATTCATATCGTTCGGAGATTGCTTTTATCAGTTCTTAGCTATCCCTCACACATACGTACACACACTATTTTGGCTATTTTCACGGAACCTATGAATAACTGACATTGAAAGAACATCTAGCAGTTAAACCAGGTTTAAAGAATGGAAGAATGAGCTACACAAAAAGAAAATAATAGACTTGATGACGTACAGTTTACGAATGTTCCTGTATTGTGACGTTAGTAATATTGTTTAATGTTAATAGCATGTGAAGATGAGCAGATTATGATGGCAACTGGATGAATGATTCTGAGGTACAAAAAGTGAATCAGTGATGTCATCCCTGACAAGGAGCAACAGTGGCTGAACGATTTTCGTAAAAAAAATATTTTGAGTTCAAAAAGGTGGCTATTTAAGTATGACGCAATGACGACAGATTTGAACTGAATATAGAACTCGCAATACCTTTCGTAAGTAGAATGAATAACGGGTAAAGATGTTGTGATGGTCATACGAAACATTCTTGAAGAAACAAATGGGATTGAATATTGTTGTTGTCTTTATTGTTATTATGCGAAAAGAACAAAATCTCTGAGGCGAATGTCTTCAAGTTAATTGTGTTCTTTAGGAAGCTTTTTATGTTTTGCAAAGAAAAAAAAAGTCCCAGTTTCAAGAAAGGAAAAATCCAGCCACATCCGTATGAGACTGGTTAATAAATCGGAAACGGGAAATAGAGTTTTGTGACAGTAATTGTTGGAGAACAAAAAAACAAGTCTTTTTCTCAAATATTCTTTGGACTTTTAAGCTAATTACATATTTGTAGACAAAACTTCGGTAAGGACAAGGATCCCAATACGATTGAAATTTAAAACAGCAAAAATCGAATTAACAGTTTCGGTATTATCCCTTTTAAATATCCAAAGCAAACACTTCAGATGTGAAATCCACTCGAAATGTAACGAACGAAGCAGCTAAGCCCTTTATTCTATAAAGGACAAGCAAGATTATTTGTCACCAAGAGCCGTTAATTACATTACCGACAGCGTGTCACACGGGTGCTGACTCTTGGTCTTCTCTTGCATTCAATACGTTTGTCGAATCCAATTGTGACTTCCTGCCGATAATCTGTTGCGCCCATGCTCTCGAAAACCCTCCCTGATCTGGCCAAACACCCACCGGTAAATTTACCTCCACCCACAGAGATCTTGTGAAGCCTTCGGGGCAACATCCCATCGCCGAGGTTCAAGAGCGATACAGTTGGTGCGAAGCACAGACCCACTTTCCTTCGTAAGTGGATTGCCCGATCTTGTTACTCGGGAGCCCGCTGCACAAGTAAAGACGCGTTCGGACGATCGTGTGCGCCTCGCGAGAGAGAGAGACAGTTGTCGTTCAAACTAAAGCGGTGCTCCCATCTGTTCTTGTGTGTCGAGCGATGGCGTGATTTGGCCAACTCCGAACCTCATTCATCGCTTGTAGACTCCGTTAATTTCTTATTCTCAACTTATCAACGCACATCGTTTGGTTTAACTCCCCGTGGGGGGGGGGGGATGTGTAGGCTCCAACTGTACGCTGTTGAGATCGATAAGTGTCTCCATCCAACTCGCCTTCCGACAACATGTCGGTGTGTGTCAGCGAATATCTGCCTGTTCCCTTCTACCCAAGGTTCGTTTGGACGATTGGAGAAAGGAGGGAAATTACGTTCTGGTGACCATCTGCTAAAGTGGGAGGTAGAGGGAATGTAATTTGATGTTTCCTATTCTCTAAGCTGCGATACGCAGAAAGAGAGAATGAGCGAGAGAGAGAGAAAAAAAATAAACAATTTGGTAGAGAAAGAAGCGAAAGACTAGGCACTGTGTTAAAGGCAGAAAAAAAAATGAAAAGAAAAAAATTCAACACGCAAATGGCATGAGAACAACAATTGCAAAAAAAATTGTTTCCTATAATTGTTGTTTTCAACTTTAATTTTGAACAATTAGACAACAATTAACTAATTGACAACAGTTGAGAAGAATCGTCTGCTACATATCCAGGACAACAATTATAAAAATTCATTCTCAATTAAAATTTGAAAAACAACATCATTTCTAACAATTAAGAAGAGTCGTCTGCTACAGAACAATTAACGAAAAAAACAAGAATCAAAGACAATTAAGAAAAAACTAATTCCTAACTATTATCCTTATTTCTCATACCTAAAGGATAACAAAATTAGCGGATAATTAAAAGGAAAACTGAGATAAAAGTTTTGATTTCTTATCAAAGATTGTTGGCAGATATCTTTCAACTATTTTCTCTGATAGACCAAAAAACCTTCGTAAATAGAGGTTACCCTTTGTTCTTAAAACCCCAATTGATTCTAAACTAGCTAAACCAGTCTACAATTGTATATTTTTCCAAAGAACATCAACTGGTACAATACACAGAGGTGAGTGGTCATTGTTTGATGGAGACAGCTAACACCCTCTGGTGATATGATTAATAATATTTGCTTGCCGACAGCAAACATTCTTGACAGAAGTAGGAAAATTTTACGAGGATTGAAAGTCTGTCCTCCAATTGATATTACGTTTGTTTTTTTCCTTATTTGCCACCCAACTTCCCGATTTCTAGATGCTACCCACACAGTCTTAGAAAATGCAGGCTGTTGGCTATCGGTATTGTTATAAGGGAATTAAGCCTAGTTAGGATAGCTCTTAAAACAAGACTGTGGTAATGTTGGCTGTGTTCAAGTGGAAACTTGGACTCTGGAGACATCAGAATGATTGAACTTTTCTGTTCGCAGTAAGAACTCGTTGATTCAAGTATCCCCCCCCTCGCCGTATCGATCATTTACCGTGTGGGAATTATAACACAACGGATCGAACTGTACACGCTTAAGATTAATTGCTCCAAGAATATTTAGGGTATTGGGTTAGCAGAGAACCATTGTGGTGCGTGGACTAGAACTTACTGACAGTTTTAGGTTTTGTACGCGTTGCAAGTTATGAATAGAGTCTGTCAATGCATCAGCTATGCAAGCGGTAAATAGGGTCACTATCAAAACACTAGATGGCACGCACAAACAAATCTTTGCTTTAAAAATTCTGATGGCGTATGACTGGTCGACTTTAGAAAAATGGCTGCAAAATTTGGTTATCCTTGTTCGCCAGATGCACAAAGAATTGGACATTATTATGATCACCACATACCACCTCTTCTACTCCATTAAGTCGTCCGTTTTCCCCCCTATAAAGTTTTTCGCATTCTCCTTCCGTGTATCTAAGCCTACTTCACGTCATCTTACACACACAGGTCAAGTGCTAATAACCTAACAAACTTCTATGAACCTTTGCCGTCGAGTGTCTTCCCCTCTCCACCCCCTAAGAACAATATTTGCCATCAGATGTGTACTTAAATCTGTGCGGAAAGTGTCAATGGAGTTTTCCCGACGAAGGCCGCACGTGCCGACAGCAAATCCTGCCTTCGCATCGTGATTTAATGTTCGGATGTCGTGGACCACGTACCCTACGGAATAAATCAAACGTACCCCACGGGTGATGAATCTCGCTGGCTTCGTTTGTGAAGAACGGCTGTGGCCAGGAGAACTAGTAGCTATAAGCTGTTGAAGTAATTTGCCCCTCAATCAAACCCCCAATGGGTCCTTTCATTAAACACAGCTAGTATTCGTTTAACCATAAAAAAAAGATTCAAATCATAGAAGCAATGTTTGAAAGAGATGTAATTATCTTTTTTTTTTTTTTTCAATGTTCTTGCGATGTTTGAAGGAGATAAAAAAATATTATAAGCTATCTTCTGGTAAGAAATTTATTTGTGTTTCATTTATGGAAATACTGATAGTGAAAATAACTACAAGATTTTCTTCTACATAACAATTGATATAACGTTTGAGATCTACAATTTTGAAATATCAGGAAAAAAAATTATTGTTATGGGTAGTAAAAAAGCAGATATAAAAAAAATGAAATTATATTGTTTTCAAAGAAATAGCTAAATTCATTTTACAGAACTGGAGGGGGGGATACAGACTTCCTATATTTAAACATTAATAAAAAATAAAATGATCGATTTGTTTCTTCTATCGATGAAACACGGCATCGCTTGGGGTGGCTATAATAAGGATGCATGAGCTATACAAATCAATTCAACTATTACAATGACCTTACCTGTTTTTTGCCGCGGCTGCTCTGTCCCGTTGCCGTCGATTTTTGAACCAATTTCCCACCTGGGTTGGGGTAAGTCCAGTTGCTTGTGCCAGTTCACGTTTCTTGGTGGGGTTTGGATACGGATCTTGCAGATACCACTCGCGGAGCATATTGCGCGTTCTCTCCTTAAAGCAGTGCGTTTTTTGCTCGCCATCCCAGATCGTACGGGGCAGCGGATACTTCTTGCGAACTCGGTATTTGTCTACGGGACCCAAGGGCCTACCCCGCAGTTTCTCAGCGTCCTGGTAATGAGCCTCTAACCACATCACCTGCAGCTTCGCGTGGGATGCTTTGCCGAAGCGATGGTTCTCCAGGATGTAGTACAACTCGCTGAAGTTACCGGTGTGAAACGCGACCAGGGCCCTCGCCCGCAACACCGATTCGTTCTTGTTGAGGTCGGAACAGTTAGGATGAGCTACGGGCAGTGACCACAGGAAACGACCTAGGCGGGCGATATCTCCGCTTTCTTCGAGGGTTTCGCAAACGGCCGCCACTTGATCGATGGTGAAGGTCAGGTACGGAAACATGAAGATCGGCGGACTGTAGTTTGGCGAAAAGGGCACTTCGGGGGCGACCAGGTCCCGAGCCATCCCCTTCTCCGAACCTATCAGGGCCAGTTGGGAAACCGAAGTCTCTTTGTTCACTGATCACTTGGCGGCATACGGAGCGAGCTGCCCGACGCACGCGTATCGCGAACAGGTTTTCCGATGGCCGTCTACTTTCTGTCTGAAGACCAGTCGTGAGGGTAGCCAGCGTTGATCTCTTTTATCTTTCGCCCTCCCGCTTTGATCCTTAGAACAAAGCCATTAGTGACGAATTCTCGGGGTGGGGCCGAGCGGGGCGAAGAGACAGTGTCACCGATCCTTCCATCGGCTTTCGAGCGGGCCGCTCGGTCTTTACGGAGGTGTAACGGGAGCCCATTTGCTGGTTCTCTCTTTCTCCACAGCGGCGGCGACGAAGCGCATTGGCTCCGCGTCCGCGAACAGCACGTCACTCAATGTCACCGATGCCAATCACGCGTCGGAGGAGCGAGGCGGATTCATTGCAGTTGCGTTTCTCGCGTTGGCCGAAGACGCCTGTTACACCGTCATCGAGCCCAAGGAGTAAGTTACTTTCGCAGAAGAGAGCCACCAGAATAACCAACAGTTTTTTTTTTTGGGGGGGGGGGGATGAGGAACCCTCGGTGGATAAGGGTGGGAATGGAGATCTTTTAGTCGTGTGGGAAGAAATCGTCACAAACGAAAAACGAGATGGGGGAATATTAGTGGTTGACACGGTCCCCAATGAGCGGTTAATTATCGCGAGGGTGTAAGGGGGTGGGGGGGAGAGGGAGCGTACTGTAATTGAGGCTATTTCGCCGTTGGTTTCGATTCGTGCTGCCGGAAATTCCCTGTTAATTGAAGCAACTTTGCACGCGAACACCGTCGTGCAATTAACAGGCATTTGTTGGGCACGTGCAATAAAGGAACATTCTTGCACGTGAGGAATGTGAAATGCCGGTGGGCGACCTCAAACGCTTAAAGAGAGAGAGAGAGAGAGAGAGAGAGATGAAGCAATACGAAATAAATATAAAACAACAACATTAATAATAATAAGAGTGCATTATTATTTTTATTACTGTGACTCGAATTTTAATTCTATTATCAGTCTGTAGTTTTTATTTAATTTTTTTTTTTTTTTCATCTCTGAAATAGACCTTGAGAACACGAAAATTACGCTAAGACAACAGAAAATATTTGTTAAAACGATCAGCACGCTGTTCGGGTGCCATTGATCGTGTTATATTCAGGAGCAAATTAGCGATTGCCAGGCGAACTTTTCGAGGGAGATTTCCTCCGGGCGCTCCGGTTTCCCCCCCCCCCTTTAAAAAAGACTTGAAAACCTAACGTGAACGTAAGAAAGCCTATGTTCACGTTAGCATAAAAAAAGGAATAATTTGCGATTAGCGTGTCCACTCTGAAACCGATAAGCTGAGGGTTCGAATCCCCGCCCCCAATGGGTATATGTGTTTGTCATGTTTGTGAATGTCAGGCCTGAAAAAGTGAAATCAAAAAGAAAAGCTTTATTAAATCTTATTTATGACTAATTGATACTTCTGGTTCTATATTTCAGACAGTTTTCAGTCTGAAAGCGACCATGCATGTAGATAGTCTCGATAATCCGACGCTGCTTCGGATAAACGGGAAAGTTTTTTTATGTGAGAGTTTATCATAAGATAATTAAATACTGATGCTTGTATGGTAGAAGTTAATACGAGTGGAGAAATTACAAATGGTGAAGTAACCGATTGAAAAGCTGTATCTAGTGGGGATGAGGTTCAAAGATGCGATTTTTTGACCTCGCGGATTCCCTAAGTGTAAGAGCGTGAGGAAATAGTGTTGATTCGATATACAACTTTCAGAAACTACGATTTCTTTGGTGTAAACGGCAAAGTCAAAAAAATAAAATTAAAAAAAAAATGGCAGGTTTGGTGTTAACTTTGTTATTTGCATCAATGAAGATGAGATGGATGCATTGAACTACCATAGATGACGATAGGTTTGCATCTTTATTGTTAGATCAAAGGCAGAGAATGAGTGTGCAGTAACTATTAATTCTTATACGTCGAAATCCCACAATGCACTGAGTTTCGAATTTCTTAAGTGTTCCACTAAGACATCACAAACATCTTCGTTATAGCAAGAAACCCCATTTCTTCTTCTTAACAATCGCATCTTTAAGGGACTTATTTCCCTCTTACACTTTCCAGCACAGTCATAAAGAGCACTAGAAAAGAAATACTTGAGATGCGAGGAGAGAGTTAAGAAGAAAAAAAAAAAAAAAAAAAGTTGTTTCTTAAGATTCTTTCAAGATGTCAGACTGAGGACCCTCCACGAAACCAGTGACTTAGAATAGGCGTCCTCCATGCACTCATCGACACTCGGACTGGAAGTGTGGTTCCCAGAAGAGGTACTTCTTCCTTTGTCCTCTCGCTATCCGAGTTCCTGGCAAGAAAGCCAAGAACGCCCTTGAGAGCAAAGATACCTAAGACCACACTCTTGCGGATAGCCACAATGCACAAACTTTTTATGGCGCTTACAGTAACCTACCCACATAAACTTATTCTCAGGATAACGAGCACATCATAGCTATTCCCTGAAAGAGTTTGTAAGATGCAAAATTGTATAGAACATTGTACAGAGACAAAAATTAGCTTATTTGGAAATAATCCACAGCAAAGCTAATTTCTACAATGATAGATGATCTACTAATGATTCTCCGTATCTCACTAGGATGATAATTCTTTACTGTAAAATACTAAAAGGACAGTTCAATAATTAGTATCATTTATTATTATTATTGCGTGACGCTTCCAAGGAGTTCAAGGGCTCATCCTAAGAAAACACTCCACAGCACACAACCCACCGTCTACATGATGTACACCATCCACCATCTACATACACACACAGTATGTTATAGTACTCTCGCAGATACGAGACCCTTCGACATTTCTGCGTATGTCACAAAAAGGAGAATCCATTCCTATAATAGGGTAATCAATCCATATTGTGGGATGAGTTGATTATTATTACACGTCGAAAATTAACTTCCCTTTTATGAACATTGTAGTTTTTAAAGTGGTAACTATTTTTGCTTGTATAACAGTTGGAAAATTTTACCTATAAAGCACGTGATTTCGCCTGTTGACCAATTCGTACATCGCCTTATTTATTTCTCCCCTTCAACATGAATTGACTCTTCTTGGCAGTCTTCCAACGACAGCTCTCGATTATGTGGTCGGACTATATCTACCACACACTAATACTGTTTTTTAATTGCGTATGTTGTCTGGCAGATTTGTCTGTATGCAGGATTAAAAAATAATAATTTTCTGGATTTTTCCCCCCATCTCAGCTTTCTCTGGGACATCACTATACAATTATTCCTTTGCAAAATGCATATTTTTATTTTCCATTTTTTCCGATTATTTCCATATTTTACTAAATATATGACATATATTCCCTGTGGTACTGTATGGATGTGAAAGAAGGAAGATAGATGCATTTGAATTATGGGTTTGAGACGCTTACTAAGAATACCATGGACTGCAAAGCAAACCAATAAATCAGTAATAGACAGAATAAAGCCAGAATCTATGCTCGAAGCTATGATCATCAAGCAAAAATTGTCATACTTCGGACATATTATGCGAGCAAATGACAGTCTGGAGAAGATGATGATGCTTGCTAAAGTTGAGGGAAGCAGGAGAAGAGGAAGACCAAGAATTAGATGGGTGGATGGAGTTAAAGAAGCAACTGGAATGCGCTTGGAAATTCTGAAAGTTATGGCTAGGGATAGATCTGAATGGAGAGCGTATGTTCATAGAATCACCAGCAGTCGAAAACGACTCGATGGAACATAACAACACATATGACATCAGAGTCTATTTGGTTATTTATGAGCATCTGAGTTCAGATTTTCAGATTCCAGTTCGATGGTTAAAGTAAAATGGAATAGAAAATTAATAACGAAATAAAAGCCACATTATTGTAATAAGAAAGTAGTTTAGTCTGCTTAGGGTTGACTAAAATGGATGTGACGTCATGCATCCCGTTTCCATGGCAACATTACGTTCTACTTGCGTTATATTAGACGATATGGTAGTTAGCGTGTCTCTGTTGTATTGGCAATGGATTACGCTACTTAGTCAAGAACGAAATAGACGTAGTTCAGTGGCTAGAAGTTCAATATTCGAGACCATCCCACTCCACAAGGATACGCACAGTACATTCAGCTTTGGGATGCTTACTGAGAGGGAATGTGGGAAATATGACATTTGATTCTCAACGAAATATCAATTCTTTGGGACTAGATGGGGGAGAAATAGGAGTGGTGTTTTGTAGAGCCACGAGCGGCGAAATAGGTACCAGTATATTTAAATAAATAAGCAAATAAATAGGATTCTTTGAAAGAAATGCATACTTGCATTCATGAAGATAAAAACTGTAGCACGTAATCCACTTTGCTGTAGACAGATTAATGAGACCTAACAGTGGAAAGATATGAATATAGACATGTTATTTATTATTTATGACGTATACAATGTTTGCGTTTGAAGTTGTCACTAATTAATTGTTTAACAATACTTCCCATATTAGGAGGTTCAATTGTTTTGGATGTTTGGTGGGTGAATAATCCAACAACCAGAAAACATCCAGCCAACGACAGCCCCCCCCCCCCCCCTGTAGCCAGAGACAGCTTGTTGGTGTGAGTTTGAAAGAGGGCTACAAGAAAGTATGCTGTTTAACCAGATGGGTTGCTACCATTTCAACGAGATACTTCAAATCTGAAATCTGTAAACAGAATAATCTGAAACGATCACCAACAATGAACTAAGACTTGCATAATATTGTGATTGGTTTAATTTAATAATACAATAAGGCAAGTATGGCTACTAGTTGATTACTGCTATAATTTCGGTGTGTTCTTCGGCTGGTTTTGTCAATTTTGCAATAGAAAAAGGCAGGAAAGGAACTTACTGATTGAGAATGGCTAACCCAAGCGTTATTAGCATTCTAGATATGATTCGAATGTGAATCTTTCCATCAAAAATTCATAAAAAAAAAGAATATTAATCTGATTTAAATTCTAAAATACATAACAATTTTTTTTTCATGAAAAAATTTTGTTATGTAAAAAAACAAGGAAAAAAATGATATTTCTTCGAAGAATGGATTTGTTTCAGAAAAAATCTTTCTTTTTTTCTCCTTTAAAAATATATTTTTAAATTTTCCAAAAAAAAAAAATTACAATTTTAAAGGAAAATATTAAACTAGTGAAACAAACTAAAATCTCGATAAAAGTAAACATAAAAGAGTAAAAACAATAAATGACTTCCCACATTTAGAATATAGAAGATGAAGGTCCCGGAAGTGTGTCTATTTTACTGTAACTTTCGGGCATGCTTGGAACTCCTGTGGGTCTGCAGTCGTCATGCGCGCTGACGGTTTCAATCTGACACCTAACTGAACCCAGATATTGTTAAGTGCTGTTCCCTCGCTCGTGGTCTTAAGCTCATGATCCCTCATCCAGTAATGACCTTGTTCACAGGTCGAACAAATGGGCGAGCGCTAAGTCTATTGAAAGCTGTGAAAAAGGGAGGGCATAATAGGCAAGTCGAACTTATGTATGGGTCAGCGGACGCCTGTAGCAGATTGTGAGAAGTAGTATGGGGCGAAAGGTTTTTTTTCCACTAGCTCGCGCCACGTAGATCTAGTTTGGGTTATCATTTGGACAGTCCCCTACCGATTATGATGTACAAGGAGGAGGGAGACGTTAGCTAAATAGGGGGGGAGGGATCTCGAATACCGCTTGCCAAGAATTCATTGGCAGACGTGAAAGTGAAGCCGTTGCCATGGTAACGGTGCCCCCGAGAGCCAGCTGGCATTGTTACAGCTCGCACTTCCACCGGGAAACCACATAATAGGAGCATTTTGGGATTAGGATGTGCGCACAAGATGGATAAAGCTGCAGCCCCCTTTTAAAAAGGGACAAACAGGGGCGGGAGGGAAGAGGGGGGGGAATCGTCCCACTAGAAGAGCCAGTTCCTTTCAGGGTCAATAGCCATTATGGATGAAAACCAATGTTTGTCCCGCTCTTTGTAGCGGAGGCAGGATTGCGAGGTGTCAGACGTCTGTAATAGAGACCCAGATAGACTTGGCTGGCTGCCCTCTATCGGTAATGCCAGTGTCTGGACACAGGCCCCATTTGTTTAATAGGTTGTAGTGATCACAAAGGCGTCCTTTGATGATGGTTAGTGGGAGGGAAAGGGATCTCGGTTTCAATGGCTTCACACCCTTAGTACACTCCAGGTCACAATTGAAGGTTGGCCGACTTAAGGACAGAGGATAAAAGGGACCCTTCTTGCTAGTAACACGGTCTAGGAGTATCATACCTCATCGTTGGAAGTGCCAGGAAGTCTTAGAAACACACTGGTCTCCTGCCCTTTTGTTGTTAGAGAACCCTGGTGGTGGCAGAATCCGAGGAGTCAAAAGATAAATATTTTTTTCCCATTTTTTTTTTTTTTAAGTTGCTCTCTTGAAACGAGTGTTCCCGTATTCGGAAATTATTTCGGGCCTAAAAGCCCTTCAGAACTTTAGCACTAACGTGTGCCCTTTGAAAAGGTCAAATGTCACGGTAGCATTTAAAGTGTTCATTGGGATAGCGTTTTTGAGCTACTGTTACGCAACTAAATAATTAACATTTTGGACTCACTGATTTATAATGTTATTCAATGAGTTAAACTGTTCTCTATTCTTCAATCAAGCTGAGAGAAATAACTGCTGAAGGACCAAGGCAGCGATGCCAATGTGTTACGTCCTGATTTGTTTCTTCGTAGGCGTTTGTCTGTTTCAGGGGATGAAAAACCTGAGTTTCGGAGAGGAAAACTTCGCCATCCCAAAGTAGGATGCCCTTTAATTGGTAAGACCTGAGTTCGAACCCCATCTAGTCCACGAAGTCCATCTAGTCCACGAGGCTCACAACCTTTATCAAGGTTTGTGAGCCTCCGTAGCTTAGTCGGAATACCAACCAAGATGTGGATAGTGGCTAAAGGTATACCCCTTGAAGGGCATGCAATACGTCAGTTTTGCCAGGAACCGGAAACACTATACCACCTGATATATTGCAAAGAAGCAGAAGTAACTTGGAAAGCCGTCAAAAGATGGCTTCCTGAAATCCAACTAATCAACGAGGAAATGTTATTCTGGCTAAAAGGAAAATATATAAACAGGGTGCAAACAATAGTTCTAATCCTAACGATGTAAGCAATTTGGACTCACAAGTGCGACTAAGCGTATGGAAGAGAAGACAGTCCCGGAACTATATCGAAATTACATCACCACATCCAGGAGGAGATCACCAATTCAGTCCACTCTAGAAGAATGACTACAGAAGGATGGGCACACTTAACCTCAAACCTTACATCAGACGAACCCTCCAACCAACAACAGAACGACATCTTCATCACTCCCTAGAGGAAATGGGACAAATCTGGAGTAAAATGGGAAGGATACTAGCTCTCCACCTCCATCAGAGGAAACAGCGCCTGAGTCACTTAGAACAGAGCTCCTACCGCAGGAAAAAGAGTGTTCCCCCTACCTCAATGCAAACAGCGAACTAAGTGTAACAAGTTTAACTGGGAAAAAAAAAAAAAAAAAAAAAAAAAAACTATCAGGAAAATTACTAAAGATGAGTTAGTGGGTCGCACACAAAGGTTGGATTTTTTTTTCACCCGGAAACTCGGGATTTTACCCCCCAGAACAGGCAAACCGACCCCGTCAAAAGATGGCTTCCTGAAATCCAACTAATCAACGAGGAAATGTTATTCTGGCTAAAAGGAAAATATATAAACAGGGTGCAAACAATAGTTCTAATCCTAACGATGTAAGCAATTTGGACTCACAAGTGCGACTAAGCGTATGGAAGAGAAGACAGTCCCGGAACTATATCGAAATTACATCACCACATCCAGGAGGAGATCACCAATTCAGTCCACTCTAGAAGAATGACTACAGAAGGATGGGCACACTTAACCTCAAACCTTACATCAGACGAACCCTCCAACCAACAACAGAACGACATCTTCATCACTCCCTAGAGGAAATGGGACAAATCTGGAGTAAAATGGGAAGGATACTAGCTCTCCACCTCCATCAGAGGAAACAGCGCCTGAGTCACTTAGAACAGAGCTCCTACCGCAGGAAAAAGAGTGTTCCCCCTACCTCAATGCAAACAGCGAACTCAGTGTAACAAGTTTAACTGGGAAAAAAAAAAAAAAAAAAAAAAAAAAACTATCAGGAAAATTACTAAAGATGAGTTAGTCGGTCGCACACAAAGGTTGCATTTTTTTTTCACCCGGAAACTCGGGATTTTACCCCCCAGAACAGGCAAACCGACCCCGTGAACACACACGGATTACATTCAGGAACACTTAAGACGGTCCCTCCAGCCACAGGTCAAATTCGTCTGCTATGCCGGTCCCCAGCCCGGATAAAAATAGGGGGGGGACTGAGATGGTGCCGTACCTCCTCGTAAAACGAACTCACGGCCGTTGAATGATCATAAAATAAATTAAATCAAGGTTTGTCAACTAAAGGTAAGTAAACCGGTCTCATTCGCTGGTGGGAGGATTTTCTTCCCAGAAAATGTTTTTTTATTCCGTAAATCAAGCAAACCCGACCAGAACGCGCACGCAGGTTACACACATAAGATATTGGCGTTGTCTCTGAAGGTGCATCGCATCGTCGACTGGTTCGAACCTAGTTTATTTTTTCTTCTTCAACCGGGAAGATGTCGCGACGTCCAAGCGACTGCCCAGATGTTAATGGAGGTGGAAGGATTTTTCCTCCGGGATACTCCGGTTTTTTTTTTTTTTCTTCAGCCAAAAGTGCACTCAGTTTACAGCAGATTATTCCTGTGAAGTCAAGAAGGCGAAAAAGTTTCAAAATGGTTTATTCTCTTTTGATTTTAATTATTTTTATGTTATCGATTGGCGGTGGTCTAGTGGTGTCTTATTATAACGCATTTAGTGCTAAAAAAAAGACACATGCTTGAACATTCCTCATATTTATAGTAGTGTCTCGTCTGGTTCTTTTAGACCAGCGTTTCCCAAACTTTTCCTACGACGGAACATTTCGCAAATCCTGAAATTTTCACGGAACACCTTGGTTATTCTGTAACGTATTAATTAATAATTAATTGTTAATTTAGATGATTTTAATTAATTAATAATTGATCACTAATTAATAATTAATTAAACATCAATTAAACATAGCATCATTAAATTAATTTGTGCTGATTTTCATTGACATCCCATTCTAATCACCAAAAATTTATAATATTATTATAAGTACTTACGAGTGAATGCAGACTTTTTTCCTGTGTGTTGGTAGTTTTCCCCTCGTTTTGTACATCCTGGAGATCGCTTTGTAGGCTGGTGGTGGATGACTCGCTATCTGTTGCGTCAGAAACAGCTTCAATAAGAGATTTCTTAACATCAAAATTAAACAGTCCCTTGTCTCTTATTCATATTAAAATTTAAATCTGTAGGCCTATTACTATTAAAAAATCACGGCACTACGGTTTCGAAACTTTCACCCTACAGTACGAATTTGCGAAGAAAGTATTCAAGATTACTAGGTTTGAGAACCGGATACAGACTACCTTGAGCTTCGATTTTAGTGGAAAAATTTTTCTTTATACTTCCTTGCTGATTGGTCAGTAACATATGTAACACAGATGTTATTTCTTTCAGTTTTGAGAACAGAGGATACGCCGCCCATTGTTGTAATCGGCTTGCAGTCAATTTTTATGATCGGTCATAAACAGCGGTATTCCCTTTCCCAAATGTTTAAAGGTTTCGATGTGTGAAAATTACCGATAATTCATGAATATTTCCTCGTTTAAAAATAAACAGCTTGGTCACTAACATTTGCTACACAGATGTTATTAGGCGTTCTGGGTCTGAGCTTTTCGACACATTCACGAATATTATTCTCATCAGAATATTTCCACTATAAAATATTTATTCATGAAAAATGCTTAGAAAACTAAAATGACAAATTCCAGGAGAACTTATTCGCGGAACACTTATTCACCTTCCACGGAACACCGGTGTTCCGCAGAACACAGTTTGGGAAACCCTGCTTTAGACCATGGTGTAGTCACTTTAACAGACTCTAGCATTCTTCAATAAACTACATCATGCAAAATATGGTTTGCTATAAATAATCGTAGAATTTTGAAAAAGAAAAAAGAGAAATTATACATATTAAAATAGGTTTCTTACATCAACACGGTTGTGATGTCATATTTTTATGTTCGTGAAGAAATAGATTCTGCCTGCTAGTAGTTGGCATGAAGAGAAATTCCGCAGCAAAATCGGAAAAGTATTACGTAGCCAAGACCGAAATAGGCGAACCTCTAGTACTGCATTGGCAAGATGTGCTAATCATTATATCTACATACCTATAGAACGACAACTTACACTACATACACATTCCAATAACAACTATATCAATTTTATAGAAAATAGGTTTTAAATTTAAAATTTAACTACCGCTTCTAGCATGGAAAAGTGAAATTGCGCAGTTGGGCTAGAATCCTCTAACATACAAAGAACCTTTTATAAAGGCAGGAAAATGAACCGGTCTTATATCGTAACGACAGGATTCTTCGCTTGTAAAACTGGATTTTTAATACCCGCTAAACAGACAGAGAAGTCAGGAGAACGCACGTAATTAATGCAGTGGTAATTAGAAGTAACTCAGTGTAATTTGAATTAAAACGAAAAATAACTTTTTTCTTAATGTTTTACTTTTAGTTCTGTCGGATAAAAGGAAATAATAGATTCAATTTGAAACGTAATAATCTTTTATCTTGACATCAAAATTCATGTTAAGATAACTTTAGAGCGCCCTCTATTGACATGATTGCTAAGGACGTCACAATACGTTTCCCAGTTACTGATAGTTCAAAGCAGCCATGTTTAGTTAGGTTGATTACTTAGTTTTATCGTTGTGAAGATATCTTAGTGATGAAAGTCTAAACATTGGCTTAATAAATAAATAACATCTAGCCACTAATATTATCCCTGAGTTTGCTTAGAATTTAATGATTTATCAGAAATTTTACGGCAATTATTATTATTACTATTGAAAATATCGCTATCTTATAACTACACGTGATATTTTTATTAAATTTATTAATATTTCTTTAAAACATTAATGACAAAGATATTTTTTATTGTTTTAATGAAAATTAATAAAGCGATATCTTGTTATTGTTGTTATTATTATTATTAATTACCCACACCATTCAACAACCTATCACATACTCTGCATATATATAAACAATTGCAGAATATTAAAGCCACGAAAAGAACTTTGAAAATTCTGTCGATGTATTTAATATATTATAACATATGATATGACAGGCTATCAATATTACACAAAACACAAAAACTCCAATAGCAAACAAGGAGGAAAAAAAAAAGTATAAATAAATATTTGTTAATACTGAAGTATTAACTGACTTCGAAGTTGGTTATCGGTCTGAAATTTATCTTTCATTGCAATGATTGTCATCGCTGGAAAACTGCCAAAAAAAAAAAAAAAAAAATCAATGCTATGCTTCCAAACAACTTTTCAGTTTACATAGGAGAATCGGAATTTTATATACACGAATGAAGACGATGGTAATATAAGTTTAATAATTGTTAAACTAAAACTCCCCCTTTTTTTTTTCTTGAATTATTTCGTAAATACGAATGGTATCTCTGGGTATACAAAAACACCTTCTCATTAGGAAAACAGTTCTGATGCATCGGAGGAGTTGAGGGAGGTGGGTGGAAAGGGTAATTGCGACACTCGGGTGTCCACTGAGACAACCCGTCGCACGTGCGTCAATTTTTCAGTGGCAATAAGTCACTTCCATTCCACAAAGGAAATTACTATGGAAACAAGATTGTTTAACTCTTCGTCTGCTGTTTTCCCCCCCCGTACTCCTCCCTCCTCCCGAATTGTTGCTCTTTTTGCATACCGAACTCTATTATCCAATTTGACCACTACCTCGTTTCAAGGATAAGTGCAAATACCCCCCCCCCCATCTCCTCGGAAACTCCCAATTTAGAATGATGTTTAAGAATCACGCTAAATAACACACGCACTTTAATTAAGAGAGGTTATTGCTAATTGAAACCCCTTTAGGATGACTGCTAATTGAATAATCTCTTGGCTGGCACGAGAAGTAAACTTTAACTAGACTTGGAATGGTCTTCTTGTCGAGTTTCTTGATTCGAGTTTTAATCCTAATTTGTTTATGTTTAAACTCTGAGTATAAGTGCTTTAAAATCACCGAACACACTTACGGAAGTTAAGGAAATGAACTCAATTGATGACACGTTGATGACACGTTTGATGACACGTTACCATCACTGATTATCGTGATAATCAATTTACAAACGAGTTCTCAAATCAAAATCATCTCCCTTTTCCAGCCACTGATTGAATATTTGGAAATGATGAAACTGATATCGTTATAGCCCATATCGTTAATTGTTTTTTAGGGCTTAATATTCTCTTTGTTCGCCTGTCATAAGATTCATAATTTAGTCCTTTTTGCCACACGTGAATTCTATTAGTTTTCCTCGTTTAAAAATCGGAGGTTGCTGTGGAAAAAAGTCTGATTGCTTTCGTTTGAGATGAACTACCGAATCAACTATCAAACGCTTGTGTGTTCATCGGCTGGTTTATCTTTTTCCGCATATATTTTTGTTTCGATAAAAATTATTCCATGTGACTCAGTTTCGGACCGCAGGTTAGTATGAAGACCACGTACAGAGTTTTTCGTCCATGAAGTCATTTTCAAAAAATAAAATAAAATAAAATATATGATTCTGTACCAAGTACTCTCTGTGTGAATATTAAAAAAAAAAAATAAAAATAAAATAAAATAAAATACCCGGATCGAAATCTCGCTCCGAACTAAAAATTGCTAAAGCAGTGTAGGTTGAATCGGTTACGACACGAGAAAGATATCTTTGATATGCTGACGCTCCGTCGTATTTACCAATAAAGCGTTCGCTCAGGGAGTGGAGATCGGAACGTGTGTCGTATCCTAGGCAACAAAGACGTGTGCAGCGAGCTCCTGCAGCTCCGGGCAATGAAAACACTTCTTTCAAGCCCACGTCTTAATCTCACATCTCGTTTGCATAACAATAGGTTTTGTGCAGAGGACATGGGCGCTCAACGCAAGCCGACTAAGACGACATAACCCTGTTAGATTGCCCTCCCTTGCCCGCAGGCCCGACTATAGCATTTCACTCGGATGTATCTTTATCTCCCATGATGCCTCGGGCGGCACACATTTGAAACCCATCACCGACGTATTCATGGCGTAATTTGCAATCAGAATTCCAATTTTTTGGTTTAGCGGTCCCTAGCCTGCCTCCGAGGCTCGAGCTGTTGAGCCACTGCTTGGCAAGATTTCTTGTTCTTGGCACAAGCCCAAGTAACGGTAGCAATTTGTCGTGTTTTAAAAGCAATTGGAACGCGACCAGACGAGCTAAACTCAATTTGTAACCTACCGTTCGCCGGCGCGATAGGCCGATACGGGTTGGCTCGTCACACTACATTTACATCAGAGTCGAACCGGGGCGCTTAGGCCTGTGATAGAACGAAGTTTGCGTCGTCGTCGTCATCCCCCTCTTTCGTTCGGCGTTTCGGTAACTTGCCGTGGTGGATATATCCGCGTTCTTTCCCCCCCCTCCCCTCCCCCGCACCTCCTTTTCTAACAGGAACGCCAACGCACGCGCGTAAACTGGAGATAGAAATCATTAGAAATGACAAGGCTTACTGCTAAAAGCGGAAGACGTGTATTGAGAGATGAAGATGCGATGGTGGAGAAGAGGGCGGGGGGGAGGGGGTGAAAGGAATACTCGAGCACCTAACGCACGCACACACACCCTCCTGTACCGGTAAGGTAAATAACTTCCCCGCGTCCTTCAAGCACTGCCTCTGAAACTCGTAAATGAAAAGTGTCACTTCCCTTAAGATGAACATCTACTGCCAGCACTTTGCACCTGCACGGAGTCGAAAAACTTGCAAAAATCAAATTTATAGCCGAACGCGCTCAACAATGCATAAGCTCCGAAATTGAGTTTGACTGTGATATTGTCTACCGTGCACTGGGAGGCAGGAAAGCCACGCAGGCGCACTAAGTAGAGTGCCCTTCGCTAAGGAAACAGGTAGTTTCGATGGTAGTGGTGGTAGAGACAAGGATCGCAAAGCACTCGCTTTCGGACAATTGCGTTTCCACTCTCCGGTGTAGGCGAAATAAATCAATAACCTTTGGCCCTTCCCCCCCCCCACCGCCCAACCTACCTTTACGGAAGCAAAAGACCAAGAAAGGATCCCGCGCAAGCGATGGATACCCTCTCTGATTCTTTGGGTGCCCCTTTCACTGCTCCGACACACAAGGTAATCTATTTACGGCTGCAGACTGCGCTGGTAATAACTTTGCCACCTTTCCATAAAGTCTCGTGATCATTGGCGATCCCCGGCTTTCTCATAGTAATCCGATAATCCATCCCCGTCATGATTCCATCGGCCAGTAACCTCATTACGGACGGACAAGACCCGCTACCCCTGTCATAGAGTCATTCGCTGGCAATCGCATGTAATGGACTTTTTTTTTTTAAAGACAGCGATTGCATTAGACGTGCGGAGCGTTGTCAGTCCACCGGTGCATCGGCCACAAAAGAAGTTAATGGAGAGAGAGACAGAAAGAGATAGAGAGAACGAAAAAAATAATGTCCTCCTTTTCTCTGCATTGCATTCTGATCTGGCTACTGACCGCGTATAATGGAAACTAGAAACACACACACATAAAGAGAGAGAGAGAGAGAGAGAGAGAGAGAGAGAGAGAGAGAGAGGTAATCTAGCATGCCCCCACTTCCCCCCCGTATAATATTTCATTGTATCGATGCACTGGAGCTAACAGGATTCTCTGTATTGCACTTAACCATTCCTATTCTCGCTTTAATAACATACACGCTTAAATTAACGAGACAAGAGGCAATTGACAGACTTGGCTCATGCACTACGAGCTATGCACGTTCCATCTCGTGATGCACCATGTTCTGTTCTTCGCGAAAAAACTGCATGGAGGGCATTATCAGAAGTCACATAAGTACTGATGTCCAAGCCTCTAAGGTTGTGTGACAAATATAGCATGTCACTTGCGTGTGTTCTCTGATTGGCTTGTTTGTGTTGTAGAAGGAAAAAAACCGATCCCCGGTTTTATAATTTTATAATAATTTTATAAAAAATTTATAATAATAATGAGGACAAAATTGACGTGAACAAGACATGGCAATGGCTACAACACGGATACATTAAAAAAGAAACAGAAGGATTTATTCTAGCAGCTCAAGAACGGGCATTACAAACTAATGCAACGAAAGCAAAAATTTTAAACATCAATAATAACACAAAATGCAGATTATGCGATCAGAAAGATGAGACTGTAGAACATCTAATCAGCGCCTGCAGCAAAATAGCTCAAACTGATTATAAATACCGCTATGATCAAGTGGCCAAAATAGTTTATTGGCATGTATGCAAAAAAATATGGCTTTTCTTCTTCTGATAACTGGTGGCAGCATAAAATGTATTGGAAAACCAAACAGCAAAAATTCTCTAGGACTTCGAATACAAACTGGTCGGCATTTGGAGCACAATAGACCTGACATCACAATGATCGAACATCGACAGGTTTGGATTATTGATATCGCAGTACCCAGTGATAACGACATTAACAACAAAGAACTGAAAAATATTACGAAATATCGAGATCTGGCAATCGAAGTTGGCAGGTTGTGGTTTAAACACACCAATAGTTATCGGTGCACTTGGCGCGATTTCAAAGAATCTATCCACCTATTTACTACAATTAACCATCAACGAAGTGACCCCATATGACCTACAAAAAAACAGCATTACTTGGAACAGTCCAAGTTTTATTTTACGACGCTACCTGACGGACTATTCTTAGATTCGTGGATGGAATCTGAATTGTTCTGTATCACCAGTCAAATTGTTGTTTATATGATATCTTGTTCTGATTTTGTATCAATTATGTAAATAAAATAATAATAAAGAATTAAGTAGTGTAAGCTCTTGAGTGCAGACTAACTGGTCACATGATAATAATCTGGCATCAGAATGACCTATCGGAGAAATGATTATGCAAACAGAACAAAAAATATTATGAACCTCACTGTATTATTATTAATGGAATACCTTCATGCGATTCCAGACACGAGAATATACAGGAGATTTGAAATAGGCAAGTGATTGCCAGTTAGTTTGGGACAGAATAAAAACAAATATATTCTGTAAAATATATAAAAAGTAAAATTTTGTAAGAAACTTTTACAAAGAATCAAAGTTGAGCAGTTTGTAGAGATGAACTGTAGACTAAGTGTACAAAAATTATTTAGAAAAAAAAAAATGACAGAGTTTGAGAATAGGAACAAAACCTCGGAGTCTCTGTGGCAAAATGTGAAGAAAACATTGCTTGATTCAGCTAGAGAAGCATTCGTTTGAGAGAAGTATGTCAGCATGAGAGAATACCAAGAAAAAATGTAAGAAAGCGAAATACTCTGTAAAAGCAAATAAACAAAAGTCACGAGAACCCTTTGATAAGAATATCGAAGATAATATTATCAGGAATTGAGTAAAATGTTCTACTGAAAACGCTTATAAATTGAGGAAGAGGAATCAGAGATGATAAAGATGACAGGAAAACTGAAGATTAAGATATTCTAGATATCTAGAGTAGTTACTTCGAAACTACTTTGAAACCTTGTGGAAAGGCAGCTGGAGTAGATGACATTTGACAAGAAATGCTGAAGTATGGTGGTATAAAAGTCTTACAGTGGCTGCACTGCATAGTTCAGAAGGCCTGGACAGAGGGACGAATTCCCGATGATTGGAAGCTCTCATAGTACCCATATATAAAAAGGGAAATAAAACTGAATGTGAGAATTACAGAGGTATTTCCCTACTGAGTGTTCCTGGCAAGATCTATGCAAGTATACTTGAGAAAAGCAAAGAAAACTGTGGAAGAGAAACTTGGTGAACAACAAGCTGGATTCAGGCCAAACAAAATAGTTGAGAAAGCATGGGAATATAACAAAGATCTGTATTTAAGTTTTGTCGATCTGGAAAAGGCATATGACAAGGTGCCAAGAGAGAAGCTATTCAATACGCTGCAGTTATATGGTGTCAATGGGGCATTGTATCAAGCAATGCTTAGTCTTTATTTGAGTTGTAAGTCAGCAGTTAGAATTGAAGGAAGTACAGGAAGATGGTTTAATGTTAAATCTGGTGTGAGACAAGGATGTACATTATCCCCTCTGTTATTCATTATCTATATGGATCACATTATGAAGGAAAGTGGTATTAAACCTGATATCAAAATTGGAGATGTTAATGTCAGCTCTTTGCTTTATGCGGATGATGTTATACTTCTAAATAAATCCGCTACAAGTCTGCAAGATTCCCTGACTAAATTGAATAGCTGTTGTAATAGATATGGTATGAAGGTCAGCAATAAAAAGACAAAGACAATGAAAATAGGCAGAATCGTTGAAAATGTCAACTGTGTTGTGAATGGAGAACCTGTGGAACAAGTAAAACATTTCAGCTACTTAGGCACGATTTTTACTGAAGATGGTAAATTCAATATAGAAATAGACAACAGAATCAACAGAGCTGGTATGATAGGAATTCAACTGAATTAAATTATATGGAATAACCAAGAAATTAGTCGGAACACTAAATTAGCTGTATAAAAGATGGTGTTCAAACCAGTTTTAACTTATTCGTTTGGAGTGCTGACAAGTGATAGAATAATGATTTTCATTTTTTCGAATACGATTAAAGCCTTAATCCTAACTGCATTAAATCTTCTCTTATTTACACCAACAACTGTGCTTCAATGGTTGTTTTATCAGTTTGATTTATTTCAATTTGATTATCTGAACTTCAATTCCTGATCCATCATAATATTCAAATCCTTACAATCATTAGCTCCTTACGGTTCCTTCTCATTCAATTTAGAGTCATCCAATCCAACTTTATCGCCAAATCGAGTGTTTTTAATCCCCACTTCCCTGTCCACTCTTACAGTATTTTAAGATCATTCCGAAGAGATTAAGATCATCTGGGCATTTTATTACGCTGTCTAATTTTGCGTCATCAGCAAGACACGAATCATTGATAAACCTGTTGGATATTAAGTCCTAAACTGAAATCTGAGTGGATGAATATTCTGAAGCATCTGATCCCTTACGCTTGGGGACAGGATTAAAATAAGAATACGTTTTAATTTTAATTTTTATTATTATTATAATGTTTGAATATTCTAAAAAAATACTTACTACAAGTGTTATGAATAATTGTCAAGAAAAAATTCAACATAATGAACAGGATCAACGAGTTCACCAAACAAAAGGTACGCAATCTCAAAGGTTTAAAATGCAAAAAAGCTAGGTATTTAAACCATCTGACTTTTTTAAAAAGATGTAGAGACAATAGCGTGATCCCAAAATTTCTTCGTTTGAAACAATTTTATAAAACTAGACAAGCCAACTTGATTTACCAACGAACTTCGTATGCTCTTCTTAGAGAAAGAATTTGCCATACGAGATTCATGCTTAGCAAAATAGACTCACAGTGCTATAATTTATTCACAGATATCTCTAATAATCTTGACGCTGAGACATGGCAACTATTAGACAATATGATTAACCACAGTTTTACCAAAACATTTAATCACAGCAAAAAGACACAAATTGATAAATTCAATTTACTGTATGATAATCATAACAACTGCAAACCTCTACCAGATAACCAAGTGATAATTAACCTATCTAAACACGTTTTAAGTAAACCTGAGATCTCTATCCTCAAAAAAGGTTTCAACTTTGCTTTAAAACCCACTGTCATTCCTAAAATAGAGTTCATCTGCAACTTAGAAAAAGCCTTCTCATTACTACCAGCTCCAACAGCTAATGATTTGCGATTAAAAAGCAGCATAATCCTTTCAGCTCAGTCAAGATCTCCTAACACCAACTCTAACCAAATGGAAAGAAGAACGCTTCTCAAATTAAGGAATAATAAAGATATCATCATACTCAAAGCCGACAAAGGTAATAATACAGTTATATTAAATACTTCAGATTATAAAGAAAAAATTAAAAATCTATTATCTGACAGGTCTGTATATGAAGTTCTCAGTAGAGATCCTACCACTAAAAATCATAATGACACCAATGAATTATTACGTGGAATGAATAATTGGCCTATAGAAATTATAAAAAAATTAAAATCTATGCACCCACTTACTCCTAGATTGTATGGCCTTCCAAAAATTCACAAAGAAGGTATTCCATTACGTCCAATAGTTGATGGAATCTATTCTCCCACTTACCAACTATCCAAGTATCTTGCGAAGATTTTACAACAACACATTCACGTCTCGGATACTTATATTAAAAACTCAAAACATTTTATAGATAAAATAAAAAACATCCCTATTTTTGAAGAGGATATACTAGCAAGCCTGGATATCACATCTCTGTTTACTAACATTCCAGTGGTTGAAGTCATCAACATCTTAGACAAATTGTTCCCAAGAAACATCACTACTTTGTTCAATCACCGTTTAACTTCTAACTATTTCATTTGGCAAGAAACGATCTACAAACAACTCACTGGATTAGCTATGGGTAGTCCCCTCTCACCTCCTTGTGCTGATTTATTCATGGAAGATCTAGAGAAAAAAATCTTAACCCAGATCTTTCCAAAACCGAAAATTTGGTACAGATATGTAGATGACATCTTTATCATTTGGGATCATACAAAAGAAGAACTAATGAATTACCTCAACCAAATCAATAGTTTCTACAATACCATCAAATTCAAATTAGAAATGGAAAAAGATAAAAAACTGCCATTCCTTGACATTTTAATAAAGAAACAATCCAATAATAGTATCAACCTATCTGTATACAGAAAACCTACAAATACTGGACGTTACCTCCATTTCAACTCAGCTCATCACATAGCTCAGAAACTTAGCATTATCCATAGTCTCAAGAAAAGAGCTATACAGTATACGACAGACAAGGATGACCTACTAACGGAATTAACCACAATATCCAGAGAACTTTCTTTAAATGGTTACCCAAAAAGACTCTACAACAAGATTCTATTTACTGATATACCACATCGACAATGTGATGACGTCCAATACATCAGTATAATTACAATTCCTTTTGTCAACAACCTTTCCAAAAAATTAGCTAACCTTTTAAAACCATACAAGATCAGAGTGGCATTCAAACCAATCAATACTATTCGGAAATTTTTAAGATCACCGAAAGATCCTCACCCATTCTACAAATACTCTGGAGTATATAATATTCCTTGCTCATGTGGTATTAGTTACGTAGGTCAGACATCTAGAAGCTTCGAAACGAGAAAGAAAGAACACATAGGATATGTCAGAAATAACAGACAAGACATTTCAGGCCTTTCATGCCACTTTGCCTCTACTAACCATCACATTGAGTGGGATAAGAGCCTTATGCCATACATAGAAGATAACTACCATTCAAGAACCTTTAAAGAAGCAGCTACAGTCGCCCGTAAAACTGAAAACCTAAACAAGAATCAAGGTCTAATTTTACCAGAAATTTGGAAAACTTTTATCAGATCATTAAACATCAAAGAAATGAACTTTCATAACAATTACGTCATGAGTCATCACGAATAAATCACGTTAACGAGACACGTACATTGTCACGCACAATACCAATTTTTTGTATGATTTAGAACCATCGGTTATAACCTAGTCTGTAACCTTCATTTTGTGCTTACTGATTTGTATTCCCTGAGGATGCCAATAGAAACAGATTGGCGAAACATGTAGGAGGATAAAAATAAAGCTACTTGATAAAGATTTTATAAAAAAGTGTAATAGTCTTATACTTACTACAACTTTTATTAATCCGCAATATTTTAAATATATGATAATACACCATTTTGCTATTTGGATATTAAAATATCCGAGATCTGTATTGATATAAACATCGAGTTCATCAAAGCGAACCCCAGCCAAGACTCCCCAAACAAGTTTGTGAGCCACACAAACAATCCTCACTGCACTGGTCGATGTTTAATAAGCGTAGAAGGCCAAACTCTCTACAGATTGTGTTCTGGAATGCCAGTGGTCTAAGAAACAAAATGCGCGAACTACGAGAATTTACGTCAAGCTATACCTAATCCAGTAAAGCTCATAAATGCTGTTACAAATTGAACAGCGCATAAACCTTTAATCTATCACTAAATCATTTGCAGCTGTCAGCACACACAAACCAAATGTATAACGTGCATTTAGCAGCACTCAATGTTCGGAAAGTCCATTTTGCTTTCACGCACGCCCGAAGTCTGTGAGGCCACATGTCGATGACGGCATGCTCAACATCTATAGGAAACGTTGCTATTGCTCACTCCAAATCTACCTTCAGACTGGCGATGTTGGGTTCTCGTTTCTTGCAGGCTACTCTCTCAAGCTCCGACCACAATTTGAAGTCCAACAGATTTAGATCGGGACTTCGAGATGACCAATCAGATGGTGATATATGGTTGGGCACATTCGCCTCCAGCCACTGTTGTGTGGTCCTTGTCTTGTGTGCAACAGGGGGTGAGTCCTGCTGGAAGGTCCACTGCATATCGTGAAACACGGTGTTGTTCAGGGGCCGTACCACAAGTTGCAGAACGCTGTCTTGATACACTTTGGGGGAGGTTTTGACTCCTTTCTCGCAGGAATGGAACTTGGATACCCTCAGTACGTCACCCACATCAAACGATCCTGACGCAGGGGTGATGACCTCTCTGAATCGTGGGTGCTATGGTGCGTTATGTGACCATCTGGGGCACATACCCGATCGTTTTGGCGGCTAGATGACTCTTCAATAGTCAAAATCTTCTCATCTGTTTTTGTTGTTCGAGAACCGCCAGAGAAGCCTTTGATTCCATCAACCTCTGCTCCATAAGTTGTGGTGTTAGGAAGTGTCCGGTAGAATGACAATAAACTCTCACCCTCAGGTCATCAGTTGGTACACGTGACATCGTTCTCGGCGAAACGCGCGTCTCTCTCGACATCACTTTCTCCCTTCTCTCAAGTTTATGACAGAGGCATGCCTTCACAGCCCTCACAAACTGTCGCATCCTAATGCAGCGTGGTTGACTTGTTCTTTGGCAGTCAGATGAGTCTTCTGTATCGTAAGAATGATTAGTAGTCCGCTGCACAAACATCCTACTGATCCCGAGTGTTTTTAGCATGTTGAAAACAACAGGTGGCTGCATAAACACACGAATGTTGGTTGCGCACAGCGCCTCTAACGGAACTGGGCTCGCGCAATTCTGTAGGCAGCGTAGGGATGTACAGAAGTTGTAACAGTATTTGTGGCAAGACTGTGTAATACTTAGGTAATCGTTTAAAACGAAACGAAGCTTCGACCAGGTACAACCCAATGCTCAGGAACAATGTTCTTTACCGCCATAACAGACGTAATGGGGAGGGGGGGACAGAAACAGTCATATTTATCAAGCTCATAAATCTTGCCACTATCAACATAGAAGTGGAGGAAGTAAAGTGGAGGTACAAACTGCAAATGCGGGTCACCTGAAAATATACTTCGCATATAACTCTCCAAACAAACAGTTACTGGAAGTAGTAACTGTTTGCTTGAAGAGCTATACAAAATAAGTGTGATGGACGGCCTTAGATCTGGTTGCAACCCAATTCCTTCCTTCAATTCAGAATTGAAGGAAGTACAGGAAGATGGTTTAATGTTAAATCTGGTGTGAGACAAGGATGTACATTATCCCCTCTGTTATTCATTATCTATATGGATCACATTATGAAGGAAAGTGGTATTAAACATGATATCAAAATTGGAGATGGTAATGTCAGCTCTTTGCTTTATGCGGATGATGTTGTACTTCTAAATAAATCCGCTACAAGTCTGCAAGATTCTCTGACTAAATTGAATAGCTGTTGTAATAAATATGGTATGAAGGTCAGCAATAAAAAGACAAAGACAATGAAAATAGGCAGAATCATTGAAAATGTCAACTGTGTTGTGAATGGAGAACCTGTGGAACAAGTAGAACATTTCAACTACTTAGGCACGATTTTTACTGAAGATGGTAAATTCAATATAGAAATAGACAACAGAATCAGCAAAGCTGGTATGGTGGGAAGTCAATTGAATAAATTCATATGGAATAAGAGAGAAATTAGTCGGAACACTAAATTAGCTGTATACAAGACAGTGTTTAAAACAGTTTTAACTTATGGATCTGAGAGCTGGGTCAGAAGTAAAACACTTGACCAAATCTGAACTTAAATTCTTGATTCATAAAAATATCAAAATCCTTACAATCATTAACTCCTTCCGGTTCCTTCACATTCAGTTTAGAGTCATCCAATCCAAAATTGGATTGGATGACTAATCCAAACCAAATTCCGCTTACAAGATGAAAATAACCCAAATCGGTTCCCAACTGCCAACTGGACTGAAACTACGACTGCTCTACACGAATCAGTTGGCTGATTTCCAGCCATCGATGCGAAGGAAAAAATCGATGACTCAGTTTTGAGCCTAAAAAAAAAAAAAAAGCGGATAACTGCATTAATAGATGCACTGTGGATGTGCCTCGCACAAATTTCAACCGACTTCCGGATAATATTAAATCCCTGATCTGTATAAAGAACAGATCCAAGCGATATTACCCCAGAACTCTGGTCCTAGAACACTGACAAGCACTCAAAAAGGTACAAAGGAAGTTCAATATGTGGTTAAAAACGACTGAAATCAACAGTGGGCGATAAAACTTTGTTCTTAAACAAAGGACCACACGCTCTGTAAAATGCCATTCTGTGCACGGACTGCCTCTCCCACCGATCCATGGTGAACGTGATCTGGCTTACCGTGACGCAGACAAAGTAGAAGGCTTTGCTGATAGCTTAGAGAAGCAGAGTAGTGCAAACTACACCCATGTGGATCTAGACTTATCAGCAAAGTACACCCAATCTGCATGATGGAAAGTATCAAATGTAATCTAAATGTCAAACTCAAGAAAAGCAGAACACCGTCCCGAAAACTATCGCCCAATCAGCCTGCTTTCCTGCCTAAGAAAAATAGCTGAGAGGGTGGGACTTCCCATTGTATTAACGCAGCATAATTGCGGGGATCCCTGCTATCATCTTTGCCGTTTGCCATCTATGTGGCTGACATCCCACGCACAGTGACCCTATACGTCGATGATAGTGCAATAATAGTCCGCTCCTTGCAACCTAAATTGGCATCGACAAAACTGCGAAACGCAGTGTCAGTACCAGAACAATACTTCAAAAAAATGACGAATTGTGTTAATGTAGTGCAGAGCTATTCACAAGAAGGTGAGTGTTCCCGGAGGGCGAAGTTGTTATGTTTGGCATCCCCATTCCATGCTAACCGGTAGCCAAATACTTAGAGGTACAACTAGATGAAGCACTTCGCTTTACAACTCATATCGATCACGTCTGCTCAAAAGCAAACAGGGCAATGGGGCAGTTACGGAATCCTCGTAGCCGGCTGAGAAAGCACAGAACTCAAACTGCTGCTATACAAGACGCTGTTCAGGAAATAGCTTCACGTAAAGCCGAGATCCCTGAAATCAAAATTTTCTTACGCGAAAAGGCTACAAAATTCTTGGCAAATTCTGCCATTCACCCTAACCGACTAACCCACCAAACAGTAGATTACAGAGCATGATCCTGCAAAACCACAATGAACAGTAAGTTTTTTAAACTCATTCCCAGTAACCCAAATTGGTCGAGGCAAAGGCTCAATAATATCCTAAGCCCGCTACGGTCTACTACTTCACATACGTCTCATAGTAAATTCATGAATATTGCTTTAAAAACTGTCATAAATTAATTCTAAAAAAATTCTTCTTAGCTTATAGTGTTTAAAAAAAAACGGTCCAACCGAAATGAAAGCTGATTAAACTTTAAAAAATCTTGTAGAGAGTCTAAATTTCAAATATTATAATTCAAGAATTAAATGTAGAATCGTTATATGCATACGGACACAAGGAACAAAAATGAATGCACGTTAGTGCTAACGCATTGATAGAAAAACAATTCACGTCATCCTTTACACAAATAAAATATTTTAGTTGGTCAATATTTGTTATAACAATTCTAAAACTGCTTATTTGTAAGAAGTTTAAGAGCATCTAACCGAGGATATTCTATAATCCACAAGAACCATTTGCGTTACAAGTTCGCAAATAATAACTGTGAAATAAAGACATGTTTTACTAGTGTAGAAAGATAAAGGAAGAAATGGAAAAGATCAAAATTATGAAAATAGGCAAGAATATTGAGTTGGAAATCTGAGCTGCATTCTGAATGGAGAATCAATAAAATATTTCAACTATTCAGGCACAATTTTTGGTGAAAGATAGCAAGTTAAATCTGAAAACAGACAACAGAATATCTTCTCAACCGAATGCCACATTTCCATTTCATCTGTTCAAAGAAACCAAATGTAGTTGGAATGAGGGACTATTGAAGAAAAATTTCCCCCGCTTTCGTCTGTGTTTAGCAAGTCCCTAACATTTCTAGACGAGCAACTAGGTTATTTCTCCTTTGGTAAATCTCGCATTGGATAAAGGGCAAGCATCCGTGACGAACAGACAGAATGAACACATTGAAGAAAGAAAAATCGACTGAAATTCCGTGCAGCCACGTACCAATATTACCTCAGTTAACAAACTTCAAGAATACCTTTGATTCAGTAAACAAGTTGGAACGATGTTTCAAGAAAGCAGCTGAAGTGACTTAATTAAAAAAAAAAAAAAAAGATTTCACGTCTAACACTTCAAATTAAAATTAGTTACTTGATACTGAATTTCTTTTGTTGATGCATCAACAAAAAGGCTTGGACAGTTCAGTGTTGCGTGAGTTGCTACTACATATCGAGTTTCGTTTCTTTTTTTAATTATAAACTGCAATGTTACATGTATAAACAAGATATCAATGGCCAGAAACTGTTTTAGCGTTTTTTTTTCCCCTGGGAAGTGTAGTCTATAAGCTTCTTCCACCTGACTTATACTCCATCTATCGAGAAAAATCTCAATTACTAAAATCACTTTATCTGTTTTTTTCTTTTTAACTACGTCACATACTTCTTAATTCAGCATTCCCACCTCGTCAGAGACTGCACAGTCTTGAGTAAACAGATGTATAGGCGCGTGAAAAACAGACAAATGAAGTTAAATAAAAGCTTTCATCTAAATGTCGTTCGCTGACAATTTTTAGCATTCTTCAAGCCTTTGTGTTCACTTTAACTGATCGTTAAGCCTAAAAGCGTGAATACCACCCAGTCGCTCACCCGAGCCCAAATACTAAGAAATTCCCATCTGTACGCCCACATTCTCACACCTGGCACGGGAAAGCGACGAATATCCGCATTGTTCAGAAGGGAAACAAAACGTGGATTAAGCGGGGTATACCAAGCTGACCGGTCCCATCTGCACGTCAAGCTGTTCGTACCTAAGACAGGAAGGTTCTGTTGGTATAATAATACTCATTGTTATCCTGAACAATGTGAATGAAGTCACTAATTTAAAAGTGCAACGAATTCTGAGGCTTTAGTTAATATTTGTAGGAGTATCAAGTGGTGCCATCTTGTGATGGAAAACGTTATTATGGCAGGAATTTCCAAAACAAGTATAAGGCAGAAGGATAAAAAAGAATTAAATGCCTAACAACACCGGAAATAATTCCAACGAATTCTAACTAAAAAAATAAGCTAAAAGAACTTAAATATAAAAATTTTAATTATAAATTATAAAATTTAATATACAAAACGAACTATTCTTTCTCTTTCTCTCTATCTAATTTATCTCATCATTATCATCATCATCATCAAATTCCTGTCATGTACCCTCAAGGGGTGTACAGCATATGATAGTACTACATGAAAAAATTACATCATTACTAACTTCCTATCTACAATTTTCCTCCAAATCAGTCTGTTAAATGTCAAGACTCCAACATTATCAGATCTTATATTTCTATCATCTAAGGCACTTTGTACCGTATCAATCCACCTATATCTTGGTCTTCCTCTGGGTCGTTTTGCTGCCAACATGGCAGAGAATACTTGTTTTGCTAATCTTTCCTCGCCCATTCTGTTTAAGTGACCATACCACCTGAGATTAGCTCTGCTAATGCATTCCTGGATGCTGACAATGTCAAGTTTTTTCCTAATATCCTCATTTTTAATATGATATTGACATTGATGCCATCTGTTCACACCCCTAATCTTTCTCAGGACTCTCATATCTGCAGTCTCTAGTCTTTGGTCAAGTGTTTTACTTCTGACCCAGCTCTTAGATCCATAAGTTAAAACTGGTTTGAACACTGTCTTGTATACAGCTAATTTAGTGTTCCGACTAATTTCTCTCTTATTCCATATGAATTTATTCAATTGACTTCCCACCATACCAGCTTTGCTGATTCTGTTGTCTATTTCTATATTTAATTTACCATCTTCAGTAAAAATCATGCCTAAGTAACTGAAATGTTTTACTTGTTCCACAGGTTCTCCATTCACAACACAGTTGACATTTTCAATGATTCTGCCTATTTTCATTGTCTTTGTCTTTTTATTGCTGACCTTCATACCATATCTATTACAACAGCTATTCAATTTAGTCAGAGATTCTTGCAGACTTGTAGCGGATTTATTTAGAAGTATAACATCATCCGCATAAAGCAAAGAGCTGACATTAACATCTCCAATTTTGATATCAGGTTTAATACCACTTTCCTTCATAATGTAATCCATATAGATAATGAATAACAGAGGGGATAATGTACATCCTTGTCTCACACCAGATATAACATTAAACCATCTTCCTGTACTTCCTTCAGTTCTAACTGCTGACTTACAACTCAAATAAAGACTAAGTATTGCTTGATATAATGCCCCACTGACACCATATAACTGCAGCGTATTGAATAGCTTCTCTCTTGGCACCTTGTCATATGCCCTTTCCAAATCGACAAAACTTAAATACAGATCTTTGTTATATTCCCATGCTTTCTCGACTATTTGTCGTAAAGTGAAGATCTGATCCTGACAGCCTCTATTTGGCCTGAATCCAGCTTGTTCTTCACCAAGCTTTTCTTCCACAATTCTTCTCAACCGTTTCTCAAATATACTTGCATAGATCTTGCCAGGAACACTCAGTAGGGAAATACCTCTGTAATTCTCACATTCAGTTTTATTTCCCTTTTTATATATGGGTACTATGAGAGCTCTACTCCAATCATCGGGAATTCGTCCCTCTGTCCAGGCTTTCTGAACTATGCAGTGCAGCCACTGTAAGACTTTTATGCCACCATACTTCAGCATTTCTGGTCGAATATCATCTACTCCTGCTGCCTTTCCACATTTCAAGCCTTTAATGGCTTTTTCTACTTCAATTATGGATATGTATTCCTGACTGCATGCCTGGTCAGTGTTTTTTACCACTGTGCAGTCATCACTGCTTGTTTCATTTAACAGTTTTTCAAAGTAATTACTCCATACTTCAAGGATATCTTTTTCTCCTGTTTTCATGTCACCTTTATCATCTCTAACTCCTTTTACAGCACTCTTTCCTTCATTCCTAAGTTTCTTCAACAACCTCCAGAATATTTTGCCACCTTCTTGATATTTATTTTCTATATTCTTGCCAAAGTCCTCCCATGACTTTTGTTTAGCTAGTTTTACACACTGTTTAGCTTTCTTACATTTGTCTCTGTATTCTGTAAGAGTAAAAGCTGACTTATTTGCCAGGAACTTTTGATATGCTTTCTTCTTTTCCTTCACTGCCTCTTTAACTTCCTGTGTCCACCAGGGAGTTCTGATTTTTTTATCCTTGCACACAACCTCACCACATGCCTCTCTGGCAGAATCAATCAATGTTTTCTTCAGAGTTTGCCACTGAATCTCCAAGGTTTGATTCCTGTTCTCAAACTCTTTCATTTTCTTTTCAATAATATTTCTGTATTTTAGTCTACAGTTCACATCTGAGAGATGCTCAACTTTTATTCGCTTTAAAACTTTCTTACATGTTATTCTTTTCAATATGAAATTCAATCTTATCCTGCTCAAGACTAAATAGTGATCGCTTCCAATTTCAAATCCTCCGTACACTCTGGTGTCCTGCACCAGGGAGAAAACATCACTATCAACAATAACATAGTCAATTAGACTTTTCTTATTCCTAGCCTCTTCTCTCCATGTGAATTTGTGCATATTTTTATGTTGGAACATGGTGTTAGTAATAACCAGTCCATGTCCTGAGCAGAAATCTAATTTATCTCTATCTCTTTAAAATTTCCTTTTAATTCATATAACACAAAACATTATATATTATTAATCATATTACCATGTTTACAAATGTATTAAAATCCACGATTATTATTAATATTTCAACATATCGAGTATCGCTGATAATAATGAGAATTTTTATTTTAATTTTTTGTTCTGGTCAACAGGAATGCCTCATGGCCTGAGCACTAAAGTACATCCACAGATGTACTTTGACGCTCAGCTAAAGTGCATTTGTTTTAAATCAACGTAGACACGCGCGTAAATTAATTTCATTTAATACGGCCTAGTAAACGTCTCAACATATCAAACTCCGATTTATCAATGTACTGAATTTAAAAATCCCAAATGCAAAATTTCAGCAAAATTAGTCGTGTGTCGGAAAAATACTAGCACAGAATGTACCTTCTCTCAGACTACAATTCATTTTCATTGTAAGTATTGTTGCGAACATTTTCAATTGACAAAACAGCCGCAAGGCATTTGTGTTTAGATTTTTTTTTTTTTTTTTTTTTTTTTGAAATGGCTAGAAGAGGAATCCACTGCAGCATTCTGTCTTTCGGCATAGTAAGCGCAAAGTTTTATTTTGAAGGTGTGTTGTGGCGCCATCTAGGGGATGTAGATTTCATTATTGCATACCTTAATATATAAATACAATATATATGAAACCTGTTTTAAACGAACAGACAGATAGCCGTGAAAATTAAAATAATTAAAAAAAGAAAAACTGATTAAAATAATTAGAGAAGTAATGTCCAACTTGATTCAATCAGGTGGAACCAATCACAGCACTTGACCAACGTTTTATTATTTTGCTTGTGGACTGTTTTATTTTTATTTTTTTATTTCTTACTTTCCATCATTTTACTCTTAAATGGATATGAGATCAATACTGAAACATGCCCGTCAGTCTTTTTTTTTAATTCTGAAAAGACTAAGAAATTTATTTACCAAATAATTTATAGACTAAAGAAAAGTCTTTGTAATTCAAAGACAAACTATTTGTGAAAACTAATATAGATATTGTTCCTATTTAAAAATTCTACGATACAAGAAAAAAATGAATAAATAAAAAAATGCACGTACTTTTTTTTGTAATAACTTGTTACGATTAGCAAACGAACCAGCCATAAAGTTAGCGTTACATGCTGCCATCTAGTATTCCTTTTTATAACCACTGCTTCATCCAGGATAAGATAACACAGAAAATAAAGCTAATACAGTACACTAGCTGAATTAACAGTTTTTGTATACAGCATTTAACAGGAATGTGTAAAATAAAGAATCGCATGTTTTGAAAATCATGGCATTATATAATATAGATATTTTACCATATTGTACATTATGATTAAAGTTTTGAATGGTCATGCCCGAAATTATCCATACAAAAAAAAAAAAAAAAACTGCAAATCTTTAAAATATTGGATTTTGACTTTTTTCAGAAGCTTTTTAAACATTATTTTAAAATTTATTTTAAAATAAAATTTAATATTATGAATAAGTTATTAATTTTTAAGTTTTTTTATGTTTTAAGAAACCTTATGTTTATATTATCTTTTAATACTTAAAAAAATAACCTGTCCCATTATATTTTCAGAGCGTCAACAATAATTTTTCGAGAATTAATAAACCAGTGATGTGAGTACCGATAGATGGCAGCATCTGTCTGAGTTAACAATTTTCGCAAAATATATTAAAATTCGAACAGGGAAAAAAAAAAAAAGGACAGAATCGGATTAGTATTTAGGACATAATGATAGTAATTTCTCTTTCTCTCTTTCTTTCTAAGGATTGATATCAATCCTTAGGAAATCTTGTAATCAATGCCTCATAATTTTAGGGAGAAAATATCATCGCTTAAATTTATTTTGTTTTCATTATTTTTATTTCAAAGTTATGAAATTATATCAAAATAGATTCGTTTATATGTGAGTTAAAATACTATCGGAAACGTAATTTAAAAAAAAAAACGAACATTCTTTTATTTAATAGCTTTAGGCCGCCTGAATCGAATTACAGGTTCGATTACAGGAAAGACCATTACAGAGTAACGTAAAAATAAAGTTTTAATTCATACATACATTGCATGCCTTTAAATTACGTATGCGGATCAAAATAATATTTACGATTCACCCTTTCACGAATTTAACTAGAAGTCCCTAATATAGTAGAGTCTGTTAATTAATTTTAAATAATTTGTTTGATAAATGAAAAATATAATTATTCTTCAAACATGCTGTAACGATATACAAAAACAATCTCAGTTTACAGTATTTTTTGTAATTATTTTTAAAGCATCGATAAAACTATTATTTTTTAAATCAAAGTTAGCATTATAATTTTAATACAATGATATTTTAATTAAATAAATAAGAAACAATTAATTACTATGATTTTAATAAAATAATCAATCATTTAATAGTCCCCAAAATAAGTTCCTTTCTTTTAATTACAATAGCCATAAATCAACAGAATCTGTGCCTTCTTAATTGGGGATATAAGTAAAAAAATTGCTTACCGGTTGTTACATTAAATGTAATTAACTAATTTAAAGTTCTAAAAACTGGTTCTAATTATTTAAAGTTCTAAAAAAAAATTATAAATACTCCTTTATGTTTCAGGTATGCCTAATCTTCCCCATGATACGTTTTAAATGTATTCAAATTGTGCTCTTCGTTTACTAATTACTATATATAAACAACTAACAGAACGTTTTGCATATCAACAAGCTATAAAAATAACTTTGGATTTTTTTTAAACATTATTCTAAGGACATATTTACACATACTTGGTTACAGTTCAGTGCGTACAGCCATTGACATCAGGCAAGTGCAATCCAGGAAGCCATCTTTAAAAGTTGTAGCCAAAATTTATATCCACTAATTAACGTTATTTACTCAAATATCTCTTTGTATCTTGTTTACTTACGTATCGAAAAACTTCTAAAAAAACTAAATCTGGTATTATAAATTAATAGGCTAAATAGCCAGAAAAATAATATTATAAATTAAGACTTTATAGTTCCGACATCTGTTTATTCTTTTACTTTTTTTATCATCCTGGCAACGCAATCAACTCTTACGTCATTAATTACATTCCTATTGGTTTATTTATTATTTACCAAAAGACTTATCTTTCATATTTTATTTCTCGGAGAGGTGACGTCATTCCTCGCTCGGATGCTTATTGGTGGCCGCGATAACACTCCGCGTGCAAGTGTATCTTATGCAAGGCTACAAAACATGAACGGTAAGCTTAATATCAAGTTTATTTATTTATCAACTTGAATATATATGCTGTTTTATATTTACTTCAAATCATTTTGATGGAATTTTCATTTTATTATCTCGTTCTGTCATTCTATTTCTGTTTTTATTCTGCCATTATTTTAAGATATTTAAATATCAAAACAAGTCAGTTTTTATTAAATTAAATAAAGCGAATTTTAATTAAATACTTATATATTTATTTAATAATATTGTTCGTGTTATATATTATATTATTATATGCAGCAAACTCTCAAGAGTTTAAGAGATGCCTTGTTATTATTTTTTTCTCTCACTTCTTTCTTAAATATATAGAATATTAAATTATTATAGTTCAGCTGTATACCAATTTAGAATGGGCATTATAATTTTTTGAAATGATAAATAATTTAAATTAGAAACATTTAAAAAACCGGACGCTAAAATATTACCTGTCGTGTTCTAAAGAATTATGATGTAACGGGACTTGAACTCATAGCAGTAGTACTCAGTTTTTGAAAGTAAAACTTGTGGTTACCATGGAAACATTGCATCGCGTCAGTTTCTCTTATGAAATGATGCTTCTTATGTAGATACATTTATCTGAAACTTTAAAGGCAAATTTTAAAAGCCTTTGTTATCATTAAAACAATAAAGTGACAATTTGCGAGAAGTGAAAAAAATCCGGAAAAAGTATAACATCAAATAAAAAAATATATTCCTAAGGTGTTTACAAACCTCTTTTCATGGCGTTTCCATCTCAAAGAAACAGATGTCCTTTAATTATAAATTTTCTACTTAAAATTGCATTTTATCTGTTTTCAAAGGCTGAAGTAGAAATTTCACTTAAATTGAGAAAAATATCAGTGAAAGAGGAATTAAATAAAATATTTTATTAAATAATATATAATTCATTATAATTATTTCAAAATATATAAAGTTTATTAAAATTTACATTCCTTTTTATTATTATTCTAAATATCTTAGTACACCTTATTTAATTATAAATCGTTTTAATTTAAATTTTCAACTGAAAAATTAAAAATCTGAACTAAGTAGTGGAAATGCTTTAATTCTTCTACCGGTTCTCCATTCATTTTCTTTTGTGTGCTATGGGTTGTTCATATTTTCATAAACTGTGTTCTCTCGCTGATTAAAAAAAAAACGATTTTTTAACGTCAAAAGAAAACTGATCATTCAAAGAAAGGTTATGATGGACTCTTATAAACATTGCAAAAGTATTTTACAAATGACATTTCCTTATTTGGAAGGACACGAAGACAAATAAACCACAGTTGCTGATTTGTAGATATTTCCAGATTGTTTATATAACCAAGAGAGTCCCTTTTGGGTGGGAGTTCAAGTAAATCTGATATTCTTGATGGCAACAACTTTTACGAACCGCAAACTTGGGATCAAACACATGTATTGCCGAAATAATACTCACCAAAACATGTCGAATATGTGGTGAGACAAGCGACACTGTGTACTTAAGGAACGACTTTAGAAGTCATCGGTTATTCCCCCCCCCCCGTGGGTCTACATCTTGAGTTTCGTGTTGTTTCCCCCCATTTAGTTAACATGTCCGTAGGTATGCCGGTTAACATACCGAAGAACTTGTTTCCCTCCACTGCAGACCTTTTTTTCCCTCACCTTTCGTTTTTGGGGGGAGCTCGTCCCATTAGCTGCGTTCCACTGACGGTTCCTGCAATCGGAGCGTCCGTGCCGAAGCTCGGGAAATTAAACGAAGAAGGAACTCGATTTGCCGAGACATGGTACGAGACAATATTTGGTTACAGCCTTGCTGCTTGAGGTTAGCGGTACTTCCGGACAAGACACCTATCCAATGTCCGAGGGGTCGTCTTCAGACAAGAAAGGGGGAAGTACGAAACGAACATATACGTCTGTCGCTGTTACTTCTTACGAACTCTTTCCCTCTCCCCCTACTTACTGGGGGCTACCTTAAGGGAGTTCGGGGGAGGATGTTCGCGGACCACGATAGTGTGACGTCAGTCATGCTAGGATTGGTGTCCACTTCATTTCCGTCCTTTGGTGTCGATTTCGTCTCGTGATTGACTCCCGTAATGTGAAGCTAAGGGGGTTGAGTAGTCCAAGTGTTGTTTTTAGGTTGTAAGGTGGAATGAGATCCTAATTTGCGTTTTTCCCTTGTCTTCTTTCGGTTAGAGACACTGAACACACACACACACACACAGGGTTTATGGGCATAATATCATCTGATTCATCATCGGTTGTCAATATACAATCATCAGACAAGAAAACATTTAAATAATACCTGTTATAACCGTTAAAACTAAGTAAAACGAAAAGAAACTGAAGCGCCACCTACGATGAAGTCAGGCTTTTTTTTTATTATTATTTTAATTGTTTTACGTACAGTCGCCATAAAGTGACTGTTGTAAAAAAAAATTCATTACAATTTTCGAACAGTTCAATCGATTTCCGCTAGGTGTCAGCACCATCTTTTTATTTTGGGTGTGTGTGTGAGAGAGAGAGAGAGAGAGAGAGAGAGAGAGAGAGAGAGAGAGAGAGAGAAAACACATACACACAGAGTTTATGGGGATGATATCATCGGATTCATCATCTGTTGCCAATATAAAATCATCAGACAAGAAAACATGTAAATAATGCCTGTTATAACCGTTAAAAATAGGTTAAAACGAAAAGAAACTGAAGCGCCACCTATGTTGAAGTCAGGCATTTTTATTATTTTATTTCTTTATATACAGTCGCCATAAAGTAATTGTTGTAAAAAAAAAATAATTACAATTTTCGACGTTAAACAGATTTCCGCTAGGTGTCAGCACCATCGTTTTTATTTAAACAAATACTGGAATAAATGATACGTAAGACCAGTCTGATCCAATAACAACTGCATAAATACTTCCTCCCCCCCCCCCACAACATCGCAATGTACATATTAATTTGACACAAATTGGTCGTCATGGAAACCACATACTAAACTATAGTATGGGTAAATACAGGAACAAAAAACTAGTCATGTGTCAAATTTAATGTTGCAGACTCAAAGCACAACCTACAACAAAGTTCACTGCCTGTGGACAAGGTGACACGAGAAAATCCCCCACCCACGCCCTTCCCCATGCCCTACAGGATTTAGACTCCCTTTAAAAAAAAAACAAAAAAACTCAGATCTGTTTTAAACTCATTTTTAGAAATATCTTCAGTAAACCGATGATATTATTCTCTACAGGGTGTGTACTACATCTTTCTGTCCACCCTGGGGACAAATGACATATTCACGTGCGAGTTTTCTAGCCTAGAATCTTTTTGGAATTGTCCACGAGGAGACATAGATGAAAATGGGGTTCGCATGATGGCGATCACGTCTGAATCTTTAATATCAACATGTCATCTGTGTTCAGTGCGAATTACGTTATTATTCATCTTAGATTTAACTTTTTGGGAAGCCATCTTTAATAGAGTTTACAGCTCTTTAAAAGACGTCAGCAGTCTTTAAACTTATCTTAAAGTTTCCACCCGTGATCGAGTCTACATAACTTTCTACAGCCATTGTTATTCTAATGATGGTCTTTTCCTGGAGTGTTTCTATGTTGGAGTTTCTAAAGTCTATTATGTTTTGAATGACAGAACGAAACACAATAAAAAATCTTAAATCTAAGGTTTTGTAATTTTTGAATCGCTGAGGAGAATCGAAAGATTTTAACAATGGCCATAATTTGGTTTTCGTCATAGCAATCGATGAAAAGTATTAAATCTTTTGGTACTAAATTTTGTTTAATTTGTAATGAACATTTTATCTTTTGGTAGTAAATTTTGTATGATTGGTGATAAATATTTTATCTTTTGGTACTAAATTTTGTTTAATTTGCAATGAACATTTTATCTTTTGGTAGTAAATTTTGTATGATTGGTGATGAATATTTTATCTTTTGGTACTAAATTTTGTTTAATTTGTAATGAACATTTTATCTTTTGGTAGTAAATTTTGTATGATTGGTGATGAATATTTTATCTTTTGGTACTAAATTTTGTTTAATTCGCAATGAACATTTTATCTTTTGGTAGTAAATTTTGTATGATTGGTGATGAATATTTTATCTTTTGGTACTAAATTTTGTTTAATTTGTAATGAACATTTTATCTTTTGGTAGTAAATTTTGTATGATTGGTGATGAATATTTTATCTTTTGGTATTAAATTTTGTATGATTGGTGATGAATATTTTATCTTTTGGTACTAAATTTTGTTTAATTTGCAATGAACATTTTATCTTTTGGTAGTAAATTTTGTATGATTGGTGATGAATATTTTATCTTTTGGTACTAAATTTTGTTTAATTTGTAATGAACATTTTATCTTTTGGTAGTAAATTTTGTATGATTGGTGATGAATATTTTATCTTTTGGTACTAAATTTTGTTTAATTCGCAATGAACATTTTATCTTTTGGTAGTAAATTTTGTATGATTGGTGATGAATATTTTATCTTTTGGTACTAAATTTTGTTTAATTTGTAATGAACATTTTATCTTTTGGTAGTAAATTTTGTATGATTGGTGATGAATATTTTATCTTTTGGTATTAAATTTTGTTTAATTCGCAATGAACATTTTATCTTTTGGTAGTAAATTTTGTATGATTGGTGATGAATATTTTATCTTTTGGTACTAAATTTTGTTTAATTTGTAATGAACATTTTATCTTTTGGTAGTAAATTTTGTATGATTGGTGATGAATATTTTATCTTTTGGTACTAAATTTTGTTTAATTTGCAATGAACATTTTATCTTTTGGTAGTAAATTTTGTATGATTGGTGATGAATATTTTATCTTTTGGTACTAAATTTTGTTTAATTTGTAATGAACATTTTATCTTTTGGTAGTAAATTTTGTATGATTGGTGATAAATATTTTATCTTTTGGTACTAAATTTTGTTTAATTTGCAATGAACATTTTATCTTTTGGTAGTAAATTTTGTATGATTGGTGATGAATATTTTATCTTTTGGTACTAAATTTTGTTTAATTTGTAATGAACATTTTATCTTTTGGTAGTAAATTTTGTATGATTGGTGATGAATATTTTATCTTTTGGTACTAAATTTTGATTTGTGATTTGTAATGAACATTTTATCTTTTTGGTACTAAATTTTGTATAATTTGTAATGACATTTTATCTTTTGGTAGTAAATTTTGTATGATTGGTGATGAATATTTTATCTTTTGGTACTAAATTTTGTATAATTTGTAATGAACATTTTATCTTTTGGTATTAAAGGTTGTAAGATTTGTAATGAATATTTTATCTTTTGGTACTAGATTTGTTTTTATACTAGTTATAATTGAAAGTATAATTTTTGTGATCTTACTCCGAATATAAACTGTGCGATTTTTTATGTTCAGAATTATTCCCAGCTAATTAACAGAAGCTGCTAATGTTAAAAATGACTTCGAAATATCTTTTAACACCGGTTGTGCAAACAAATAAGTATTAACAATATATTTTTATGTAGAAGTTATGAAACATTCGAAATATCCACCTCAACACCAGATGGCACCACTGTATAGTAATGTAGCCAGTGATGAATTATCTAAAAATAATAGTTAATTAGCCTTAAACTATTTGATTAACTGCACTAAAAAGTTATCTAATTAACAGTGTGACATTAAATATTTTGAAATTATGTAGCTGGTTCAATATATGTTATTACTAAATTTGTATGAGAAAAAGAATAATTAAAATAAAAAAAAACTCAAAAGCAATTATATAAATATAAATTAATATTGGTTAGGATTAGGAACATCTACGCATATCTAGCGCTTCGTGGGGAAGTGTTCAAACTCCCGATCGTGGGGGGAGAGTGGAGGCCGAGGGGAAGGAAGCTGATGTCCAAAAAGATTGGTGTTAAACAACCCGTTGGTGATTAAAAAGATTTTTTTTATTATTTTTTAAATTTAAAACTGTCATACAGATAAAATTGAGATACATCTATTGCCAAACATGAATAAGAATTAAATATAAAATTATATCGTGTTATGAAACAAATATGAAAGGGCCCATATACTGTCTTTCTATTTCTTTATCTATCTTTCTCTCTATAGTCGCTATTTGACCAAAGCCCAGTTTTCGCGTTGACCCTCGCTATTTCTAACTCCTGTAGCATTAGTGACACACACACACACGATGAAACAATCACCCCCCCCACACACACACACACACGCACTTACCCACCTAGGTGTCACATGACCGGTGTCTTCATTCCGTTAATATTCCCTGAAATACTTGAGAAAATGTGTGCAAACGCATCGAAAGCTGTTTAAATAGCATGCTCGGCCAAATGGTGTTGGGTAGATAAATCAGCTTAGCAGTATGTCCCACAGGGGGCGCGCAATAAATGTGTCTCGCTTTATACCTATTACCAAACGTGAGAGAGGGTAATTTGAGAATGGCAGAGGGCTTCCCTTCAATTTCCGGAATAATGGTATAGTATGGCGACAGGGGCTCGGGTTTCGCCCTCTGACGCATCAGGCACGATTGGAGAGCGCGCGCTTTGTCCATTTCGCTATATACTCGACGATGCGACCCTCCCTCCCACCCATTGGCAGAGACGCTCATCACACACCCGATGTGCGTCTGTGAAGTGCTCTAGCCACTAATCCAATCTTAGGATAAGTCCAATGCGATTATCCCATGAAGTATCTTTTCTGGCTTGCTCCTCAGCTATGCGGTGTTTCAAATATGACTTCATTTTTGTAAAATACATCGGTGAATGGGTCTGCATTCGATAATTTAACTTTAGTAGGAAATTGGTGAATAAGATAGGCCACTGTTCAATGGTCATTAGCATTGTTGAGTGAATAGAGCTATCAAATCCCTTCTAATAGGTAAATGTCCAACGATTCAATGCGGAGAAATAGATAGAAAAAAAGAAAAATGAATGTTGCATTTATGTTTCCACATAATCTCTGGAGAGAGAGAGAGAAAGAGAGAATGTCCTATAGTCACAATCGAGTATTTTGACAATATATAGAGGGAAAAAAAACGGACCTCCTAATGTTATTTACGACCTCAATATAATTTATATATATATATTTTGACCATATATAGGGGGGAATATTTTGACCACTTAATGCTATTTATGACCTCGATATAATGTATATATTTTGACCATATATAGGGGGAAATATTTTGACCACTTAATGCTATTTATGACCTCGATATAATGTATATATTTTGATCATATACAGGGAAAAAATTTTTGACCTCGATATAATGTATATATTTTGATCATATATAGGGGGAAATATTTTGACCACTTAATGCTATTTATGACCTCGATATAATGTATATATTTTGACCATATATAGGGGAAATATTTTGACCACTTAATGCTATTTATGACCTCGATATAATGTATATATTTTTATCATATACAGGGAAAAAATTTTTGACCTCGATATAATGTATATATTTTGATCATATACAGGAAAAAAATTTTTGACCTCCTAATGCTATTTATGACCTCAATATAATGTACTTATCATTTACAATAACTTTTAGTTGTCATAAAAATTATTCTTCTTTGATCGAACAAATGCCCTGGGTCTTTTGATGCTTGTAATTCTTGTTTTTATTGACTATAACGATGTGCCATTCAGGCAAATGCCCTTCAAAATAGTTTGAAGGACATCTGTGTACACAGAAAGCCTTGATTAAATAATCTACTTCCTCTGTCGTTATGACTACCATTATATACAACGCTTCTAAAAGAAGGCAATAACTTCCTGTGTCACCCGAGCCTTGTCTGTGTACAAACATACCCTCACAATATCCCTTTCCAAGTTCGGATGTGTTTTCCCAACCTGCCCTAAAGAAATAACTCGAACTAGGCGTATTGAAGTGGCACAAAGCAAACGGTACACCTATCCACCCCTCTATCCCTGTAAAGTCGGGTCATAATTTCTGCCAACACACATCGGGGGGCGTCTCCATTTACCACCTGAACAACTGTTCTTGACCAAGCAAGTTAAAACCACTGACTTTCCCCGTTTTCTACCTACGAGGGTCCGATTTCACCACCGACCAACAATCCTACCGCAGGTTGGCATAGTGGTTTTACACATACCGTCTTAAGGGGGGGGGGGGGGAATAGAGAGGAGATTTTGGTATCTTATCTACACCATCACTTGGCATATGGGGAGGAGAACGAGTGTGGGATTTCTCACGTACACAACAGAAAGACGTTCAACAAAAGGGGGGGACAAAACTTGCGCACTCAAAGAATTGTAACCAGTACGAAGCCTATTGTAGTGATTTATGTTTGGTCCCTGCTTAATAGGGGGGCGAGTTCCTCGGAGAATTGGGAAGGGGAAGTGACTAAAGTGGGGTGCGCAGTATTACTTGAACTCAGTGACAAGATCTTTTCTCTTTGGCGTTCAAGTTCCCACTACCTCGGGGCCGGAATAGATGAGAGGATTTCCCGCCGAGTATTGGTTAACTAGCAGGCCTAGCGCGTGACTTCAGTTTATTAACGAGGTTGTTTCCGTGTACAATGCGCAGAGCCGTCACGGCTTTTGAACGATCAACAGAAAGCGAAATATAGTTCGATGACATAGCATTTATCTTCGAGTCGACCCTCGTCGCGTTGGGACTAAATTTTTTTTTTTTTTCTGTCAGCCAACTTCCCCTTTGTTGTACTAGACTAACCCCCTGTTCGGGGATCAAAGAATAGCTGCATTGTTGAAGTAATTGATCGAATTCATGGTTCTGGTTACGCTATCACCCACTGGCTAAGGAGGTGGTTGATCTTCATTATACTTTGCAATCGCAACATCCACTGCGCACTGTATTCCTTCATTTCCTGCACCATGGGAGATACGCCTCCCGATCGGACATGTCCGGCAAGTGTTACAAGCAGACGATCTTGTCTAGTGTCGACACAAAGCTTTTTTTTTTTTTACACCCCGTAGAACAGCTGTGCTTGTGGTAATGATCTTAGCATCCTACCAACAGTTCTTCCATCCCTTCGTGCCTCCCCTCTGATGTCTAGAAGCTCCTTATGACTAAATTAAGGTGGACTCAGGCATTTAGTTAAAAACGGAAGCTATATTAATACAGCTAGCCTCATAACTTTTTCGTAATGCTTAATGTATCAATGGTATAAAATGCGACAATCTTAAATAGGCTTATGAAACCATTCTAATAGTAAAAAAGTATCCTAAAAGGTCATTTTTTCCAGTTAACGTAAAGGCTAACGTAAAAAAAAAGCATACAATGGTTCTGTTATTCAAAAAGTGTTATCTTAATGGAATAATACACGCGCGTGCGTTCAGGGGTCTCCTCCCTAACTAAAGAAAGAGACAAAACTGGAAACTGAAAAGTCAAACTATTCAACAATCTTCCCTTTGAGCTAATCGACGCATTTTCTTCGATAAAGGCACAGAAAAGAAAACTGTGGATGGATTGCCATTAATTCTACCGTCATTTTTATCTTGTACTTCAGATGATAATTGATTTTATAATTATTGTTCTCATTAACTTTTGTGATTTCCTAAAAGTACTCAAGAAATGGTCATTTTTTTTTTTTCATTTAATTTTTAACGAAGATGTGAACCGAAATTACATGCTTTTTGTTTACTTAATTATTTTTCGAGCATTTCTTTATGCTCTTCACAGGCAACCCCCCCCCACCCCCCCCTAAATAGCACTCTACAAAACTCTAACTGAAACGTCTGTCCCCACACTACACATAAACTTGTTTTTTTCCCGTTTGTTTGTTTCTATCTGGAGACTGATGCTAAATAATATATTCGTATTGTTTAGTTGCTATAGCAACTATCACGTTAGCATATTAGTCTTGTAAGTAATAATAATTGCCTTTCTTGCCATAGTATATTTTATGACTGTAGCCGTGTGGGTTCACGGGACTGGTTTGTCTGTTCTTAGGGGGGGAACCCTCCACCTCCGTATGAGACAGGCTAACTCACCTTTAGTCGAAAGAGACCAGATAAAGGTTCCTCAGGCCACTGATGGGAATCGAACCTGAGAGGAACTGTTCAGTTGTTTGCCGATGATGCAAAGTTGTATTAACTCTTGTTAACACAAGTCTAAAAGTCTAAAAAAAAAAAAAAAGTCTATAAATGGCCTTCGATATTAAAAACAGTCATTTCCAGTTGCTCGAAAATTTTTCCGTGGGTGTTTGATCAAAGGAGAACGAGTGAACAAAATTTCTTGTCCATCTCCAGCGACTGCGTGCGTAGTGATGATTATTTATTAGCAAACCGGATTGAAGATAGTGTTAAAAGTTACTTTTTGGTTTGTTTAAAAAGACTTCTGTGTTTTTGATGTGCAACCAAAGAGCAAAAAACCCTTCTCGAGAATGCCTTGAAAATGGGCAAAATTTCGCAGGAGCTCAATGAATCCACCTTCTGTTGAAAAGTCCACTGTTTATGTGAATTCTACTTGGGAAAAAGTCTAAAAACCACAGTGCATTATACAATATGCAGTGCACACCCACCCCCTTCGAATCCCATCCTCTTGTGCAAGGATGAGATTCGAACCCGAGTCTTTAATAGAATTCGAACCGAATCCCATTAAAGGTTAAATGCCTTATGGTCTTGAGACTGCATATTAGAAAAGCTAGGGTGGCGATCAAATGAAAATGAAATTATTAAAAGGAAGAAAAGGTTTAAAGGCTAAGAAAATTCTTTTTAGGGAAGAGAGATAGATAGAGGGAGAGAGAGAGAGGGAGACACTCGTTCTCAGTAGAATGTTCCTCAGACAACTGGCCAAAGCCGTGATTTATGGGCAGCCTTACACTGTTGACCCACCCCTCCTCGCCCATTCTTTCTCTCACCCGAAGGTCTAAAAGCTACGAAGCCGCTAACAGGCCGTCAGCTTGTGAAGACTTGTTTAAACGCTCCACCTTACAATGAACCCATTTCCGTAGCACGTTCCTGCGTGCCGTTTGTTCTTCGGGAACAGAGCGAAGAGGCCTGTAAAAACTTTCTCTCCCCCCCCGACCGTAAAGCACTCGGGAGGAGGGAGAAAGGAGTGATCGCAAAAGAAGGACTGGAATGGGGTGGGGAAAGTGGTGGGGGGGGGTGAGTGGAGAAAATGGAAAAGCACTCATTCAGGGAACCCCAAAGGACCAACAATTGGCTATCGACTTCCCTGAATGAGCCTGACAAAACTTCCTTTGGACACAGAAGGTGTCTTGTTTGCCTTACAACCGACCATAAAAGTGTACTTAGCGACGATTGTGAACAACCCACTTGGTAAAGGCCATCAAAAACGCATGCTGGAAAGAGCGAAAAATGAAACAAGACGTCAATTTTAAAAGACCGGGTTTTACGCCGATGTCAGAAGCGGGAATTGAAAAGCGACTAACTGACAACCGCCCGTATAAGAGACAGGACATCAAATCGTGTTTTAGTCACGTGGTATTCGAGTCGGATTTTCGAACGAACTCAACGGGATTACACTCGGATCGAATTCAGTCAATCTTTATTTTTATAACATCGTTAGACCCTTCATTTCGCGAATGTTTATCTAACAGTGATACTGTGAACATTAATGAGGCTAATATTAGCCTGAATATCACTCGACTAGTTACATTCAGGATATGAACATTAATCTGAATGCTTTAATGAGCAATAATCGAAGCATGCACGAAGAAAAAAAATAATAATTTCAAAATTCCTAGGATGAATATCAATATGAATATTAGCCTGAAGAGGTATACGTAGATACTTGTAATATAAATATTAGCCTGAATATTTTGTCGTCAAAATCTGAACTCATTCTGAAGAGCTATATTTATATTCTGCATAGCCTCAATATTTCTGACATCGAAATCAAAATTTATGACACGTTAGCCTGAATATTTCCGGCATCAAAATCAATGAAAATATTAGCCTGAAGAGTTACGTTATAAATTGAGATTAGCCTTAATAATTCTAACATCGAAATCAAATATTTATGACATATTAGCCTGAATGTTTCGGGGATCAAAGTCAATGAAATTATTTGCCTGAAGAGCGACATTTAAAGTGAGATTAAGCTGAATATTTCTAACATCAAAATCAATATTAATGACATATTAGCTTGAATATTTCTGGTATCAAAATCAATTTGAAAATTAGCCTGAAGAGTATTATGATTAACCTGAATATTTCTAAAATCAAAATATGAATTTATGACACTTACCCTAAATATTTTGGTCATCAAAGCAATGTAAATATTAGCCTGAAGAGCTACATTTGTATTGTGATTAGCCTGAATATTTTTAACATCAAATGAATACTGTATTTATGACACATTAGCTTGGATATTTTGGCATGAAAATCAATGTGAATATTAGCCTGAAAAGTTACATTTGTATTGTTATTAGCCTGAATGGTTCTAACATCAGCGTCAATATTTAAGACATATTAGCTTGAATATTTCCGTCTTCATTAGCCTCAAGAGACCACCGTGGCTATTAATGATGCGAATATTAGTTTGAATCGTTCTAGCATCAAAACGAATTTAAATATTAGCCTGAAGAGATGCTGTGAATATTAGGTTGAACCTTCTGGCATCAAAATCGACTAGAATATTTAGACTACATGACTATCCATATTGCGAACTCCGGCATCAATGTTCACCTGAATAGTTCTACTTTGAATAGTTAAAATATGAACATTGACCTAAATATTCACATGTTAACTGTAATTTGAATTTCACAACATGAACATTAATCCGAATAAATCATGGCGTGATTATTTTCAGATAAATCAAGTTATCTGAAACTATCTGTGAGTTTGTCCATTTTTTTTATTGTATATTGTTCACAACAATACTTGTACAGAGTAAGATATAATACTTGACGTTGTAATGTTGTTGTACACTGTGCCGGTCTTTCACCCGATCTTCACCCATGTATGACGATGTTTCGTTGTTTCAGAAGTAACTAGAACATTGTCGCCTTCCTTCTGTCAAGAAAACCATTACTAATGATGGCTTTTTTTGTGCATCGAAAAGTATCCGCCAGGTACTCAAAATTCCACGACTGCAATTTTGATATCGAGTTTCCTATTAAACAGTCCAAGTCCCTTTGCAATGGCGCCAGAACGATAGAGTAAGCAAGTAAATGACACCCGAACGATGACTAACAGGATGTCTTCAAGTCTAATTTCCGATGCAAAATTAACCCCAAATATGTATAAAGAATTATTAACTGGATCATAAATATGAAGGAGAAAATGTCGCGAATTCTTTGCCTATAGGGTCGTTGTCAGACATTCCCCGTTTTCTTTGATCAAGCCGTTTGTATGTAACTCGATGGTCTTGAACAATAGAGGATTTTATTACAGTCATGTGCGAGTCCTCCGGAGTTGCTGTGTGTGTGTGTTGTCTACAATGGACACACATCTGTCACTAGGATACACTTTTAACGTTTTGACAAACTCGTTTATCTGGCAACTCGGTAGTCAGAGAACCATCGAAACTTTGAATGGCTTAATAGTGCCACTCAGTTTATTATAAACACATTCTTACACTTCCTCGTTTCATTTTTTTTTTTTTTTTTTGAATGCTTTTTGCTTTGTTCGAAATAAGAGTTCATCGGGTTCTACACACTTGAATAACAGACGACAGCATTTAGTGCAGTATTGGTCAATTTTTCGTCTTTAGATTTCCTCATTTTGTTGAATTTGCCTGTCTAGTTAATGTACTAATAATAGCAATTAAGTTCCTTGCAGAAACGCATCAAAGAACACTTAAAATCTGGGAGTGTGTGACGTCATATGTGGCACACAACGAATATGGTCACAGAATTACAATCGCTTCTTACAGTTGCGTTACATTCAAACGAAATTAAGGGCTAATTGTTTTCCCTGAAGGTTTGCTAGTCGTCAATCATTTAGAATCACTGGAACGAAAGTAGATAGCAGAAGATTGTGTGTACACTGCGTGTCAAAAAGTATCGGGACACCTACAAATAAATCGATGACATGCAAATGTAGATTAGTAGCTTTGACGGAACTTCGGAGTCGTAAAGATGCGGAGAGGGTATTTCGATAGTATTTGAAGTCCCACATCATACACAACTGGCTATGTATGATGTGGAACTTCATATTGTATCAATTAATACAAATAAATATCGTCTCAATCATCCAATGTTACACTATTCTCATCATCATCATGCGCATCAAGGATTTAGGCCTAGCGTGGCCTGTTCCGGCCTTAGAAGTCATCGTTGAATCGTTTAAGAGGACGTCCTGGTTTTCTCTTTCCTAATGGCTTGTACTTTAAGGCTTGTTTTGGTAATCTTTCTGTTTTCATTCTTTGAACGTGTTCCATCCATCTATGTTTATATTTTTTAATTTTTTCAATTACTGGTTCTTGGTTTAATTCTTTCATAATATCTTCGTTTCTTTTGTGATCAAATAGGGTATACTTTGCAGTTTTTCTCATAAACTTCATTTCTGCTGTTGTTAATCTTTGTTTGTCTTTTTGTTTTATTGTCCAGATTTCGCTTCCATACATTAAGACCGGTAAGGCTAATGTATTGTATACTTTTTAGCCTGGTTTGTTTTTGAACTAGGTTTGGTTTAAATATAGAGTTAATTACTCCTGTTATTTTTAAATATTTTGCAATTTTTACGTTTATATCTTTTTCATTTTCATATGTAATCGTACATCCTAGGTAGTAAAATGAATTCACCTGTTCTAAGATCTTGTTATCTATTACTATTTTAGTTCTTGCTGGATCTTGTCTTTTAAAGGCCATAGTTTTTGATTTTTCTGTTGATATTATCATACCATAATCTTTGGATATCTCATTTAGATTTAAAATAGCTTTCTGTAGTTTATCTTCAGAATTTGAAATTATCATTTGGTCGTCGGCAAAAAGGAGAGTGTTTAAGTTCACTGTAGGAGAAAGTTTAATACCTCGATGTAAATTTTTATTCCATTTTTCTATTGATTGTAAACTTTTATTACCTGAACACAGAATATCACCTACGATTTTTGGTCCTAAACAATCCACTGAAGTCGTATCAACCATTTATTTAACTAATATTATTAAGGAATGTATGCTATTTTAATAATGTTATTAAGGAATCAACATGCAGACTGCATTCTTATATAGACCATTAAGTCTTACGATGGGGTAGCTAAACAATTTTTTTTTAAAAGTTGAATATTAATCATTCGAACTAACAATGGATGGTTTTAACGTCTTATTCTGAAGACAGAGAGACCTTTATCAGCCACCTGCTTGCAACAACACGCCCTTGTGCGAAGATACTTTAGAAATCCACTCTCTCCGATGTCTCAAAGCACGGGGTGGGGGTAAGGAGGATTACATATGATCCATCTGCCGCCAGGTGAGACTCGCAATGGGATGAAGGCTGCAAGTGTTGGCTTCTCTGCCACCTATGATTGGTAGAGGTTCTTATCCCTCGTCATCAATACGGGCGTGGTTACCACAGAAGAAAAAAGGGGGTGGTGGTGGGGGGGTAGAGAACGGAGTGGCCGATCGCGGAAAAATGTGTCGGCCCTGCACACCATGGCAGAAGAGACTGTTTCCTGGCTGGGAAGTGTGAAAGAGATTTGTCAGAACCAAACAACAGCTGGTGTTGTGAATCATTGCTCGCATATGAAGCTTCGTTTCGCCTCCAGCCGTTAAGGGTGTGTCCTAGTTGAGCAAACGATGCTCATCTTAAATCTCTGGACACTTCCAGACAGTAGTTGGTAATAATTTTCTTCTTGGTTTCCGATAGCAGGCAACTATCGCTCTGAGAATGGAAACACAACAAGCAAGTTTGTATAAGCTTGATCAAAAGTATGGGCCAGATCGAGGCCGATCACGTGACATCGTCAATGAAAGAATTTGTTTGGGGGGGGGGATTGACTGTTTTCAATAAACTGACACGTCCTTTCCATGTTCGTTTCTCTAAGTATCGCTTGTCGACTGTGGTCGTATAGTTACAATGTCGGAACCCGAATTGTTGGTCCTGTTGATATATTAACTTGGTATTTATTCGAATCACATCTCCATGAACTTTTTTTTTGTACTAAAACCTCTCTAAAGACATACGTAATCCTTATTTATTAATTATAATACCTCAATGACTTGACATGCAAGCTACGTAAGCCTAGACATAGTGAGTTCGTAGAGTTAGGACAATGAAAGCAATCTTAAAATCTAACTTTGCTGACTCTGTAATAATTTTTTTTTTTCCATCCTGTGCAAAAAGCTGTTCAAGATTGTCTTAAAGCTATTCATCATCCTCTCCAACTCTTTTTTTTTTTTTATTCGCTCCTTTTCCGTATTAAAATTACTACTCTCTGACATGGCTGTTTCGTGGACAAATAACAGGCATTCTGGTTTTCTCAAATACTTATTTAGCTTCTCTGTAGTTCTCTGCGTATATAGCATCAAAATTTCGATAGAGCTTCCGTGGATAAGCCTAAACATTTAGGATTCTTTTAAAATCAAGTCTTGGCAACATTATCCGGTGAACAGTGGGTACTCCACATACAACGGTATGAGTTGATGTAAGATTCTGAATTTTATATTATGTCTATTTAGATTTATCTAGGTTATAATATGTTATAATTGTATAGCATTATGTGTGTGTGTGTGTGTGTGTGTTCCGAACCAAAAAATATGTGGAAAAGGATATAATGTAGCTATATTGTATGCTTTGAGTTATTATTTTTATTCTATTTACCAGATAATCCATTTTCAGTGGTGTATGTACGGTGGGTAGAGTTAAGGGATTCAGTCTACGTTCTTCAGTTAAGATTGTATACAGAATTTTAATTAAAGTTAGGTATTCGTTAATCCTTCCACAATGTTCTTTTTAAATACTATTCGAATATTAAAAAAAAAAATGATTGTGAAGCCATGTTTGATGTCATATACGTTATTGATGCCGTAACTATCATGTTCATTACAATCTTTTATATAGGCTTTGCAACAATAGCTTGTCCCGGGACATTTATGCATTGTATCCAACAATGGAGTTCTTAATCGGATAAGGAAAAATTGGATCTCATGGGTGTTTTTGCAAATTAATTTTTTTTTTCCCTGCTTCCATCAACTCCTATGAATTCAATGGGATTTTCCCAACTCATATAACCAGGCCGTCCTTCTTAATAGTATTACACACACTTAATTATATGCGAACCTAAAATGGCAAACACTCCCTGACCTAAATATTTGTCTTTGTTTTTATAATTTGTTATTTGAATGTTCAATTCTTCTTGTTTACAATAATTGAATGGGAGGAGATTGAAAATGAGATTGGAGATTGAAAATGCAACAGAGATAATTTTTCAGGAATCATCTATTCTATTCTCTTTATTTGTTATTCTTTTCAAATGTATGTGTGTGTGTGTGTGTGTGTGTGTGTGCGTCCGCTGGCTTTTATTCCCAAAGGGATAGGCGAAGCAGTTTCACCTTAACTAACGTGGAAGAGGAAGCCAGCAAACACCCCATCTTACGAATCACCGATACCTGGTCCAAGACTATCATTGATTTTAACTATTATCCAGGGATGAGAGTGTCTTTGTTTTATTTAATTAATCATTAAGTTTTTACGTCATTTACTTAGTTCTTCATTCTACTTCTGATCTACTTGTTTATTTTAATGTGTATTTTTTTTGAATACTTGTTTATTTGTAAGTACTTTCGTGTACTTTTTCTAAATAATTGTTACTTGCTAAGCCCATCTATGTTATATATATATAATTTTTTTTTTTTTTGGTAACTTTTGCAAGTCATCTTAAGCTACCTTTTTTTCCATAATTCATGATAAAAATTCCATCAACATGTACTGAATGTCTTCCCATAACTTGTGCGGGGATAGTGTACACTTTTGTGATGTATTTATCTGATTATTCCTCCCGAAATAACAATAACGCATGTCTAGTTTAATTTCCGTATTTAAAAAGATTTGTTACGCGTCAAAATAAAACATAAACACAATAAAACCAATAAGTGTTCTGTAATTATTATCTTATAATCTGTGAAATAAGCAGATACATCCACAACCAAACATTAATTTATTGATTGTTTGATTTCAGTGAAACGGAACAATTAGATTTCTTATGTATGACGTCACACTTAGCCATATTGTTGCTCTGGTTGACATATCTCTTGTATGTTAACTTCAGGTAATTTGTATATGTAAATATTTATGTCTCTATGAAGTTGATTATTTCTAACATACCACGGGGCGTCCAGAATCATTCTCAAGCATTTGTTCTACACTCGCTGTATCTTGATAATGTCAGCATTAGAGGTGCGGCTCCAGGCCGGAGAGGCATAGATGATTATAGGACGAATTGTCATCTGGTATAGCTGAAATTTGATTCTGTTGCTGAGCTTGCTATTTCTATTAATTAGCGGATAGATCTGAGCTATGGCTTTAGATGCCTTTGTGCACGCAGACTTAGTGTGCTGATTGAAAGATAGCTTTTTGTCGAGAATCACACCCAGGTGATTTGTTTCTGTCTGCCAGGGAATTTTAGTATTGAATAATAATACATCTCCTACAGGAGACATTGGCCTTTTTGAGAAAAGAATGGCTGAGCTTTTCAGGGGGTTGACTTCCAATCTCCACTTAGAGAACCAACCCTCCAGCTTTAGAATGTTTTCTTGAAGCTTTCTGGTAATGAAATGGGGTTTGAGAGATCTGGTTAGTATTGCCGTATCGTCTGCATACAGGGCCAAAATGGAAGTCATCGGATTGTGTGGGATATCTGACATGTATACAGAAAACAGCAATGGAGCCAGTAGGAATCCCTGCGGCACTCCAGCAAAGATGTGGCGCTAGGAGGATGTAGAACCGTTGATTTTTACTTGCATTGATCTATTCTGAAGATATGAATGGATTAAGTGAACCATTTTTAGTGAGGTACCGGCTGAGATAAGTTTGTGCAGGAGTCCAAAATGCCAGATTTTGTCAAATGCTTTAGATAAGTCTAGGAAAACAGCGCCTGTGCACTGGTGCCAGTTGTAGCTGGTGGTGATGTATTCCACAATTCTGTGGATTTGCTGGGTAGTACTATGGTGTTGCCTGAAACCAAACTGTTCTTTAGGGAGGATGTTTAGGTCATTTACTGAGGTTTGGAGTCATGAGAGGATAACCTTCTCCGCAACCTTACCCAGATTGGAGATGAGACTAATTGGACGATAATTTTGCCGTAGGAATGCCCGAAAAAAAAAAGAAAAAAAAAAAAAGAAAATTGAAATCTATAATAATTGGTTTATACATTTAGTTTCATGGTGTTTATATTTTTTTATCTTATTATTAATTTAAATTCAATTAAATTTAATAAATTATTAAAGTATATTCTGTTATAATATTGTTACAATATAATTTTATACTCAATTTCATTTTATTTACCAAACTTTACTTTTTTTTTTTTTTTGTGATCCAAGAGAAGTGATTGTTACAAAACATTGCAGCCGAAGCATTGAACACTACTAAAAATTTCTTCCGATCTCCTATTTTTATCCATGAACAAGCCAACGTCTTGTAATAACGAACCAGTTATGATATTACCTCTAAAGATGGCATTTATTTACTTTATTTGTAAGTAGAGTATCCATAATAACCATTGCATGGTTTGAGACTATTTATTTAGATTAAAAAAAAAAACAGTGGAAAGAAATTAACAACTGATGTTATCTTTACTGCCTGAAACAGCTAACAATACCAAAAAAAAAAAAAAAGTAATCAGTCTGCGTGCAACTCGAATCACGTGCTGGTATTCCACGTGCGTGTTTTGTGTCAATTTCAAGCCTCAACAATGTGGACGCCAATAATGGTTTATAGTATTGTTGTTCCATTCACACCTTATTAATGTACGTAAGAAATTAATAACCAAGTCTTTTTTTTTTTTATTATTATTATCTTGGATCTCGCGTGAACCTCAGTACTTTGTAAATATTGATCTTCCTTCAACAGACCTTAAAGGCCGACGACAGGGGATAAAAAGGGGGGGGTAGGGAAATAGAAGTAAAAGAAAACAGGAAAGTATTTGGAAAACCCGTATGAAACATGTTTTTGTATAAACGTGCGTTTTTCTTTGTTTTTTTTTTTCCTTTTTTTTTTAGAAGGGGGGGGGAGGACAATCTAATGGCCTAAAACGGCGCTTTTCGATGTTATTTAAGAACATTTATCACCGGGAAAAGACCGTATATATTAATTTTTCCTGTCACGAATGTATGTAAAAAGGCTAGAACCGGATATAAAAGGAATGTGGCGTCTTACACATCCTACTCTATTATATATGGCTCTGGTTTCTTCATGACCACGATAAGTGGCGGACGTGATGGAGCTGACAGCCAAGAAAAGTGAACTAGACCCGTACCGAAACCACATCCCCTGACTATACGGCCACAGTTCTTTGTGCGACACCAGAGGTATGAATTTCAACTCGCCAACCTTCAGCCTTTCTCATATCTATCACGTGAAAACGAAGACCGGCTCATTCCAACTTTATCACGCAATAATCTCTCTTCTTGCACCCCCCCTAACATCCCTCCCCCCCTTTCCAACGCGTTCGGCTTCACCGACAGCGCCATCTTTTCAATCTAATATATTCTCCTCGCGAGCACCTGCTTTTTTTTGAAAGCCCATACGACATCTTCAAGCAATTTTTGTTTCAATTACTGAGGATCACGCAAATCGCCATTGTTCCATCCCAGAGGTCATGCTAGTCGTACGGGGTGAGCCCCGCCTACCCCCCCACCATAGACGTTTGTCCATTGACTCGCTCTTGGCTTCTACCATTATTTTCAACCTTATGCTATTGGGGAAACTGAATCCGGTTCGAAGAGCCCTAGTCACGTGTTTGTGGGCTGTAAGTGAGCGAGGGAGAGCGGAACGAGCTGAGGGAGCGAAAGGGGGGGGGGATCTTATCCGCGAAAGCGTCTGCTGACGACAGGGCGGCCGTTTCACTAGGCATCTTATGTTCTCCACTAACCAACTACCTATTATTCTCACCTTTCGTAAGGTAGAGAAAGACAGCCATTGGTGATTTAGTCTTGTGGCAATTGGGGGCAAATTTGTACGTGAAAAAAAAAAAAAAACATTTGGGAGGGGGATGGGGATGGAAGTTGTAAGAAAGACGAGAAAAGTGGTGAGCCAGACACTCTAATGCATCGCAGGCTGGAATATTTCCAACATATTTGAATACTTCAAAATTCTCACGTATATTTTTGTGAGATGCAAATTTGATGATGTACTTTGGAGATTTCTCCCATACAGAAAAGATAGAAAGAGTAGAGAACACATAGGAGAAAACATAAATAACATAGCAATACAGACTCGTTGGTAATGGTACACTTGCATTTGATTTGAATATGAAATATCTATAAACATACCATTTTTTTTTTTTTTTAGGCCTAACATTAGAGAATAAAATATTCACATGCAAACGTGTTGGTTGGTGATGTAAACCAAATCTACTTTTCCAACTGAAGTGTGTCACCAACAAGACAATATAAAACATAAAGATTGTGTGTAATACTTAAAGAAAACCATAAAAACCAGAATAATATAAAATTTTCAACTATATTTCCCATTCTGAATATCGTGGATCACTTTAAATAATAATAATAATAAAAAAGTGCGTCATCTTCAGAGGGTATCCAATCTGTGTACACTACAGTTGAACATCCACTACATATTTTTACGATTGGCACACGCGTGACCTTTGACCCCGGACATTTTCAGTTGGATCCTTCGATACCTGTTTATCCTTGAAAGCCTATAATGAAATCAAAAATAAATGATTAAAATCTTATCGTGATATTAAACTAATTTTATAACTCTGCGTGTATTCTATAATATTATTTATAAATAGTTTTCTATTGTCTGTATATAGGTGTGTTCAAGGGGACGGTTTGTCTGTTTTTGAGGCTCAAAAAAATCCGATTTCTGGGAGAAAACCCTCCACCTCCGTCCAAGGCCGATTCATTCACCTTTCGACCAAACACATGTAATAAAAACATGAATTTTTTTAAGTTTATTATTACTATTTTTTTTTTGTAATTAGAAATTTCATGAATAGCATTGAAAATCTTATTAATTTTATACTTCAGATTTCGTGTTAAAAAAAAAAAAAACGCTGAAAGAAGGCTTAATAGATAAGATCTAAAGAATTAATTAATCAAAGACGAATCTATGTTCAAAACCTTGTAACATTTTTTTTTTTTTTTTACTAGCGATCCGTAAAAAGTGGTCCGACACGCTAACTCATCCCGCCAATATAAATTATGATATTCCATCGCTTGTTATTTATATGACTGGCTAATTACGTCCGTTAGACAGATAGATTATTTCCTTGATTGCATTTGATAAACAGGGCTCACAAATTGCAAATGTAAATTTATAAACGTCTCCACACCTGATCCCGAAACCGGAAATACTGTAACGTTAACGCTTAGAAGAAAAAAAAAAGATGGTGTTAAAAACACATAGCCTCTGGTAACGAGAGTTAATTGCGTACAAGGTCACATGTCTATTTCTTCGTTAGCCATATGGTGTTGGCTAAAAAGACTCAGACGTCTAATTTACTGAGTACTTTGTGCAATTTTATTTTTTTTTTTGTATAATTTGGCAGCCACCAATTCTATTTCCTTTTTAACTGCTTGGGGGGGGGGGGGATAGAGAGGGGTGACTTAGAAAAGAAATCAAAAAGACAGTGATGGATGGTTGAAATGTTACGAGTCGGTTTTAATCTGGCTATGTTTAGTGACTGGCAGTGTGTGTGTGTGTGTGCAGTTAATTCTTAGGCCTCCACGCTGAATTTTCATACCATTAAAATCCCCCCCCCTCCCCAAGCGTTCCAACTATTTGATAATGAAACATTCAAAATATTTTCAACTCCACAGTCTCGCGTATGCAATGGTACACGCTAAATAGGACACTGACTTTAGTTTTTTTTTTATGTATAGCTGCGTAAAAGCATTCTCTGTTCTCTACAATAGTTTTCTATTTTTGTACCTTGAAAAGACCCCCCTTACGGTAGACTTGCATTGTTTCATTAACAAGGGTATCATTCGAATAACGTCTTTAGTTCTCTCCTTTATAAACGGACAATTACAACAATTAGGATAATTGAGAATTTAAAAACAATAGGAAGACAAAGTAAATGAGTAGATAGCATCCCCATTTCCAAAAATAAATATTATTTGGGTACTTCGCAATGAACATTTTAAAACGTAATCCAGGAGGTTGAGAGTCAGCTTTATATGCTATTATCGGACTCGATTTCAGAAGCGCATTTGTTAGCTTACTTGGTGAAAATATGTGGTACGCAAAAGCAACCCATGTACAGTTTTTTTTACATAAAACGATGTTTTAATCACATATTTTTGATTTCTAATTTGCTAATTAATTATTATAAATATATATTTTCTTTAAAACATTAGTTTAAATTATATTCTCATTATTAGAAAATAAAATATAAATTATAATTAAGAAAATTGCTAATTTTAAAGTGAGATATATAAGTACACCTTATTTTTCTCATTATAACTCTTATATATTTATTTTTGGAGGATTGATATCAATTCTAGGGATAAAGATCCAGGGATTCATTTTAATCCAATACCTTTGGAGGGTAACGGATAGCACTGCTGTAGCTAATGAAGTTCTAACTGAGGCTTGGCTATTGCTGTTACCTTCCTGCCATGATCAGAGCTTTAATAGCTCAATAACACCTTATCCCTACACTGTCCTCTACAGATAACGGGGAAGATGAAAAGCATTCTTGCTTCGCCCCTTAAGCCAGTCCTTATAAGGATATCAATTCTAGGAATTAATTAAATGAATGTAGGGAAAAAGTCTTTTTCTAGGACTCTCGGGTTAACAAATGGCAATGTTGTAGCCAATGAAGTTTTAACTGAGGCTAGGCTATTGCCGTTACCCAGCCATGACTAGAGCTTTTTAGTTCAATAACACTCCATCCACACAGATTTTCTTCATTCAGATGACGGGATAAAGAGTCAAGGGCTCAGTCCATCGCCCAGTTCTTTTAAGAACTTAAATATCAATTCTAGATTGAGATACACAAGTATATATATATATATATATATATATATCAATCTGAAAACACAAAAGCGTTATGAGTTTCTTTCAGCTGTAGGTTTTTGGAGGATATGTTGAAATTGATTTAAAAAAATGCCGAGAAATAAGTCATAAGTATTAATAACATCAGTTCGCTTATCAACCAACTAGCTGCGGGTTCGAATCCCGCCATGGGCATGGATGTTTGTGATGTGATTGTCTTTAGGTGGGAGATGAACTTCATCTTCAGATGTGAGACCACCACCTCGCTAATTGTAGGCTTTGACGTGGCCAAATGCAGTTCGCTTCTTCCTGTGTTTGTTCTAGAAGTATCACACAAATGATAGCTTTAATTAGCAACTGTAGAGAAAAATTTCGTCTTGTTAGCCGTACATATTTGGCTAACGGCCTTGATATTTAGGTAGTTATATAATTGAACTTTATCGAAGTCCAGATAACATTTTAGCCTTTGGAAGATTGACAAAGAAAAATAAATAAATAATTCCTTATTCGGAAGGTGGTGACACTGTGCTAGATGTTACGGCATCCCAAGATGATCTTCTGTCTTTATCCATGCCATAGAAATGAAGGGGGTGGGATGCGCTTATTATTTTTTTTTTTATTCCAATGGTGTGGATAAAGACACTGTCTGGATGTATTACTGTAAGTTGGCAGTGCGTGGCGAACCTCTTCAGGCCCACAAAAATAAATAAACTGGAAGAATAATTAGTGTTGACATCTGTCAAGCATTTTGGAGACTATGCTGATAATACTTTGAGAATTTCTGTTTTATTTATATATTTTTAAAAATTATTAACACTCTATTATGACAAATAATTAAAAATATCTTTAACTATTTAAAAATTTTAAATTCTTTTACTGTATAATTTTAAACGAATTTGCTGGTTTAGGATTCTTAATCTTATATGTATTTGATATAATTTTCAGCTATATATTTGATTTATTTCTCGTAAACTTGATTTGTGATTAAATAAATAGACATCTTATGCAGTTAATCGAGTTTGTGCAGTAAACAAGTTACTTTTATAACCCAAGAATAAATCAAATAAATATCTTGAAAAATAAATGAAATATATTTCTATGTATGGCAGCTATCAATATATTATTATTATTATTATTATTATTATTATTATTATTATTATTATGTTATTATCATCATACAAGATATTAAATTCTCAACTCTCCATTGGTAGCAAGCCAGCAATAGAATTAATTAGTGTCTTTTAATTCTCCCAATGTATATCCTGTCTCAAATGGATCCTTGAGGTTCCTTTTGACATTTATGATGTGTTGCAAGACAGTATCAAAGAGTGCCAAATTCTCGTCTGTCAAATGAATCATGATAACAATAGACATAAAGAGCAAAAAACCGACTTGACACCCTACAAATCCACTTTATAGCACTTAATCTCCTATAACACAGTGACAGGGTCGAATTTCGGTAGAGACAACAGTGTATGTGCCCTCTGTCTCATTATTTGCACTTTAAAAACGTCGTTATCATCATACGATGGCTGAGAAAAGGATATTTTTAGTGCACCGAAGGGTAGTAACAAGCCCTGGCAGTGCTGAGTGGAATTTTAACACACGAATGCGAAACCCCGGACTACCTTCCAAGCGTCTGTAATTGTAACTTTTTCGTAACGTTAGAACGACAAAGAAGAGTCACGTGATCGGGAAACACACAGACACTTCCGTTTTGGCTCCGCAAACGAAAACGAAAATAAAAACAGAGAAAAATGAAGTGCTTTGAATTAAAAAAAAAAAAAAAAATGAAGGTCAGCACTTAACCTTCTATTCAATATGAACACACCGTATGGGAACGAGGTTATTTTAGCGGGATACGGGAACTGCCTATCGTTGCTACTTTGGGGTCTTTACCTGCCCCTACGTTTTTTTGTTTGTTCATGCTAATTGGTCATCCACAGCTCTCCCATGTACATAACTGTGCAAAGCCCTGACCTCAGCTCTCGTTTACATTGATGACCCCTACCACGTAAGGGTATACATCCTTCCCCCCCCCTTTCGCTGGGGAACTGCCATAATTCATCATTTTAGCACAAGGACCACCTGACGTTTGTTAGTGGGTGTGATTCTACATCCCAATTTACCCTGGTATAGCGTTTCAAATTGGATTAGATCATGCCTACGAGTACTCCACCCCATTCTCACACAATTCGCTAACCCTCGCACTACACAGAAGAATTTTGATTGTTTAACCCACTAAGGTATTGCCGATAGTCATTTTTCACGTTAGGCCTTCTTCATTTACTTTTACTGTTGGCTACTGACAGAAGGTCGACAGTATGAACTAATACCGTATTACACTGCAAGCTATAAACGGAGGGAATAATGTCTTGAAAACACTAGTGATCGTACAACTTAACCATAAAATGTCGTAGTAATCATCATAATTATTCAAAAATTATATGCAATGCATTTTTCACGTGATCAAGCTTTTGTATATCTGCAGGATACATCTAGCAGATCGTTCTTCCAATCTGCTAGTTTACTCATCTGTGTGGCAAAATCCTGTAGCTATAGAGTCTACAAATCATAGATTAATTTCTGCACGCGTTGTGCGTTCAGTCCTATAAAAATTAACGTGATCAGCGAAGAAGCTACGTTTATACAGGTAATCGAGCCCTGAAACTCCAAATACGACTCAAATGTTGGAATGCAAAATTACTCAAAAAAAAAAAAAAGAACGAAAGAAAGCACTGTGGAAATTTTTTTTCACAGCCACTTGTAGTCAAATTGATGATCATAAATAAATACACGATTAGAACTATAAAATAAAAAATCACTAATGAAATCCGATCATCTGTGATTGTAGATAATTATAATCTTTATGACCATCAAAGATTTTAATCCGATATTTCGCCTACAATAACTGAGCCATTTTCAAGGATAAGGATGATAAAGGCAAAACCCAGCAAATTAAAGAAAAACATAATTTCATGTGATTATCCAAATATTTTGATTACCCCTTATCGTATAAACCGATTTTTAGAATAACCCGCAACTTTTAAGGGGTAATCTTTTTACAGTATCAGTTTTTCCTCCATTCATCTGCGTACCTAGTGTTGCGTACAGTCTACTTTGTCAGTATTGCTTCATAATTATATAATTTTGGTGATATTCTGTAGAATTAGTTGTAGAATCATTAGATTGTCTATAATTAATAATAGAGTTTACAGTGACAATGTACGCCGTACATCATTGGCGCTGATAATGAGTGACCTTTACAATGGAAGATGGTTTAAGTATTATTTGAAAAATACTATTAATTTTCCTTGATAAAATATTGATAACCATTTTCATTGTCATTAATCTTAACAATGCGTCATAGTTGGATGTTTTTCATAACAATTCTATAATAACCTCGTTAACAAAATTGCTAACGAGGTTATTATAGAATTCTTCTTGTTAACAGTTTTCATTGACATTGTTAATACTGTTGAATATTTTTGAGTGTCGTTTTAGTGTCGTTGTTAGCAGTAAAAGGGAAAAAAAAAATTAAAAATAATATTTTTAATTATTGTAATTAACAATAATGATAATAACAATTATCATTATTAAATTATTGAGATATTTGAAGTTCTTGAGCTGAGTAGCATTAAATGTTATTGTCAACAATTTTTTTTTTTTTTTTTTTTACAAACTATCGTATGCTAAGGAAAAATATTTGGCAACACACTATACTAAGTCCTGTTAAAATACTAAAAGCAAATAAAAGCCTAATATTTATTAGCTATTTTAAACTAATAGCATAGTCTATAATGGTTTGTATTATAAACATCAGCTACTTTTTAGTTCTTCAGTCTGTTTTCTTGTGTCTCTATTTCAAGTAGCCGTTTAGACCTCCTGAATTCTCGAGCTAGAGAGAGATAGATAGTTATGCAACGTGAAACGATCTCGTTCTTCTCTACCTAGGAATAAAAAAAAAAAAAAATGGAAGAGAACAGGGGGGATGCAAAGAACGTCAAAAGTGCAGGAAGACAAAGAACAGTTGTTTGGGATGCTGGAGACCATATCACCCCAGTATATCAAGATACAGTCTGTCGTCATTCTAGCACAATTAAACCATTTAGTTTTTCGTTCCCCTGCGTCTCAGGCATGCTCCCTCGGTCTCCCGTTTCCCAGTGTACTCATGGTAGTGGAGACGGTAAGTGGCCCTGAAACTGAGCACTGCCGAAAAAATGTTAATGTTCAGAGAGAGAAGGCTTAGAGCCAGATGTGAACACATGTACGCAGGACGGTTGCGTGCGGCATTGACGACAAGGCTAGCGAACGCAATAGAAAAAAGTTATTAGCTAAAATCATCAACAAATTTTACATGGTCGCCCATATGGTAAGAAGGAAGATTTGGAAAACACAAAAAAGTCCGATAAAGAAAAACTACTAAATTCTATTCACATACTCTAAATTGATACGTATAAGTAAGGCTGAAAATTATAATACGAATACGATAAAACAAGACTAAAAGTTAGGATACAAAAAAAGATAAAATAAGGCTAAAAGTTAGGATACAAAAAAGATAAACTAAGGCTAAAAGTTAGGATACAAAAAGATAAACTAAGGCTAAAAGTTAGGATACAAAAAGATAAAATAAGGCTAAAAGTTAGGATACAAAAAAGATAAAATAAGGCTAAAAGTTAGGATACAAAAAAGATAAAATAAGGCTAAAAGTTAGGATACAAAAAGATAAAACAAGGCTAAAAGTTAGGATACAAAAAAGATAAAATAAGGCTAAAAGTTAGGATACAAAAAGATAAAATAAGGCTAAAAGTTAGGATACAAAAAGATAAAATAAGGCTAAAAGTTAGGATACAAAAAAAGATAAACTAAGGCTAAAAGTTAGGATACAAATAACGTAAACCAAGGATAATACTAGGATACAAATAAGATAAATTAAGGCTAAAATTAGGGTATAATTAAAAATAACAGAGAATTAGGATTCAAGTAGGTTAGGTTATCAATAGGATAAACATTATGATACTTTCAGAATAAAAGTAAGGCTAAATAATTAAAATACAAATGGATAAATAAAACTAAAATTGAGATAGAGATAAGCAAGGCAATTAATAAGCAATTATATTTACATTTATTGACTTTGAAAAAGCAGTTAAAAAGAAGCATTTTATTTAGCATATTAAAAGAAAGACAAATACCAAATAATATCCTAAAGGCTATCACAAGTATATATGAAAATAATCAAATACAAATAAGATTAAATCACGAGCTATCATATACGAGAGAGATAAACCAAGGGGTCCGACAGGGATGTCCCCTCTCAGCAACTGTTTTTAATATTTACTTAAATGAAATAATAATAAAATGGAGTAAAAATTTACATCAAGGAATTAAACTTTCACCTACAGTGAACTTAAACACTCTCCTCTTTGCTGACGACCAAATAATAATTACAAATTCTGAAGATAACTTACAGAAAGCTATTTTAGATCTAAATGAGATATCAAAAGATTATGGTATGATAATATGAACAGAAAAATCAAAAACCATGTCCTTTAAAGGACAAGATCCAGCAAGAACTAAAATAGTAATAGATAACAAGATCTTAGAACAGGTGAATTCATTTAACTACCTAGGCTGTACGATCACATATGAAAATGAAAAAGATATAAACGTAAAAATCGCAAAATATTTAAAAATAACAGGAGTAATTAACTCTATATTTAAACCAAACTTAGTTCAAAAACAAACCAGACTAAAAGTATACAATACATTAGCCCTACCGGTCTTAATGTATGGAAGCGAAATCTGGACAATAAAACAGAAAGATTAACAACAGCAGAAATGAAGTTTATGAGAAAAACTGCAAAGTATACCCTATTTGATCACAAAAGAAACGAAGATATTATGAAAGAATTAAACCAAGAACCAGTAATAGAAAAAATTAAAATATATAAACATAAATGGATGGAACACGTTCAAAGAATGAAAACAGAAAGATTACCAAAACAAGCCTTAAAGTACAAACCATGAGGGAAAAAGAAAAAAAAAAAAGGACGTCCTCTTAAGAGATTCAATGATGACTTATAAGGCCGGAACAGGCCTGAATCCTTGACAGGCATGATGATGATGATAAGGAAGACTAATTTTGTTTAACGTTTGCAACGTGTCTATGATATTTTCAAGGGACAATTTTAAGTGTTCACAGTTGAAATATTTAACTTTAAATATTTACCAACATGTTATATTATAGCATTTGATTGATTTACTTGTCACTAAATGATTGTTTAGTTGTATGAAATCTTCATGAAATTATCATTTTAATCACGTGAGATTTATTTAAAAATAATTAATAATTATTATTATTGATAATAATAATTACAAACACTAATGAACGAAAAATGCTTTCCAAGACGTTTCTCTTATAAATAAACAGGGTGATTTTAATCTTCGTATAACCAAGACCGCCTTGGCGACCTCTTGTATCGCACCTGCCGAGGATACTTCTAATGAAAGCCACTAATAAGTACTTACAAAGATGATCTCCTCCTCTTCCCCACCTCCGCGCTGTCCTTATACGAAGGTGCGCGCATCAGTGGCTTGGAGATTAATAAAGGCGGCCCTTGAGTAACACGCTGGTTCGCTCTAATATTTGAATTAAAACCATTTCTTTTTAAATTGTTTAAGTGGAATTAAGGACACGAAACTTAAGCCGTTTCTTTTTTTAAATGGAATATAAAATACACTGTCCAATCCGTTTTTAACGAGATATTCGACGCCAGAATTAGTCAATAGTACACGTGTCCGTTTTAGCAGATACGTGTGTAGAAAACAGGCCGCTAAAAGCATTGTTTTTTATATCCCAATCCAACCATGGATGAATATTTGTGTAACCCTTTTGAAGTAAGCCTAAATCACAACACAAAACTCTAGGCGTTTCGTGTGTCATCGCGTGTTCGGATCGTTTCCACTTTTACAAATGAAGGCTGCCGAAATCGATTATGTTTGGTGTTTAGAACGCGCGATTAGATTATTTAACCACCGATCACCGATCACCTACTAATACCAGTCATCTCTAAGTGATCGAGATAATCCGAAGATTCTCGGGAATCGAAAGTATGATTGAACCAGAGACACTGGACAGCAAAGTGCAACACTGGTACGATACGCTATGGCTAGCAACATTCTAAGTTTCATCCCTAGTGGAATTTTGAATTAGGAATTTTGACTCACGCAAAATGTACGATGGAGCCCTTTAGTTGGAAAGATCTGGGTTCGCATCCCTTCTATCACGTGAATGGATTCGAACTTTACTGCTACACAAACACTCAATCAGCTGCACTGTTCATGTACCTCTGGATATTTCAGAAAAGATTTTTTTCCCCGCATGATTAACATGTCAACGTATATTCTTATAGAAATTCTCCTTCAGCGCCTGTTTCTCCCCACCCCCTGAATTCGCGATCTTCGGGAAAATTTGGCTCATTTACCATCTTTCTATCTCTTTTCTCCTCACCATGCTATGCCCAGACCCACTATGAAGGCCATGTCTGCTATTCTACCAAGGTACGCGAACAGCGCAGCTGATTAGAGTGTTTGTGTAGCAGCAAAGAACTCCCCACCATGCTCGGGTGGACATCAATAAGACGAATTACCCAGATTTCCGTCATGTTGGGCGACATTTGTAGCAGATCCTTCACTTGCTGTCAGACTAGACCGCTTGTCTTTTGGCAGACATGTAAGTAGAGCGAAAACCCCTCTGCTATGGGGTTCTAAAGGTGGGCACTTGACTGACAAAAGAGGGAGACTACATCTCTGTGTAATGTAGTGGGCCATTACTTACTTCAGAGTGCCCTACACCCCTAAAGAAAGGTTGGAGGGGGGGGGAGGGAGACCCACTATTTCTACAATGCACTATTATGGACAAACGGACAGCTGTAAATGCGATCGTGGGCAGGCAGCTTGCGATGCCTCCGTGTGTTTACCTTACGGAGGGAGAGAGCGATACGGCCGTACTGGGTTGCTGGACTGCGGGAGGCTGCCTGCTGCCGCTTGTAGGCCAAATATTTGTGCTCCGCGTCGACAGGAAGGAAATTAGGTAGCTTCAGTGGGCTAGTACCGAACGCTCAATGCTGCCACCTTTCCGCAGCTCGTGGTATCCTATGACACAGAAAGGAATTTGTACGAAAGTGGAAACGCCGTGTGATGTGTGAAAACTGATTACTGCACTGATAAGTGAAAATATTCTTTAGTAGATGAACAGTCGAGATCGAACAGCAATTAATAACAAAAGTCCTTTTAGCTTTATAACTTCCTATGTAAATAATTTTTCTTCAGTGAATTTATTTCTTTAATTTTTCTGTTTTTATCCTACATAATTTCATGCAAATATTAATTATAATTATACCAGCATGTTATATTTTAGCATTTCATTGACTTACTTGTCACTAAATGAGTGTTTAGCTATATGACATCCTAGTGAAAATAGCATTTTAATCACGTGAGATCCATTTGGCAAAAATCAACATTTTTTAAACCGCGTGAGCTATGGCTCGTAACAAAAACTTTAATAAACAATGCAAGTATCCAGATCACAATACGAATATATTGTAATTAATTAAATGAACATTTTAACCAAGTTAAATTCAGCTCATGAAATGAACATTTTAACCACCAGAGAGATTCGGCTCATGAAATGAACATTTTAACCACCAGAGAAAGATTCGGCTCATCAAATGAAATGAACATTTTAACCACCAGAGAGATTCGGCTCGTCAAATGAAATGAACATTTTAACCACCAGAGAGATTCGGCTCATGAAATGAACATTTTAACCACCAGAGAGATTCGGCTCATCAAATGAAATGAACATTTTAACCACCAGAGAGATTCGGCTCATGAAATGAACATTTTAACCTCCAGAGAGATTCGGCTCATGAAATGAAATGAACATTTTAACCACCAGAGAGATTCGGCTCATGAAATGAACATTTTAACCACCAGAGAGATTCGGCTCATGAAATGAACATTTTAACCTCCAGAGAGATTCGGCTCATGAAATGAAATGAACATTTTAACCACCAGAGAGATTCGGCTCATGAAATGAACATTCTAACCACCAGAGAGAATCGGCTCATGAAATGAACATTTTAACCTCCAGAGAGATTCGGCTCATGAAATGAAATGAACATTTTAACCACCAGAGAGATTCGGCTCATGAAATGAACATTTTAACCACCAGAGAGATTCGGCTCATCAAATGAAATGAACATTTTAACCACCAGAGAGATTCGGCTCATGAAATGAACATTTTAACCACCAGAGAGATTCGGCTCATGAAATGAACATTTTAACCTCCAGAGAGATTCGGCTCATGAAATGAAATGAACATTTTAACCACCAGAGAGATTCGGCTCATGAAATGAACATTTTAACCACCAGAGAGATTCGGCTCATGAAATGAACATTTTAACCTCCAGAGAGATTCGGCTCATGAAATGAAATGAACATTTTAATCACCAGAGAGATTCGGCTCATGAAATGAACATTCTAACCACCAGAGAGATTCGGCTCATGAAATGAACATTTTAACTCGAGTTCCACTCATGAAAGGAACAGTCTTAATTCTCCAAAAGATATTAATGAATATTATTATTTTTGTCTGTATTTATTGATTATAAATATGTGGTGCTTATAAATAAATAAACAGTGCGATTTATTATCTTTATTAAGATCTGTACACAAAACTTAACTCACTTACAGCCTATTAAAATTTACTCAACAGACAGACATGTGAAAGATTGGAATGCCAACTATTTAGTGATCTATTTCATAACGATTTTATCTGTGGGATGATCACTCATCGTTTCACTATGATTTCATCGTTTTCACTTACTAGCAATCAGCAAGTGGAGGGTTCCGATGTGTAAACATACATACGATTCTCCCAACACGTTACTCAATGTACGCTATCGCTGGTACACAATGCTTCCCTCGTAAAATAAGCAGGAATAGCTCTTGCTTATCGCATTAGGTCTCATAGAAGATGAGTTTTTCATGAGTTGTTTAAACAAATGATGTGGACAAGATGCAGTCTCAGCAACTTGTGTGTTCTTGGAGATTTGGGTTTCTTCATTTCGTCATCGATTGTTTGTCTGAACGCAAATGGTAAGAAATTTAGAGAAACATTTCTTTATTTATTAAGAGTAAATAAAAGAAAACGAAAAGTTTTAAAACAGGTAAACCGTGAGTAGACATATCGGTACACAATAAATTTTTTTTTTAGGAAAGTTATTGACCTTTTTAGTTATCTTACACCAGCTACTTAGGTGGCGCTTTTTGGAATTGTCAGTTAGTGTTTAATTTTGAGCTTAATATGTACTGAAGATGCCTGTGACACACAGGCGAAAATTATACTAATAAATAATCTTTCTACGTGAGTTTTTTCCGTTATTTATTGTGTACAGAAAACGAAAAATACTACAGGAATATCATTTTTTGGAAGAAAAAGTAGATTTTGATATAAGTAACTGAATCCGAGAAAGCCAGTTTTAGGGTAGAATTTGCTACCGGAAATCTAGTCCCCCATAAAAAACTGACAATGCAGTCTCGAGGGTATATTCACTTAGTAGCATATACTCGGTTAGTTATCTCCGCCATGATTACAGCCAGCACCAATCTCTAATACTTCCTCTCCTATACAATTATTTGTTACAAACTAACAATCAGAGATACTTGGTTGCCGTTACTAAGCAACAAAAATTAAGGACAAATTCAAGATATCTCCTTCTCGTTTATTTTTACTTAAATAATAATTTATTGATAATTGATTCCATTTCGTCATTTTTTGTCCTACAGGTTATCTATATCCAGCTAGATTCCTGAGAAATTTCATTTGTATACCTTGAATTATTTTTGTTTATGGTCCATCTTTCGTTTTCGTAGATGCATTACACAGATCGTCATATGGATTGACTTCGATATATTTTTAATAGGAATAGCTTAAATATATTATTTCTGCCATTTATCCTAAGAAAATTTCATATTTTAATGTATGTTACAGCAAATCCCATTTATCTGAAGGTGGATAACAGTTTTGACAGTTCGAATTCCATCTATGATGCGAAGAAGAATCATTAGTAGGACTTTTCAATTGAAAGTGAGTTAGTCATTCTCATAACGTGGCGGAGGGGTTTTTCATCCCTTAAAACAGGTAAACCCACCTCCTGATCACACATATCTAAAGACATAAAATACTCATCCTTAGGGAATGTAGCAGAGGATTGGAAGTCAAATGCATTATTTGCTGAAACTCTTAATTAAAGGGAAACAACAGGCCTTAGACGGATGTTTGAATGCGTGTTTGATATAGCTGATTAAAATATGATGCGGTAACGAAGAAATATTTTAAACTTTGCTGATATTTTATTTGTTTTAGTTTGTAGTTTATTTCTTTAGTTCAAGCTACTCTGTTACAGATCGGATTTTTTTCCATTATCCAATAATTAATAAAATTAATTTAAAACCTCCATAAACTCTCATGGTATGAATTATAATGATGAATATGATAATTATGACTTTTTTCCAATACATTTCCAGTTATCAGAGATGTTATTAAACTGGAAAATACTACTAAAACACTTTAAGGTAGTAGGAACTATGGGTATTAAGAAAGACAATATTTCTTCATAGATGTATTTCGCGTATAAAAGAAAAGTTTAAAGAATGTATATCGTATTAAAAATTAGCGATACATTGACATCATTTAAATAAGTTAAAGTTTAAATTGTTTCCTAATTAAAAACTGGAAAAATATATCGACAGAAAAACGAATGCAATTTTGATATGTATCGTAAATATATAACACTGATTAGATACGCAACAATTAATTTTGTAGTAACTCCTGAGTTGCTCACGAGTTACTGCATTTGATTAAAGCCGAACATTGTTTCTTTAAACTAAATTTATTAATCTGAAAACAAATTTCTGGAAGTTTGTTGGTTGCACAGAGAATGATGTTAACCATGTCATTTGCTGCCTACGAACTGCCATTTTAAACTAGCGAAGCTTTTAAAATGAACATTTCAACTAACTGATCACTCGAAATGAACATTTCTACTAATTCATTGCTTGAGATGATCATTTCAACTAACTCATTGCTTGCAATGAACATTTTAACTAACTCATCACTTGAGATGCTCATTTCAACTAACTCATCGCTTGAAATAAACATTTCAACTAACTCATCTCGTGAAATGAACATTTCAACTAACTCATCGCTTGAGATGATCATTTCAACTAACTCATCGCTTGAAATGAACATTTCAACTAACTCATCTCGTGAAATGAACATTTCAACTAACTCATCGCTTGAGATGATCATTTCAACTAACTCATCGCTTGAAATGAACATTTCAACTAACTTATCGCTTGAGATGATCATTTCTACTAATTCATCGCTTGAGATGATCATTTCAGCTAACTCATCTCTTGAAATGAACATTTCAACTAACTCATCGCTTGAGATGATCATTTCAACTAACTCATCGCTTGAAATGAACATTTCAACTAACTCATCGCTTGAGATGATCATTTCAACTAACTCATCGCTTGAGATGATCATTTCAACTAACTCATCTCTTGAAATGAACATTTCAACTAACTCATCGCTTGAGATGAACATTTCAACTAACTCATCGCTTGAAATAAACACTTCTACTAACTCATCTCTTGAAATGAGCATTTCTACTAACTCATCGCTTGAAATGAACATTTCAACTAACTGATCACTCGAAATTAACAATTTAACCAAGTGATCATTTGAAATGAACGTTTTAATTATGTGGGCAAAACCCAATCTCTGGTCATGGATTAAATAAAAACATTACATTTTTTCTCGGATGAATCAGTAATTTATCCAAAATTAATATAAACATTTACATTTATTTTTTGGATGAGTAAAAAATAAAAATTAAAAATTTTTTCCCCTTTTTAATGTTAGTCTTACACTCATATCTTATTGTAATATCCTTATGTAGTCAAATCTTTAAGAACTTTTATCGGCAGATAATGAAGCTCATTTACTGAAACTGAGAAAGCTTTTGTAAATGAGCTTCTGCAAATTACTAATTTGAATGCCAATCATTCTGCATGCATGCAATACTCGCTCCATTCATTAAAGGACAGAGATTCGGTTCTTTAGTTGCTCGCCTAAAAACTCACGGGACACTATTGCTAACGGTTTATAAGCATAAGTGGCCGTTCTCTGTATGTTAGACCAGTTTCCAAGTAGCAGATGTTGGTGTAGATCCCACAGTTGATATGAACCACCCGTTTGACTAGGGAACTAAAGCTTCATTCAGAATCCTGTGACCAAAAACTGGCACATGCGCACAGACATACACAGGGATCTCTCTCTCTCGCTCACTCGCTCACTCGCTCTGTCTGTCTGTCTTTCCGTGAAAAGCAGCGGCACCCCCTGCTAGCAGAAGTAGTTTCAAAGTATTTTTAGTGGGAGCACAAAGGGCGCTAGGGTGTCGTTTCGCTTTTCTCCCTACTCCAGTCGAACGAGGGTCGTGTCACTCATCAAGGAGAATTTACAAGTTGAAGGGCCTGCTCCTACTTGACATTAGCCACATTGCTCTGATACCAGTTCCGTTGTTTTTACAGGTGCTAATCCGCTGTTTCTGTGCGGTATAGTGTTGCCTCTCTAAGCCTATCGGTTTTCGACAGTAATCATTACACCGATAGCTGAGCGCCTGGGCAGACGAGTCTGTTGACAGCCCATCTTATCAGAAACTTATGGCTGCCAAGGCTGCGAAGAGAACACGAAAAAAAGAGCGATTGCACGTGCTCCATTATAGAATAATGGTTACCAAGACAACTACTAAAATGCACATTCATTTCCATTTTATTAATGTCATCCTCTTTTTTTCATAGGAGTAAGAAAAGTCGTCCACGGAACAATCTAAACTTACAGAGTCGACCTTGATCACCGGAAAGATCAAATGACCAAACATTGAAGGCGTTTTCGCTTCGGACGCTGTTCATACAAGAACAATGAAGGCAAACTAACCTCCCTCATTACAATCGCATCGTTCAATTCTGGGGAAGGTTAAAGAGAGGGGGAGGGGGAGGGGGAAGTTATAGCCTGAATCTTCCTGTGGCCATAACTTTCTCTTTTAATTGGTTGATAAACAACACAGCTTGTTGAAGGTGGCGTAAGCAACTACTTCTCGAGTGACCTATGGACCGCCTGTCATCTTTCTCTTAGCGGCAAGAGTCGAGAACTACAAAACCAGTAAACAGAATACCGAAAAATGGGACACTGTTTGTTAATTTGATGTCAGCACATTAAATGCCCTACCAACGATTTAAACCGTCACTCAATTCGTGTCTTAATTGCCTGCGAGTGCCATCTGGCGACGAAGAAAAGTATGACGCTCGTGACTTTAAAAAGCGACTGTCTAGTAAGCCTAACAGATTGATTTTACACTAATTAGCAGTAAAATTAATTAATCATAAGTGTAAATAACAACAGAAGTTAATACAAGCAGACGCTACTGTGCGTTAGGAAGTTGAAGCGGTTGTTTTAGGAACTGTGCCAAGTCTGGAAAAAAACAAGTAGCTTACTTAGAGTGCTTCTCATGACTTACCTTCTTTGACACCGCGAAACTTGAAGGTTGGACGTTGAAATTGCAAATATGTAGTGGTAACTGAACCTGTTTATAGTTGAGAATTTTACAAAGTGTGGAAAGTGTTGGATGAGGCACTTAGGGTTGTAATTTAGATTAACATGACACACGAAATGACTTGAAAGGAGAAACAGCAGGAGAAGACCTCTTTTATCTTTGTGTGTGTGTGTGTGTGTGTATTTTCGTACATCAATAAATCGTTCTCTTTCTTCAGCCATCTTTATCTTTTTGTCTTTTACTTCCATCCACTGTTTATATTTTCGATTTTTATTAGTCTATCCGTTTCTCTTTTTGTCAATGTCCATTCTTTATATTTCTTCCAATCTTTCTATCTCTGTCTTGATCACCACGTTCTTCTCCCACCTACAGAGGTATCTCCAAGCGCTTCTTTTTGTTTCCCTCCCACCTCTTACAAAAGATGTACACCGTCACACTAATCTTAAATCCCTTGTCAACATCGTGACTATTGCCCATGCTCTGCTCTTTCCCCCCCCCCCTGTGGATCTCTTTCCCTAGAAACCTAAAGAACACCATAAGTGGGGGAAAGATGGGGGAGGCCACCGACTTATCTCAACAGTGAATTTCGTCCACCCGAATAGAAAAAGCTGTGGTGGTATAGAATAACACGCTAGTTATTGTTATTGGAAGGACGTAATTTGATCCTAGTGTGGTGCGCCCTTCCTCTCGTGGCGTCTGATGATTTCCCGACCTCCTACTGCCCTTCGTACACACACACACACACACACACACACACAGTAGAAATCTAATTTTCAAATGCTTCTTGTGTTAGCAAGAAGCAAACATACATTTGCGCCTCTTTCTTTTAATCAATTAAACCTTGAAAATCCATAAAAATAATAAGGATAAACAATCGAAATTAAAATATTCCAATTCCTCTTCTTATTTCACATTACGCCTAGCAATTAACCATCCAGGTATTCGATTATATGATTATAAAGAGAAACAAATACTTTGAACATCCACCAGAAGGAATTAATGTAAAACCCAATCGAATTTTATTGTTAGTAATATGCTTACCTTTTGGGATAATCCATGTCTTTTCAATCCTTTTTCTATTTTAGTATATCTGTTCTAGATCATTTCCTTCAAGATTTACACAAATACCAATCCGATCATATACGTACATATTTTAATCTCTTGGATATTTCTGTGCATATTGTTCTGGTCAACGCACAGAAATATGCGAGGTTGTGTGCGTTGTTTTGATTATTCTTGCGTAGACATACTGCTGTTCTTATCTATGAAGAAAGCATCTATCGAGATAAGTAGTCTGTAATTATTTTCATGTGTAGTTTTTGTTACATTATTAGAATTGTCTATTTTTACCCACTTGACGTAAAAAAATCTCCAAGTCGTTTAACGAGTGGCTCGAATCTGTTCTCTATTGAAAGCAAAATAACCTACCTGAAGTTCGTCTAAAATACTTCAATTACAACCATCAACGATGTATCCTTCACAATCGACAATAAAAATATAACATCCTTCACCACCATCAATAACGCATCCTTCACAATCAACGATACAAATACATTCTCCTTCACCACCATCAACAATGCATCCTTCACGATCGCCAACAATACAAATACATCTTCACAACAATCAATAATACGGTTAAACATTCATCACAACCATCAACAATGAATCCTTCACAATCAACAATACAAATACATAATCTTTCACCACCATCAACAATACAACCTTCACAATCACGAACAATACAAATACATCCTTCACAATCATTAACTTTCTTCACCAGCAAGAATGACCCAACATCCTTTACAATCATCAACAATACATCTTTCACAATCACCAACAATACAATTATAACATTCATCACAAGAATAAAATTACATCATTCATCACAATCATCAACAATACATCCTTCACAACCATCATCATCCTTCGCCATCAAACAACCTTTACAATCATCAACAATACATCTTTCACAATATCAACAGTACCGAACCTTTCACAATCATCATTCATATAAATGACCTTTCCAGAATCATCTTCGTCGTGACCATAGACATAGCTTATGATGATATAGCGGCGTGAGGCCCATACGGGCAACGACATCATCTTATGAAACCAATTTAAAGTTCAATTGCGTGTGTTCTCCTGGCGGTTTTTTCTGATTGGGAACGAGAAACCGGAGTTTCCTGGATGAAAATCTTTCCGCTTTTGCATGAAACAGGCTAACTGACCTTCGACTGAAAAACCCTCATAAGAGTTTTATGCATCCTACGGGATTCGAACCTGGATCTGTCCAAGCATAAAACACATAGCGATTAAACATTACAATCATTTTTATACAACCAAGTTCTGGAAAATATTGGAAATTCCTTTGAACCCAATTTATAACTCTGAAACCTCTTTGGGGACATTCAGCTAAGTTTGCATAAGCAGGCAAACCTGTTACGACACCTCGTCCTCACCTGCATACAAACAAATATCGTCCAACTTCCACTAAGAGTTATATTATCAAAATAATAATAAAATAATAAAAAAAAAAACAGGACCAGATGTACAGCTTATAGCAGTCTCATGGCTAACTCCATGAAGCTTTATTAATTCCATCCACGATTATCCGTTGCCTCCAATCTGCACAGTTTTTAGATGCCGTATATTCATACGCACGTGCATCTCGTTTACCCTGCTAACAAAGGAAGTATTAATTATTCCTAGCATACTGCCTTCATGACTAGTAAGTACACACACATAGCCATTACAAAAAAGGGGCGTTGGATCCAGATAGACCCGAGAAATTACAAAATATACAACTTCTGACACCCATTAGAATTAAAGACCCGTCAGCTACTTAATCCGAACAAAACTTCGAGTGGAACTTTGATAGAAATCGTCAGAGCAGATGATCCGTTCGAATATCGCTCTAGGAAACAGACAAACCAACCAGAAGATCACGCGCTGACCATACCTCGTATATTGGGCTGTTGGTCCATCATTAGTTAGCACTTTGTTTATCTTTCTTTCCATCTGTCTATGCGTGTTTCTTTCTTTTTTTTTATTATCCATCTCTCAATGTAAATGTCTGTAATTCAAATTTCTCTCTTTCACTCTTTCCACACATCTATCTATTTCTATCTATCCGCGTATACGTCTCTATCACTGACGTACTGGTAAGCTATCTTCAACTGTCCTCTCACATTTCGAATTTTTTTTTTTTTTTTCGTAGACTCTAAAAACCTCTCTCTCTGGAGTTTCTTTCTAGTACAAGGGAAAAGAGGGCACTCCTGTAGAACGAGAAAAGAGGGGCGATGACAGTTTACAGCTGAACACTTGGGTTGCTCATCCTTAATGTAAACATGTGATGATCTGCTGTCGAGGTTACTCGCAGAGAACTAAAAAGATCTTTCATAGCCTGCCTGAGCAAAAACATCTGCTTTCTGTACCCAGAGGTCAAACAAACGGAAGTGATTCGCGATGAACCGGAAGTTATCAACAGTGAACAATAACCGTGAAACAATTAGAACCCTCTCTTATCGTAATTTAATGTATAATATTCATGTCACCTTTTAGTCGTTATTTGGATGTTCTTATAGTCACAAGAACTAAACCGTGTGACGTAGAGCAACTTCAGTCATGGCCTCAGTCGAAAAATGTATAATTTATTACCTTCAATTCATTCATGTAAGCAATAACTGAACATTGATTTGTGTCACGAGTTTTATCAGCCTAAATTTCTCTGTAAGGCAGCGATATACTACTGAATGAATACTTTCCTAAATTACATTTCATACAGTCTTGAAATATACAATTAGTACTCGCCTAAAGTATATTTCACGCTATCCTGTAATCTACGACAATTAATAGTGATCAAAATACATCTTTAGTCTAGCTATATTATTTAATATTTGGGACTATTTAGGCTAAAAGTACTATTTCGGATTGTACCTGCCTAATCACACTTAAGATCAATAATATACTTAGGTAAAACTGGTTTAAATCACACATTTAACCCGTTACATGAAATCACACTTCTGATTGCAACATACTGTGCTAATATTGGCCTAAATTATAATTTTTAAATCAGTAATTTAAGTGATGTATTATCGCCAATCAAATGCCAACAATACACTTCACATAAGACTAACATTATTCAGTATTAAATATATCCAAAAACATCAAAAAAAAAAAATTTCTAAGTATATACACAGTAACTTCCTTTCCCCATCAACTCATAACAACCCCTATTATCTACTCTTGTCCACCCACTTGATTAATTGAAGTGCATACTTACATGTCTTGTTAAACGGACTTGGGTGATTACGTCATAATTTCTATAGTCGGTGGGATTGTTCCCTGGAGGTGGTACTCAGCTTAAAAGGGGGGAGGGGTACTGATACCCTCTCGTGTTTTCCGCAGTTGCTAATTTCCACTGCCTATGGGGTTCCACTGATAGGTTCTAGTCGCCGTTGCTGCCACTGTGGGAAGTAAATGCACGTGTTTTTAAACGGAAGAAGGATGTAGGAATAGGAGGAAGAGGAGGAGGAGGAGGAGGAGGGAAAAGTGGAGGACATCGTTGTGATTCTCTGAGGCGGTACACAGACTTTCGCTTTTGCGCACTCTCATCGAAATCCATCCTCCCCGAGCTAGAAGTTCGCACATTTGTTGACGCACTCGACGAGGTTGCTTGTTGTCAATTTGGTAGCTGTTTGTAAAAGAGAGGGGGGAGGTTGTCCTCTGTCCAGACCCAAGGGGGAGTCGGGGGGGTAGGTATAACGCTACCGAACCCGCTTCATCTTTTTTGAATTAGCCGTCAAGTATGATTCAATTTCTTGTTGGCCACCTTCTCGGCCGGCTTTAGTTCAGGTGAAACCTGGGGCCAAGCAGTCGCGCGTGTTGGGAGAAGGAGGCGTGGCCAACGAACGTGACTGACAGCTTCACTATGGTAACGTTATTCGCTAGGAGCAACGTTGTTGATTTTAGCAGAGTGCCTGACAGCGCGAGCCAATCAGGTACGCCACAAACGCCATTTGTAGCGCCTTGAAAAAGATAACATCAAATGAATTGAAGCACTCACAGTTCTGTAGGTTGAGAGCAGGGTCGGCCCGCCAAGAGCGGAACGCTAACCAACGCGGGAGTTCAGTAAGGAAGTAGAAGACAAGCTAAGCGGCCGACTTAGTTACCAGTCGTCGTTTTCCCCCGCGCGAATCATTCATTTTCCTCCCCGTCCGGGTATTTATTTTTTTTTTTCTATTTGGTTTTGTTTTGTGTGTCGGCAGTAAGTACGGGACTCCTCAAGCTGGCCTCCCCTTTCCTCTTGCGTCCAGTTTGCACACTGGAGCGAGAGTGGTGCATCTCGGACCGCCTCGGTAGTCTGTCTCACCTGTCGCGAGATAGCGACAAGACTGATCTGATGATCATCGGGCATATGAATGACAGTTCCAGCACATCCCAACTACCTCCGGTCAACAGCATCGTCCCACCTGCCAGTTGTCCAAGCGTCAGCCCAACATCTCCGAGTCCAATGTTGCCCTCTTTCGGCTTCACCCAAGAACAAGTGGCGTGTGTTTGCGAGGTACTACAACAGTCCGGAAATATCGAACGATTGGGACGATTTTTGTGGTCGCTCCCGGCCTGTGAACATCTTCAGAAAAACGAGAGCGTACTCAAGGCCAAGGCCTTGGTGGCTTTCCATCGAGGCAACTTCAAGGAACTGTATCGCATTCTCGAGAGTCACAACTTCTCTCCCGCTTCTCACCCGAAATTGCAGGCCCTCTGGTTGAAGGCTCATTACATCGAGGCCGAACGCCTTCGTGGGCGACCGCTCGGAGCCGTCGGCAAGTACCGCATACGGAGAAAGTTCCCGCTGCCGCGTACCATTTGGGATGGCGAGGAAACGAGCTACTGCTTCAAGGAGAAGTCTAGGAACATCTTACGCGAATGGTATGCTCACAACCCGTACCCATCCCCTCGGGAAAAAAGAGAACTGGCCGAAGCTACGGGACTCACCACAACCCAAGTCAGCAACTGGTTTAAAAACAGAAGGCAGAGGGATCGGGCCGCTGAAGCTAAGGACAGGTGAGTCCAGAAATCCAATGTAAGTTGTTTTCTTTAACACGGATCGGTTTTTAGGCTTAAGACTAATGCGTCGTTATTGTTAGGGCTACTCAGTGTGACTGTGGACATCGTTAGGCTTAGCGAAAACTAATCAGATTTATACACACACATAAATACTGTTGTAATATCCATTCGTATAACTTTCAATCAATGACACATAAACATCAGGTTTTAGTGTAATTTTTTGCATGCTAATTTTCTTTATCCATTCTACGTCGTCAGGAATAAGACGCTACACGAAGTGTTGGCAATTGTCTGTTCTCTGTCCAAAGTAGATCGGTGGTGACAATCTCATTGTCATGATTACTCCAACCACTTCTAATATCTTCTCGGTATCATTAAAGACATAAGGGACTCTCCGACCTTTGTCGATGACCTGCCGTCGATCTTTCTTGACTTTTGGGAATGGTACGGGCTCTCCCCCTGTGTCATCAACCCGCCGCTTCGGAAACAGATATCCCAATACTATTTGGAAACAACAATCCACAAACAAAAGATAAACGGCTAGTACTGGTTCTATTGTAGCAAAGTTGAATTTATCGTATATATGTACTTAGAGTAATATATGACATAACCCTGGTATTTTAATAAACATCTGCAATTACATGTGAATTTATATTACACATATACAAGTAAGTTTTTCCGTTAATGTTAGATTTTCTCTCTGTCTCTCTCTCTCTCTCTCTCTCTCATATATATATTATATATAACTCAAAAAAGAAAAGTTTAAATTCAACTGTCATTATAATCCTGATAGATGGCGCTTTAATTGAAGACTGTTTACTTTTCCTATGAATGAATTGTAATTTACAAATTTTGACAAATTAACGCGCATTTCATAATTTGTAAATAGCGTGTAACTCAAGTGGAAATAATTGCTAATTCATTCTGTTTCTCATCCAAAACAAAATAACATGTTGTCAGTAAGAAAATCCACTTTTGTTAGTAATTGCTCTGTACTTTTAGCATTTTGAACTCCAAGTTTGAAGCTATCTTTATGGTCTGCCACTCAATAAACAGATTTTCTACATCATAAGCTTTATCTTTGTCTTAAAGTTCGTTGCTATTTGGCAACTCGTAGAAATTTACAAGTAGGTTTTTCCCTCAAAAAATATTAAGGACGTCTAAAGAAGAAATGTGGTTTTTATTTCTTTATTTTATTTTTTTATTCTAAAGGTTAGAAGCGAAATTTTTTTAAGCTGCAAAACGTAGTCGTCACATTAATCTTAAACCTGGCTCTCTAATTAACTTACTTAATTAATGCTAAATGAGGGAAAGCGTTGTCTGAAATGGGCCCCATTAAAAATCCAATTAAGATTTACTTTTTGTTGTTTTTTTTTGTGTCAGAAGAAATTTATTACGATACTACAGAATGCTGTTTATAATTTTTTTATTTGTTTTATTCTCCTACATTACAAATAAAGCATAAAAAATATTCTACAACTTGTTTAGACATCTTTGCACCAATTTTAGCCAGTAACAATTTTTCTGTAAGTTTTTAACGTACTCCGATTTCATCTTAACGGTACCAAGTGCAGGCAAGACACTTCATCCTTGCTTTCTATAATCATCTACTCATCCTCCCCCACTCAACTTTCTTTTCCAAACAGTATCCTTGAAGATTTCCGGTCTATCTTTATTTAATCCTACAGAAACTACTTCTACCAATGTTTCTTGTAAAGTTTCCAGAGTTGTATGGCAATTAAAAGTATTCTTAGCAACCACCCCAAGTGCATACGTGTGTGTGTGTGTGTGTGTGTGTGTGTGTGTGTGTGTGTGTGTGTGTGTGTGTGTGTGTGTGTGTGTGTGTGTGTGTGTGTGTGTGTGTGTGAGAGAGAGAGAGAGAGAGAGAGAGAGAGAGAGAGAGAGAGAGAGAGAGACTGTCGCCACTTAAGTTTCCGGTAAAACGTCTTTTAAGAACACACACACACACACAAACTGTAACCCGGGCCAACAAAATGCTAACGGATGAGGTAATTATTTCTTCTATAAAACTTGCACTAAACACTTCTGTAACATCGCTAATAGGTTGGAGAAATATGTGCAATGTATTCCGGACCGATTACTGTGTTCTTATTCTTGGATTCTCGTAATCGCCATAAATTTACCACAATATGGTGTGTGAGTGTGTGTGTACAACTCGTATTAGACACATCTGCATCATCAGTAATACAGTAGAGCAATACGTGGAGTGTATTCAGAACCATGTTCTTATTCTGGGATTCGCAATATCATCCCTGAATTTACCACAGTGTGTGTGTGTACATTCACACGCGTGTATGACAAAGAGCAATATCGGTAATCGTAAATGTTTGTCGAAATGCTAGCAGTTTTTAGATTTATAATGCACTTCCTATTGTTTAGATCATTGGCTTTGTAATCGAGTGCTGTTATTTCTAATAGTTAAAATTGTTTTAGTTTTAGGGTCAGATTCTGCGAATTATCAATTGTTAAAATTGTTTTAGTTTTAGGGTCAGATTCTGCGAATTTTCAATTGTTAAAATTGTCTTAATTTTAGGGTCAGGATTCTATGAATTTCCAGTCGTTAGGATTCTTTTAATTTTAGGGTTAGGATTCTGTAAGTCTCCAACCGATAGAAATCTAGTTTTAATGTCAGGATTCTATTAGTTGGCAATTGTTAGAATTCTAATTTTAGTGTGCCGATGAGCTTCCAGTTAGAATTTTAGTTTCAGGACGAGGATTCTGAGTTCTCAAATTTTCAGATGTATTTTTCTAATTTTGAAAATGAAGTTTGTTAGTATTTTCTATTTATTAAATTCTATGAGTTTTACCCAGTAAGTTTCTAAGATTCCATCTTTCCTAAATCGCTTCCCCCCCCTCTCGGGAAAATGTAATCTTAGTTTTCTGTAATTCTTTGGACTGCAATTAATTAAAAGATCAGAGCGATTCCGTAATTTTAAAACGGGTTTGAATTTCTCTAAACTTTTCTAACCATCCTTTTTTTTTATCCTCAGAGAGAGAGAGAGAGAGAGAGAGAAAGAAAGAGTTGTAGAGACTCACTTTGTAAGAATGGATTATCACATGCTCATTTTGTTCTTTGTCAATCATCCCGTATTAAAAACGAATTAATCAAAATTTCTTTCAAATTCGAAAGGTGTTGAAATTTCCTAACAAAAGCTTTTGGTTACCGGAAATGACGTCATCACACAAAAATAAAGATCGCAATCTTCAAGGAATCTCCTTTCTATGATGTTTTATTTATGAACGTGAAAGGAATTATTATCAGTATAACAAAAGAAGGAGGAAAAAAGTCATTAGAGAATCATCTCCTCCCCGTATTCACCCCCTAGGTTCACCCCCCCCCACACCCAAACACACTCTTCTTGTCGCAGTAAACACGCTTAACACTCGACGCATACAAAACTGTCTTCGCCAAACGACAGGATGTAAATTTGCCAGAACAAATGCAAGAACAGATGCGCCACCTACAGCCACGACATTTAAAGTCATCACTTGGTTTTTTTTTTTTAAAAAAAAGAGAATGAAAAATGCTCTTTCCGTCAACAGATAGCATTTTTGTTTTCTGTCGAGAACTTAATGGGAATGGAATGTTGTGCTACTGAGGTACGTTGCGTAACTAGCGAATGCCTTTCTGTATATTTACTCAGTTGTAAGTCGTTTGAATAAAATGTAATAAAACGCTTAATTCGTTTTTATAAGAAATAATAGCTTGGAACTCGAAAAAGTTCGTTTTACATCGTACAAGATGTAACTAGGAAACATTCGAACAATTTTAGTTCTTTTATAAATTTATTTTCAAATTCAAATTTCTAACTTTCTTTTTTAAAATTTTATTTTTTGATTTAATTTATTTCCGTAAAATGTCTAATTTGTAACTTGTATCGGTGGAATATACCCTTCAACTAAACACTCAATTCCACTAAAAACATTGCCATTAATGAACCAAAAATTTGGCCAATGTTTATCAATAACTTTTGTAAATATTAATAGAGATATAAATGCGTGAATCGAATACCTGGATACTATATATTTAAATAACTCTGCAAGATAAACATGTCAATTTCAAAGCAAGACACGTGATGTCAATTTCAAATTGACGTCATGCGTCAATTTGAAATTGACATGTGTTATCTTGTGTCAAATGGAAACTTGTGACAAAATAATTGATTAAAATTACTAAAAGATAAACAGCAATCTACAAAAAAAAAATTATCGAAACTTACAATTTGAAATGTATTGAAATGAAATGTGAATTTGAAATGTGACAAAATAACTAATTAAAATTATTAAAAGATAAACAGCAATCTACAAAAAAAAAAATATCGAAACTTACAATTTGAAATGTATTAATATATATGATATACATTAATAGCTGACATGTTTGGAATGTAATGATTTCAAAGATCAATGGTAAATGATTGTATTGGGATTATTAAATAATATAATAAATAAAAAACAATAAATACTATATGCATCATATAAGTGAGAGTTTAGTAAAGTGAAAAGATCTTTTTTTTCCCCCATTTTTTTTCTGTATATACTTCGATGGGTGTTGTTCTGTATGACAGCTTGGCAAATGCGAACACATTGACCAAGAGATCAATAGATGATGATAAATACAGATGACGTGCGTTTAGTTTCGTAAGGGTCAGTTTTCTTTGAGCAAATCTCCAGTGTTTCTTTTCTGTTGTCCACTGTGAGTGTTCTGAAATACAAGAAGGACCATGAACGAAACTTTAGAAATACAAGATCTATGTTTCAGAATTTTTTTTTATTCCTTCGAGATCTACTTTTAAAGTATTTTAAACAATAAACTGTATCTACAAACAGTTAAGAAAAATTTTAAACGAACGACTAAGATAAAAAAAAAATACTTTTCAGAAAAAACGGAAGTGCGAAATTGGCTTTTAAGAAAATGGAAACCACAAAAAAAAGTTTTAAATGTGTGAGAATTGTTAAAAATAAAATTGTTAAGGCATTTCAAAATTACTGTAAGGAAATCGATAAATACTTCCAAACTAAATTGAAACAAACCAAATTCTTGTCAGACAACGAAGGAAAAGTGACAAAATATTTTAAACAATGAACAGAAAGTGACAAGATATTTTTAAATAATTAACAGGAGTTGACAAAATGTTTTTAAACAATGAATGGAAACTGGCAAATACTTTAAACAATGAACGGAAAGTAACAATAAATAATTAACAGGAATTGACAAAATATTTTTAAACAATGAATTGAAACTGACAAATATTTTCAACAATGATCGGAAAGTGACAAAATATTTCGAATTAACGGGAATTGACAAAATATTTTTAAACAATGAATTGAAACCGACAAACATTTTAAACAATGAACGGAAAGTGACAAAACATTTTGAATTAACGGGAACTGACAATATATTTTTAAACAGTGAAAGGGAATCAGAAAACACAATTTAAACAGTGAACAAAAACTAACAAACGTTCCAAGTTTATTTTCCTTTAATTTTAAACATGCAACTATTTATACAAATTATTTTACAAGAATATTAAAACGCTATACATAGATAGCTACAAATATGACAAAAATTCTTCCTTCGCAATTAGCAAAACAAATAATAACACTCTCAGAAAGCCACCCAGTGAGTATTGCATTTCACACATTCCAGATATTGAATATTTTATTCGCCAACATCGTCCTGTCCATCACTAGCTTTTTCATTTCGAGATGCGTGGGAAGAAGACAGACTCGTGCCCAGGGAGGACTAACTAAACAGGAATATGATCGATGATGTTGACCGACTTGTTTATTAGTCAACTTTGCTCCTCATATTGCCACTTTTCATACATCACATTCACTTTACAAGTTCTCACTTGACGAGTTGTGGGTTTTTAATCTTAGGTTGTTTTTTTTTTCATTGTATTTTATATCCCCTTATTCCCCCTCCCTTAGAGAAACAGTTCATTGTCAGGTTGAAGGACCAGTGATTGTATTTTCATCATCGCTGGTTTTTTAAATATTTTTTTAGGTTTTCATTATTCCTTTCTTTTTAAGGAAAACAACAGAATAATAAAAATAAAACTTTTAATTAAAAAATAATACAATTTAACAGAAGAACAACGCCATCTAAAATGCCATGAATCGTTATAAGAGCTTTTCAACTAATGGTTGATTATTCTGCCTCATAAGGGTTCTTAGGATTTCTCTCGATTGGGTCTCTTTCATTCTATAGGACAGGCAAACCTGCCAGAACAAGCACGATTAAAAAAAATAATAATAACACAATGCCCTTAGCTACCGCAGATATGATTCATAGCAACCAACATAACAACAACTAACCGATAACATGGCTTGGCTTTCCGGATCTTATTACGAACTCGAAAAATCTCCCTTATGGATTAGACTTTTTCCTTCAGACCTTTTCATTACTAACTAGTTTAGATTTTTTTCCTACAATGATTATTATGATTTCATTATCGGCTACACAGTATTTTTCTTTTTCTTTTGTTAATGTCATTTTAAATAAGGATTATGCGCGAAAAAAAAAGAATGGATTTTAATCTGGCTCAATCAGGTTAGCTTAGTAGTTGAAGACGAACCACAAATGTTTGAGATCGATGTCCACTGTTTTTGTCCTCGCATTGAGACAGAACTTAAAAAAAAAACATACTATATACTTCAGTAGATCTGATTAGTCTATTGGCTTAGTTGCATTCTTAACTATGGCGATGAGAACAGCGTATTATGTCTATGAAATGTTCTTCAGAGGTTGAGCAGACCGAGTGGTTCACTTTGTACATTGATGCTAGGTACAATGATTAGAGGATAAAGTATCATTCTCCAGCCAAGAGACTGCTGATTCGAATTCTACCATGAGCGGGAATCGAACTCGAGTTATATATATATATATATAATTTGCATTGAAATCAATTTAAGTTCAACATGGTTTTGTCTTCAACGTACTGCATTTATAATTCTCGGCATTCCCCAGAATATATTTATTTTTTTGCAAATATTTTTGACAAATAAATATTTATTTGCAAAATATTAAAAAAAATTAAATCAATTAAAACCCAATTGATTTGAGAATTTTTAATTATTTAATTAAAATTGACTTCAATTATTTTTTTTTTAATTTTTAATTTCTGACAGTTATTAACAATAATTATTATTCCGACTGTGAATATTATTGGTGGGTGTCATCACAGTTTAGAAATGTGCCAAAATAAATAGCCCGAAAACTAAACAATGGCTGACGTCTTGGCAATTATTATATTGGGTGGAGCCATTTGTAGAAGAAATAAGTAAATAAAACAATTATGTACATTATTAGAGTGATTGTACATAATTGATTTCCATGAGTTTAGCTAAAGTCTATCAGAAACCTGTAAAGAAAAGTAAGATAAATTAACAAAAAAAAAAAACAAAAAAAAAACGATTCCTATTTCAAAAATTTGACTTTAAGGATAGTCATCTGCTATTATTCATATAAATTTAAAAGATATATAGATTTTATTATTTAAAATGTACTATTTAAAACGATAGCATTTTATAAGATCATTTTAGTATTTTTTTATTTTAATTTTTTAAATACATTTTGCTGAACATTTAAAATTAAATCAAAATTATAAAATTTGTCAGAACAAATTGTGAAAATTTTTTCGGATTGTTTTCTCAAATGTTCAGAAATCTGAGAAAAAACATTCAGAAAACAATTTTTGCGAAAAGCAAATTTGAATCGTTGAATTGAAAATTTTCAGATTGTTTTTCTCAAATTTTAAATAATTTGGGACAAAAAAAATCTGAAAAAAAAATTCATAATTTTCATACGGACTAGAATAGTTTAAGGGGGGACATGATTTTCGAAGTTATCATCCTATCATCTTTTTTTTTTTTTTTTTAGACTAGCATATACAAAAACCTTTAAACATCTGACAGCTAAGACGTTATTAATCTTCCAACTTGCACAAGTACCACAATGATCTTCAGAGAGCTAAGATTCTTTAAATGCGTGAAGAAATAAACGTCAAACAACCATTTTATATTCGACTCATTCGGCTGCTTCCTTGTGTCATTCTGAATGCAAACAGTCGGATTGTATTTGTGCAGATTCAGAATTTTACAAATGTCATTATCGGAATTGTATATTTACCAGATAATGCTTGTGAACTTGGGTATCCAATAATTTTTGTAATGTAGTGTATGTAGCTATTTCTCTCTCTTTGTACTTATCTATATGTCTGCATCGCGATCTTATTTTTATTCGCCACAAAGCTGGTTTCATCAATTCATTCCAACGTACATAAGAATGAGTATCTCATCACCATCGATAGCTTTCTCAATGCTATCTTCAGCACATCGCGTTGTACATTAAACTATAACCAAATATTTTATCTCCATATTATAGACCATTAAGTGAGCACCAGAGGTCGTTAAGCGACATCATTTGCATCGACAATGTGTTATACGTATATGGTTCATGTTCAGACAATCTAGAGATGGAGGCCATTGAGTAGTGCCGTCTGTAAACAAATGGCATACCACAGTCGAATGCTGGTGGAGCGCTAAAAAAACAATCCAGATTAAAAATAAATACAGATTCTTCTTTACTGATTATAAATGGAGATTTGAACACGCATTAGCAATTTAAAAATACTGGATTTTTTTTTTGTCGTATTTTTCGCGAGCGCTTTGAATCCAAATATCTCCAGTTAGGCTTATAGAAGACATTGAAATATTAGAAATCAGAATTGTTTGAGTGGTTTAGAAATGTACAAAGCGAACTATTTTCTATCTGAGTAAACTTGGAAATAATTAAAAACGTTAAAAAATAAAAATAATTCAAAACTAACAGAAGATTCCGAACCATTGAAAACTTGTATGGTGATGAAGGGTTGGAGAATCAAGTAGAATTTATGTTTGTGATATTTAAGTACTTCTCAACTTCTTAGACAACCATAAGAATCATTTCAAGACGCGCAACGAATCGGAAGAGAATTTCAACCAAAGGGTCGAAGTCCCGTGCCTATGATATTATGGAAAAAACTGATCCCCTAAATCGGGTTGCCAAAAAGATAATCTACTTAACAAGTAGAAGGAGAGTGTCTGATTGGCTGTCTCGCTTCTTATCATTCAGTGATGTCACACATTACGTCATCATCTGATTTTATGACAATTTAGTGTATCGTATTAGTATGCCGAGGTTTGATGAAAGTAAACTAACATATTTATTTGTTTACTTATCTATCAATCGATTTCTGTGTACCCATCTATATCTTGTACAGTTTCTTTTCACGTATCCTCATCTATCTTCTTCATTCTTTCCTTATCGTTTTCGTCAACGTTGTTTCTCTTCCACTGCCACCATCTTTCCCAACTATTTCTTCTCTTGTGTTTCGAGCAAGGTCACGTGATTCAGTAATTACGTGCTAATAGATGCAGTTGCTTGTACTAATTACGCATACAGCTGATAATTATGTGTAAAAGAGAGAGTAAAACCTCCTCACTCCACTTAATGAAATAACAAAGGCTTTTAAGAATGAATGAAGAGGAATATTATTTCGTTCTATCTTTTTGTCCTTTTTTTTGTCTTTCTTTTTGTGTGCCTATGCGTTTATTAGATTTCTCTTTTCTCACTTCTTTCAGCTGTAACTTCTTATCGTCTGTCTTTCTATGTAGATTCTTATTCGGGTTTTTGCTAATGATTTGTGTTAGGAGGTCGACGAAGTGGTTCAACTAAAATAAAATTTGACGTCAATGGGCAATTTGGCTTCTGCTAATTCTACAAGACAATTAGTGGGGATCTATAGGACCATCCCAGAAATGGAATAGTTCTGCAAATCTCAACTAATTAACTCCCACAATAAGTTTTTTTACTGAAAGTTAGGTTTATCTACAACCTTAGGCTAATAATATTCTTCCAAAACGTAGAAATAATTCTTTAGTTTTTTTATTACATTTATGATAAGTATAATAGTTAATTGAGATGGTACATTATTAGTTAGGTTTCTTATTGCGATATTTAGCCTTGGGTTGGAATTAGATCTGGATTGGAAAGGGCATTTTCAAGTGAAAATGAGTTAGCCTATCTCCTATAAAGGTGATAGGATTTCTCTCGAAAAATGGATGTGAATTGATAGGTCTTTTCCTGCATGGGCGCCATTCTTCCAACTATCATCTCCATCCTCCCGAAATCAGCATCAAGAACTGATCCACTTGCCTTTATAATATTGTAACATTCTATCTATATAAACATTCTATACGATTGGTACGGACTTACAAAAAATTTTCAATCTATGGAACACTCATGTTTGGACGTCAATGATTGACTATTGTGACATCATAACATTGCAACACACGCACACACTTGATGATATTTGACTAACCACGTGTTAATGGTGTATAGTACCTTCGGTACTCATCGGTGTTTTTTTTTTTTTTTATAACTTTTTCCTTCTTCCTGAAGTTTAAGTGTTAATGATTGTCATCAAGAAAACAGATCAAGGCCTGAAAGGATGTCATTCAGGGGTCACCAAAAAAAAAAAAGCCTGTCTGATAGGAAAGGAAACATAATATAAAGTGGTCTGTGTGGACGAGGATAAATACAACTAAGGTATAAAAATCGGTCCCATTTTTTGTTATACTTTACATTTAGAGTCTAGCGATCAAGGAGAGAAACAACAACAACAACAACAACAAAAAAAAACAAGATAAAAATAGAGAAAAAAATTGGATGTCGAAATATAATGTAGGAATAAATATTCGGACATTAATTGACTATATTTGTATGGGATGCAATTTTTTTTTACCGACGTAACTAAAGTTGTAAAGGCTAGTATGTTATGTCTGCAAAGGCGTGTGTTCTTTGGCCGATTTTTTAGTATTACTGTGATTTTCGGACAGCAAAAAACATTCACCTTCGCCGGAGATCAGTGTGATTACGTCTTCATTAACAGACGTCATCTGCTGTGTTCTTCGGCTGGTTTGTCTTGTCTTTTTTTTTTTTCTCCGCATGAGACTGCCTGATTCTATCTTCATTAGAAGACGAATAAAGTGATGGAAAGAAAGAAAGAAGGAATGATTGAATATTAGATTCAAAAATGAAATTAGAAACGAATGATAAAAATTAAAAAAAGAAACAATCTCCCCCCCCCAAGAAAATCAGAGAGAGAGAAAGACAAAAAGAAAGAGACAAAGAAATGAACGAAGCCGCCAGGTAGATAGACAGAAAGAGGAAGGGAGAGAGATAGAAAGAGCGAATGAAATAAAACAGCTACAGTGAGCGGTTTGGCGTAGCGCGTCTATCGCTGTATATTACCGGAACGAGGCAGGGGTGGCCCAAGGCAACGATTATTACGTCCGTGCTACGAAGAGGAAACAATCCCGTGCCAACTGCTTATCAAATGGACATCGAGTGACGAGTGGGCTACAGTCTCGTTCGCAGCTTGTCAGCGAATTGCTCATTACAAATAAAAAAAATAAAAAAAACTCATTTGTTGTCATTTCACGTTTTTCGATTCATTGTTGTAACAAAAGGGCCCCCAGTTTTCGAATGCTGGGGGCACAAAGGGGGACGGCTTTTGAACGCGATGACGTGGATTACCGTTAATTACGTCTGACAGTTTCCTGTTGTGGAAGTATCTGGAATCGCCACGCAAATTCTTGGAACATTACTGGCAAATATTTGTAAATACTAACACACACACACACATGACCGGGATTGGCCTGGAAAAATACTCAGCCAATGTTATTGAAGACCCGGAAATAAATTTTGATGTGATTCACACGTAAGACAAAGTCAAATCGAGTATCCCCACAAGAATTTGTCCTGTTGTAGTAATACCTGTAATTTGTTAGAAATTCAAGGCACACGTTGAATTCACCAGCCTTATTCCCATATCCATTACTCTCATTTTGCATTTCTTAATATAATTACGTTATATAATATTAATTAATAATAATAATCATTTATTATTACTTCCTTCGCAGCTGCAGTTACTTCTCCCATGGTATTGCACAAAACTAATTTGTTGTGAACCAGTTTTGGATGATTCAAAACAAACCCACCAGTGGTTCAGAGGCCCAGAACTTATCTTAAATTATTCATCTCCAAAATAAAAATAAATATAAGATTTATATTTTAATAGAATTTACGGTTGCTTTATGCATGTTATTTTTCGATAACAATTAAGTTTCTGTCATATATATTCTTATTTAAAATGCTTAACCACCCTTTAGACACCTTAGAACAACTCGCATAATCATCATATAAATGACAGACTGATGCGCCGCTTAGTGGATATATGCAAAATGTTTGTAATTACAGGAGTCGATTTTTATAAAGGTATTCGCCAAGACGTGTGTGTGTCTGATTTCTAAAGTCGTTTACTAATTTACTAATATATAAATACAAGACATTCCATTTCGGTGATATTATCATTTGTAATTTCATTTCTGCAAGTTATTATCATAAGCAGAACAAAGAATGAAAGGCAGTTCGGGCATCAACGCCAGTCATTTGTTTCCGAGTGTGGCCATGTTTAACGCGAGTTCATTTTCGAATCGATATTTATTAGAAATCCAGATGCCAGTCATTTCGAGAGCTTCTTTCGTAATTAAATGCCACAAAAACCATTAAGATTAATGGAAAATGTAATCATTGTTGTGATAATTAAATATCTTATATACGTTTACTCACCTCCATCTGCATCTAATGGAAGGCATCGCACCAAAAGCGAGGTTCATTAATAACAATAATAATATGTCCTCTGTAATGATGTGTGCGTTGCAAGACACTTTTCCCATCCCATCCCATTGATTTCATTATTTCATGGTACCTCGAGTCGCCACTTAGATCTCCCCATTGCTCTTCAACCATGATGACGTAAGACAATACGTCACAGCGATCTTCACCAATACGATAGTATAAATAATGAGTATGTTGGTCTAACAATCAAAGTCTTAGCCTAATTATTGATTAGCCTATAGTTTCACGAAACATGGGGGAGTGATGTCAGGATGATATCACTTAAAGGTAACGAAGCCCTTTGGTCGGATTGACCTGGGTTCGATTCCCGTCCACTAATCTCCCTTAAGACTAATACATTTATTCCAACGATTCTCCAGTGCCATCATCCCGTCCCTGCAGTGGTTCTCAGTAAGATCTGCAAAATATTCCTCTACAGCTGCAATCACCTCTTGATTCGAAGAAAAACGCTGACCAGCGACGAAGAGTTTTAGTTTTGGAAAGAGATAGAAGTCAGAGGGAGCCAAATCTGGGGAATAGGGGGGATGTTCCCACAATTCATAGTGCAGATCCCTTAATTTTCCCATTGCCAAAACACCTTTGTGGGCAGGTGCATTGTCCTGATGAAAGATGATGTCCTGATGAAAGATGATTTTTTTCTTCTGCAAACCGGGTCTTTTCTCACGAATTTTTTCGTCTAGTCTGGTTAAAAGATCGGAATAATATTTCCCTGTTATTGTTTTACCCTTTTCAAGATAATTAATAAGCAAAATATCTTTAGTATCTCAAAACACCGATGCCATGACCTTTCCTGTTGATGGAACCGACTTTGTCTTCTTTGGCGCTGAACAACCAGCCTCTGTCCACTGTTTGGAATCTGGTGTGTAATGATGAATCCAAGTCTCGTCCATAGTAATAAGTGAAAGCACAAAATCAGTTTTACTCTTGTTAAAACGCTCCCAGCACTGTTCAGAGATTTTCATGCGAGTGAGTTTTTGATCTGCTGTGAGCAAGCACGGCACCCATCTTACACAAAGCTTTTTCATATGCAATTCTTCATGCAAAATATATATCCTACATGTGCTTTTGAAATGCCTATAGTCTCAGCAATTTCACACACTTTGACTCACCGGTCATCCAATACCATATCGTGCACTTGATCAATGATTTCTGGTGTTGTTACACTTTTTGGACGTCCTTCAGGTGATCATCTTCAAGGCTGGTACGGCCACGTTTAAACTCAGCAGCCCATTTCTTAATTGACGAAAACGAAGGAGAAGAGTGCCCATAAACTTCTATGAACTTCTGATGAATTTCCTTTGGCGTTAAACCTTCTTTTACAAAGAATTTTATAACTGCACGATACTGAATTTTATCCATTTCAAGGGATTTAGAACACTTTTGCTTCAGACAGTTGTATAAAACAAATTACTTGATAGAATGACTTGCAATTTCACACGAGTGCTTATGGCAGATGTACCAACTTAGGAAAAAAAAATCCTGCCGATAGTGTTGCCATCTATGATCGATGCTCATTGAACTCGTTATCAGTTTTTTGCTTTATTTTGTCTTTTGTATAATTCACCACACCAGATAACTCTGTTTGGATAGCTTTACGATCGAAGAACTCGCTATAATGATCTCTTATACTATGAACATCTATATGCAATCTAACCGAGATCAAGTGGGATGTAAAGAAAGGTCAGTTTCTTTTGTTGTTATAGAGCGGATGTCACATCTGCCGCCAGAATAAACAATCACCCCTAATACATCCATTTTAAAAACAATACACGACACCAGAAGCTTTAAGCCTAACACAAGCCAATCCCAACTGTTCACTTATCTTTGACTGAATCTGTATTGTTTGGAGTGTAACCTGGTGTGTTCACACTACGAACGATGGGACGGCAATTATAATATCGTACATGGACAAGAAGAAACTGTCAACCCACCACGAAATAAATAAATAAATGTTTTAGGAATGTATATCCAATTGGAATGCGTGTACGATTCTTTGCGATGAAGACACACTCGAAGTCGACTGAAATAGTTGATTTTGTGTACGTGTGTGTGTGTGTGTGTGTGTGTGTGAGAGATAATCAAAGGGTACATGTTCTAATTTCATTTTCAAGTGTTTGCCGCTCAACCTCTCTTGATCTTTTTAAGGCAAACGTACGTGTTCTATCAGCACATATTTCTCGCCACATCACGCACAAGTAACTGTTGGTGTTAGGTGTGAAGCCAAAGCACGCTCTCACCTGGGAAGTGTATTGCCAAATACCTCGTGTCTATATGTATGTGTGTGTGTGTGTGTGTGTGTGTGTGTGTGTTAATTCACTCAGAGAGAGCGGATCATACCGGCAGATGACAGCCCAAGTTGGTCCTGTCGTCGACGCTTGATAACAAACCTTTGAAATTGCCAAAGTTCAAATGTTGAAACAAGGAAGAAATAAACGTGTTCGCTTAAGTCCTTGGCCGCTTTAGAGTACACACAAAATTGTAAAATTTAACCGAGCTAAAAAAAAAAAAAGAGCAATGGAATGGTTGTTCCATTGCATCAAAAAAAAAAAAAAAAAAGGCTTAAGATGATATATCAAAACGAACCTTTTTTGACTCCAACTCTCATGTAATATTCACAACACATTAAAAGATTCGCACTTTTACTAAAAAGAAAGAAAAAAACTGCAATTTTATAGCTTATCATAAATTACAAAAATACGAAATTAGTGTGGAATTATAGACTGAATATTATTCTACACTAAACCGAGGTCTATTTTGATCATCAACGATCTTTCGATGACATAAAGGATGACTATTTTATCAGTGAATCAGATCAAAACTCTCCCGACAAAGATAACCAACTAATCATCTATAAAAAACGTGTCCAGGATGCTGTGACTGATCAAGTATAAATTGCCAATGGAATAAAAGTGATCCCATGACAGTTTTTTTGGTTCTGGCTTTATATCATTTAACTGATTCTAGATTATACGTTTTTGTACTGTTATTGGAATGTCGCTGTGTGATTACCGGGGTTTTAATGATTGTGTGTCGCTTCTAGGTACCACGTACGCTTTGTATCGCTACCAAGTTCTATATTTCTTCCTGAGCAAGGGTTGCTATATCACAAGGTTATCCATACTATCGTTATGGATTACAAACTATCTATACCACTACATCGCATATTTTCTGCATGATTACTAAGCTCTAAATAATCATTCTATCTTCAAGTTATAGACTCTATCTTGACTACATCCCACCCCGCCCCCAAAGTTACTAGGTGTATGTTCTTTCATCTTTTCTAAGATATACCATCTTCATAGAACGCTCTCCGACCATAGGTTTTTTTTGATCTTTTAGATTGAATTGGCACCGTGTTCTCAGTTTGATAGGCTTTATGTTTTTGTAGTGTTTATTATGGCATCCGATAAGTACTTAATTACTTTGTGGGAGCTATAACGTGCCATTTTATTGTGAATATATTGGACCGTTAATCAATAACAGAAACAAGATACCTGTTTTCTTACAAATAAATAAAGAAATATAATATCCACCATTTTTTTTTTTTTTTAGTAAACATTCGTAGCGTATACAATTTCACTCATTGTTGTACAAGAATTATAGAAGCATAAAAAAACTGGATAGCTTTAGTTATCGTAGCTCGGAAAGATGAAAACAAACCGACCTTGTGTGTGAAGTGTCCGCCCACATTATGAATTTGCGGCCTTGTAAGAAGCATAGAGCAAAAATAAATGAGCTATCAATCGAAGCAAGTCTTCAAACAACACTTGACTTGGTTGCCCTACTTTTGCAGTATTAGCATGTCTATGAGTAGGGTAGAGAAAGACTTATAGACGCTGTCTTTTATTGAATTCTTCGGATGCAGAAGGAGAATTGAATAGAAATAGAAAGAGTGGATCGTTGCTTAACTGGGATGCAGGTCATATTAGGGCATGCAAACTCAGAACATGCTAATTCGTCTAATAAAAGATGGCTCTTAATACCATTTCTGGGCTACCTCCATAGATTTATTTTCAGTGGGTCAAAACTTAGCGTGAAAAGAGAATATAGTGCTAGCGGGATGCCAGAATAAATCGTATTTTCTTGGGTTTTTCAACAGAATCTGAGTTGTCCAGTCTCGGGCGGTGGTGAGAGGTTTTTCTTCCCCGGAACAAACAAGAATTGTTGACACAATTGACGCTGACAGACACAATACACCCACCTCCTGAATTTATTAACAGCTTAGGTAACATACCAGCACACTTCGTCCCTTAATGATCAAAAATTTTAAAATGTTGAGACACCATGTTTGGAATCTCAAAGACAAGGACAATTTCACATCTGAAATCTAAAATAATCTCCAATTGTTTTACGAATTTGAATCTGAAATTTTCGTTAACCTGATCCGAACGAACACGCTTTCAATTGAAACATAGATTTAGAATTAAAGCAATTAGCGTACGGTGTTTAGAATTTTGAATATTTAATGCATTTAGAATGCAGTGTTTAGAAAGAGTTTAGAATATTTAGAATTTATAATAATTAATGCGTTTGGAATAGTTGAAATTTAGAACGATTTAGAACATTTAAAATACTGTCTTCAGAATTTAGAAATTTGGTTTTAGAATGAAGAAAAATTTAGTTTTCGCATTTAGAGAATTTAAAGCCCTCAAATTCGGAACATTTAGAAATATAGAATTAGAAAGTAATATTTTTACGTTTTTAAATTTTAGCATGGAATTTTTGAATCATTCCAAGTCACTTCATTTTTGGGTCCAATTTAGAATATTCTAAACTAATGGGGAGCTATCAACGATAAATTTAGACGCGTTTGTTTACCGCATTGCAGGGCTTTTGTCTACAACAGTGTGAACATTATTAAGCAGTGCTATCTGTTGGGAACGTTATTAATGTGCACTAGAAAGTGATGGATCTTTGCATAAAGGTGAACCCCAAACCAGTATCTGCTGTTTTCGTGCATGCCAATGAATGATAAGGTCAGATGACACCACGGGGGTTTATCCTGTTTCCTCATTTGCATTTTTCATCGTAATGTTTCCTGCACATGTACTGATGTGTTCTGCATGCAGATGAATCCCAGACAAAAACAATGATCTATGGGAGACAATAACTTACGACAAACAATAGCTAGAAACTTCCTGTAAGATTGAACTTTATTTATGTCTGTTAGCTGGGTTAGAAAACTTTTAAAAAAAAACTTCTACAGACCCTGTCTTTTGACATGTATTGTAGCAGCTTGTCGCGGGTATAGCCGTATAGATATACGCGAACAAAACTTATAAGAGAGAGAGAGCTCTACACCCTCTGTCCAAAAAGAAACTGAAATTATCGAAAATAGAAGAAACTAGTGGCGCCACCTGTTGTATCTTTTTGTTATCGAAAGCGACAACCTTCCTTAGTGTTGTGTCAACTGTTTATGACATTTGTTTCATTAGAAGCCGAGTTCTAGTGCCAAGAGTGACAGTGTGTTTTGACGAACGGTCGGTCGTCACGATATTCATGCCATACGCGACGAATTCTCGCTATCAATCGCTTCAAAACTTCGAAATAAAACTCATCATTGACCGTTTGGCCAGGCGGAACGAATTCTTTGTGGATTCCTTGGAATCGTATAAACAAATCAGCATTCTCTTTACTTTTGACTTCTCCAAGCGACTTTTTTTCGGATGCCCCTCTTCTGGTGGTCTCCACTCAGCACTCAGGCGCTTTGTTTCTGGCTCATACTCAAAACACCACGTTTCGTCACCAGTAACGATCGTTTCAAGGAAGTTTGAGTCCTTACGAGGTCCTTGCAGTGTTCAATTCGAGAAATGTTTTGGTCGTCGGTCAACTTGTAGGGAACAAATCGCGAATTCAATTTATGAAGGCCCAAACTCTTGGTCAAAATGTTGTGCACAGTTGATTTTTGAATCCCCAATTCATCTTCAATCAATCTCACGGACGATTTCGGATTTTGTTTGATGAAATCACGCACTTTTTGGATGTTAACTTTGCTCAGTCCAGTTTTTGGACGGTCTGGCTTTTCGTCGTCCTCAAGTGTCTCACGACCACTTCGAAATCGCTTAAACCACTCGTAAACTTGAGTACGGGATAAGCATTCATCACCGTATGCTTTTTGAAGCATTTGATGCGTTTCGGTAACACTTTTACAAAGTTTAACACAAAAGTCAATCGCAGCTCTCTGTTTAAAACTCATTTTCCGACCGTTCGTCAAAACAGACTGTCACTCTTGGCACTATAACTCGGCTTCTAATGAAACAAATGTCATAAACAGTTGACACACACACTAATGAAGGTTGCCACTTTCGAAAACAAAAAAGATACAACAAGTCGCGTCACTAATTTCTTCTATTTTCGAAAAGTTCGGTTTCTTTTTGGACAGAGGGTGTAGTATATACAAGATGTAATATATATATACTAGACCAACTGTGTATGCTATACTAGGCTAACTAGACTGCCGGTTGGATGGAAACAGACCTGTGGTGGTTGTATCCTCTCATACCCACAGAACACACTTTCACCGCTAATTGTTTCCCTGGGACAGATTTGGACTAAACACACGATGACAATATAGCCCTAAGGACCTGGGTCTTTTCAGCAAGACAATATCTAGTGTCACAAGGCTCGCATGGTTCTAAAAGAGTATCCAAGCATCCTGTATGCTTCCCCTGGTTGTGTAATTCTCCTGATATCAATCCCTTCTAATATCTGTGGGATTATGTGGAATGCAACATCCCTAGTTGACTCTCCGCTTGGTCGCTGACTAGAGGGACGCTATTCTGCGTAGTTGGTATAGAATACCCAGAGCATTTTCCGTAGTCGTAGAGTGAATGCCAAGACAGTTATAAGGGTTATTTTGATTTTTACTTTATTTACTTTATTTATTTTTATTTAATTTTTACGGTTGTATTGCATTCTTATCAAGTCTTACTCTGGAACAATTAAGTTAATTAAGAAATGAAGTCTGATATCCTTTGACTAGTTTTAGATAACTTACAAAAAATTATTTACAAATAAAAAAATTTCATTAAATTAATAAATTAAAAAAATTGCTTACAAATATTAAACAGTTATAAAATTACCGACTGTGGATCTGACTATTCTCGTATCTTTGATTGTTTGACTTTATATAGATATATTTTTAAAAATATTTCTCCGTATATCGATTATTTTGACTCTCTCTGTCTCTCTCTAGGGGGGGGGGGCAGGACAAAATCATTAGCGCACTGCGTTCAATTCGCTGCCGTATATACATCAATGTTGTTCGATATACCATCGTAAATTGAACCCCAAACTGCCGTATCACCTGCTTTTAACAAGAGCTGTTCGCCAAGTACCACAATCTAAAACAGATTAACAATTTGGGGTCCATACGCAACATTAGATTTTTTTTAAAAAAATGTGTTTCACCAAACGGCAAACTGGTATACTCCCACTGCAAATGTCCTATGACAAGTTTGATTCTTAAATAGCCCATTGTGATTACAAATAGCATCCTCTGTGCTTCTAGCAATGGAGTACATTTTTTTTGTATGAGATCGCTTGAAATCTTTGAATATTTTGGAAAGATTCAAATGCAGTTGAGAATACCGCTTGAGTATGTAGACCCAGGAATCCAATCCAATCCACTCTTCTCAGTAAGTATTGCTGATTGAAGGAATATAAGCGTCCGTTTCTTGTTTTGATTTACCACTCTGAACATCACAGATGAACAAACCACCTTCTTATGATAGAGAAGCAAAATGATGGGTCTCACATTGATAATAAAAGGACCCTTTGGTTGATAAGACCTGGGTTCGATCTCATCTAGAAAGCTAGGGACTTTTTTCAGATTAAAGTGTGTGTGTGTGTGTGTGTTGGTCCACGGGTTGTTTATTCACATTCAGTATAGCAATTCCCTAAGATGTGTGTTTACATTGGCTGAAAGCAAATTCAGATTATTACCACACTTTTCGATGAATATTACAACAGTAGCGTTTATTGACATGCTTTTGACAGCTAATTCTTCAAATATCGCAATGCGTTAACGTACTCTAACACCCATCCTTCGATATTTGATCTATGTCTGCAGACTATTCCATTTCTTGCATGCTATTCTATTGGGTTTGCTCTTGCGTAGACGATCGCTGGGTTTCCCTACTTATATTTGGGGTTAAAGTTTCCCAAAATACAGCAAAACCAGTAGAGAAAATATTGGGAATATTTTAGAGAGCTTAGAATATTTTAAATTTAAAAAATAATTTTGGTAATTAATTTAATTATATATTCGAAAGTGGTCTCACACCGGACGATAAAATTCATCTTCCGTTGATAGTAGAGAGGGTCGTCGTCGAATATTTTGATCTGTAAAGCTTTAAAATACAATTCAGAATTGAAAATAAAAAATATTCAATTCAAATATTTTCGACTTGCGGATGTCACAAAAGAGCCTCCGTAGTTCCATCGGTTTCGACGATGTCTTTTGGTTAGGAAAGTTCGATCTAGTTTCGAAATAGTCTACTCAACAGGATATCAAAAATTTTAACCTTCATGTGATATTTTTAGAATTAGAAAAATCTAGAATAGAAACACAAATTTAGAAAAACTGTAATGGCAGGTGTATGTAGCTATATGGAAATGACGTTTCGCTTTGTGATTGGCTAAGTGTGGCGTTTGCTGTCCTCCAGTTTTCTAAAAAAGATAGAGGTAAAACGCCCCTACTCTCTTTAGGTCATAAAAGACACATCTAGAAGAATGTAAAGTGGAAATATACGCAAGTTTGGATCTTGGAAAACAATTTCAGATTATTTTTTCGAAACTAAATGGACTTAGCGAAGAATACCTGGGTCACATGACCAAACGTATTGTTGAATGCAGAGAGCTGGATCTCCATTTGTGTGACCATTTCTTATATCTCTGTTGGATGTTACTTTGTCATTTGGTACTACAAAGTTGTAAGTTGGTCGCTGTCGTTTTTTTTTTTTTTTTTTTTTTTTTTGATTTGCGGCCAAAGCAACTCAGGTTATGAGGATAGTGTATTTTGTCTGCGTGTTTTCTTATGACCGTTTGTCTGTTTTGTTAGATGATTCGAAGACCCCAAGCAAATGGGATTATCGATACAGACGGACCAACCGAGGTTCTCACAAAGTTGTAGGAGTGAAAGTAATCTCCTCTGCATTTTCCGACAATCTCATTTCGTCATGAAACCAGATCCCATCCCCTTTTATGTTTGTCATACTCACCAATGAATTTTACACTACAAACAAACAACAACAACACAAACCCTTCTAGCATCAACGTACTATCTTAAGTATGGATACAAATGCTAGCAAAACTCGGTTGTATTCATTTTCCCAAGTAGTTTATTCAGCTGTGAATTGTTTTGTGCTGTCCCGAATGTCTCTGTACATTGGGTTACAGTTTACTCTCTGGGTATTATCACTTTTGCATTTTTACCGCAATCCAATGAATCCTATTTGAAACTGCTTACCTAAAAGCAGAACTTTAATAAATGCAAAAATACTTTTAGGTACGATACATCTAACCAATTTCTTTTGTCTTCTTTTTTCCCCATCTAATATCCTTGAGTTTATTGCGTATTTTTGTTACATAGTTGGCGAAAGTCGATGTGTTATTGTGAACCAGAAGCATCTTTATTAAGTGTAGCAACTGCAGTCCATTTGTGTCTTTTCTTTCATCTTTTCTTTTGATGCCGGTGTTGTTTAACAAGATCCTCCGCATCCGTATATAAACATGATAAAGAAAATAGAGATATTCGAACTTAGTCAATTGTTAAATCCATCCTTCTACGTTTGGAAGAACATCGTAGAGATATCTCCTACAACAGGAGACTAGAGCCAGCGCTCTCTCTAGCCACGTTCTTTTCTCCGTTAACTCAGATGAAGGCCGCCAACACATTGTGGACAGGACACACACACACACTTCTAATATCCATGTGTGCTATGATGAACTTGAAAGAAAGATTGTCGAATCCAGAGAAATTGCGTTAGATTCTTCCCATATCAATAACTCCCTAAGTTTCAATCTTTCTGACGACCCACATTGCCTCTGTTCAATACTGGCGCACTCGTGACAGCACGTAGTCAACTTTCATTTGGAACTCAAGCTCGCATTACTGTTTTCAAAATGTACTACTGTCTTTTGTACTAGTACTGTTAATGTTATTTTTTGTATATTTCTTTGATTGTGCTCCTGAAGAAGTTGATCCATTCAACGAAACTAGTAAACTAGTAGTATCTTTTTAAATAAACCATGTCACCTCTTTATCTCTCGGTATCAGTCATTTAAAATAATTTATAATATTTTCTACAGAGTCCGTGTAAAAATGAATAATCACACACACACACACACACACACACACACACACACACACACACACACACACACACACACACACACACACACACACACACACACACACACACACACACACACACACACACACACACACACACATTTAATTTTCGAGGATTTACTACAAGTTGTGTATGCCATTTAAAATCTGAATGAATCTTACATTAAAGGTCCGACAGAGTATAAAACATCGAAAAGAGAATTGAAAAAAAGATTGCCCTTTTCCGATTAGTTAATTTCAGTGGATGTTATGTGTTTTGTCGGCGAGGGAGTAAATTTATAACTCCACGAGTTCGTAACTACAAGATCCGTTTTGGGTCCTGTATGGATGGTTGCTCCTAGACGCGTTTTTTGACAGCTTCAAAACACTTTTATAATTGGAGGAAGTGCAGATTATTAAACAAAGTCAAATCGAGCTTGTTATGATATGTGGCACATTTATTTCCCACATATAATTAACGTTATTATACGTTCTGTAATTTCGCATGGAAGGAAACTGAAATATATTCTTTTCAGATTCGTAATTTGCTTGCATTCCACAGTTTACTGTCATCCAGTATCCTGGATGTCAGCAAACTTGACACCTTTTTTTGTTTGGCACGTCAACTTGATATTCTAAATGAGTAATAAAAGTTGTTTTTCTATTAACATTAAGAATAAAAAAAAAAGAGAATATAATGATGATGAAAATGATGACAGACAAGAAGGAGAAATGATGATGAAAATGATGATAGAGAAGAAGGAGAAATGTTGATGAAAATGATGGCAGAGAAGAAGGAGAAATGATGATGAAAATGATGAGAGACAAGAAGGAGAAATGATGATGATGAAAATAATGACAGAGAAGAAGGATAAATTATGAAAATGATGACAGACAAGAAGGAGAAATGATGATGAAAATGATGATAGAGAAGAAGGAGAAATGATGATGAAAATAATGACAGAGAAGAAGGAGAAATGATGAAAATGATGACAGACAAGAAGGAGAAATGATGATGAAAATGATGACAGAGAAAGAGAAATAATGATGAAAATGATGACAGACAACAAGAAGAAATGATGATGAAAATGATGACAGAGAAGAAGGAGAAATGATGATGAAAATGATGACAGAGAAGGAGTAATGATGATGATAAAAATTAAATGCAACGATGAGAATCGGAGAGATGTCATAAAGATGATAACGGAAAATATGTGAGTGATAAAAATGAAAATAATGAAAAGAAGAGAAAGGACGAGAGAAAAAGATGAAAATATTACGAAGAAAAGAGAGATAAGGATGATGGTGAAAATGAAGGCGGTGATAAAGGAGATAATGTGATGATAAAGATGAAAAAGGCGAATATGATGTCACAGTAAGAGGAGAAAAAGATGCGGATGAAGATGAGAATGAAGACTGGGAAAGAGCGATAGAGATGAAAATGATGATGGCGAAGAGGGATAAATAAGGATAGTCAAGGTATAAAAGGACGATGGGAAACAAATAAAGATGATGAAGATAAAATTCATGGAGAAGGAATGATAACGATGAAAATAAATTATAAGTAAAGAGAGGATGATGAAGATGAAAATGTGAAGTACAAAGAGAAGTGAAGAAAAAAGATGATGAAAGAAGAGGATAAAGATGCAGTGGGGTGTTTAATGGTAAATTCATTCAACATTGAAGTCTTTATTTGAATGATAAAAAAATAAGAGATATTCGAACTTAGTCAATTGAATGTTGAATTCATTCAACATTCATTTATGGTAATGAAAACTATTTCGGATGCAATGTTCTGTTCCTCAACTCAATGACTTCTGCACGTCTTCTGTATAAATAGCCGATTTTCCTGTATAATTAGAGAATCCCTCAGGCGAGAAACCGAGATTGCAATTTTCGCACCTCTTCCTACTGTTAATCACATCTTTCACAGCGTTAGTTATTATCTTGCGTAAGTAGGAAATGATGATGATGACTAATTCTGCAACGTCGATGAGGGTAGTCTAATACTGTATATAGAAGAACACTAAACACAGTCGAAATGAGCAAAACTCAATAAACGAAACACGTTTGTGGTCTTGTGAAGAAAGAGGTCGAACCACAATACTCGTTTCAAGTGGAAAGCAATCAAAGTCTCTTCAATTAGATTGATAAGATTTATCAAATGACCACACTCATGCGTGATACGATCACTGGACGATTAGCACGATTGTGGGGAAATATGAAGAATGAGCGCATGGGACTAGAGGACAACAATCGTATGCGAATATAATTACTGGAGGACAAAATTTCAAATGATTATTGGTAGAGAAAAATCTGAAATGATTATTGGAGAGACAAAAAAACTCAAATGATTACTGGAGGACAAAATAACTCAAATGATTACTGGAGGACAAAATTTCAAATGATTATTGGAGGAGAAAATCTGAAATGATTATTGGAGGACAAAAAACTCAAATGATTACTGGAGGACAAAAACTCAAATGATTACTGGAGGACAATAGTCATATACGAATCGAATTATTAGAAGACAACAATTATATACGTATTTGATTATTGGGGGCCAAGAGTTGGCCTCCAATAAAAATGTTACTAGCCGAGGACAATAATCGTGTGTGAATGTAATCGATGGAGGACAATCCTGGTAAGCGTAATTCCTGAAGGACAATATTTTTGTGAGAATAATTCCTGATGTACAATAATAGCATACTTACCATAGGACAATAGTCGCATATGAATACTTACCATAGGACAACAACGAATATGATCGACATTACTTTTGAAAAATTATTTCAGACATTTACATTTTATTGAAAAACAATGAGTGATGCGCTTACTTTTGCCTTTTTACTAAGAACGAAATGTTTACTTTTTTACCTAAGAATATCGTTTGCTATTATTCATAAAAAAGTGAGTGTTAGAGTTCAATTCTTGTGCACCTGCTTCCTTATCTACGTAGCTTTAAAATGCTTTGGATGAGAGAAAATTTGGGATTTTTTAAATCGATTTTGACAAGAAGTTATGGTCTTGTTTATTTATCCGAGTGTAAGGAACAAAGTTTCCCCGTAAATTATTAGAAATTATGAATTCAGAATTCATAAGCTTTATCTACAGAACCGTTACTCTTTGATAAGTTCGTTATTGCCAGCTGTGTTGAAGTAAGCAAACACAATTCTCTTTCTGCTGTTCAAGATTTGGGCATGATTGTAGCTGACCAATTCAGAGGGAGAAATTCCCAAGACAAAAAGACTACGCCACCTTGTTTGAAATATTTCGGTTAATAGTGATGTACTATCAAAGTCACCAACAGAAAACGAACAACATTAGCAACCTTGGTCTTTCTTGAGTCGCCTTAATAAGTAAATAAATAAATTCTAGTGGAGGCTAAGGAGAAAATGAGTGGAAGAGAGCTTTGTTCTTTGATAAAGGAAGAGTACATTGAGCTGTTTGAAAATTACAGCTTTTTTCAAACCAATTTTTTAAAGTTAAAGATTCGGTGACATATAATAGACACGATTACTCTGCGCGTTGATCAAGGTTTTTTCCACATAAAGACTATTTCATTTCGTCCACAATTGAGAATAATAATAACAAAATGGAATAGGAAAGAATATTTGGGATGAATTAGCGCCTACATAGGCAATTGATAAAACAATGGGATATGAATCTTGGAGTCATGATACTGCAGATCCTTATATGGAATTTTTCGATTCGAAAATGAGTTAGCCAGCCTGATAAAGAGATAGCAGCATTTTTTCTCCATACAACTCTGTTTTTAATTCCGCTGAGCAGGCAAATCCGATGTAGTTGACGTAGTGAAGATAGAGGATTTTGTAGCATACTGATTTCATAGTATTAACAGATGATCTGTAATGTTGTGGTGTAGACTGATCTGTAGCTTTGGGTCTTGGGACTCCATGAGTTGTATTTCTCACCGAAAAATAGAATTATAGGCCTTCATTATGTAGCAATTTATTGTATTATTTTTTCTTTATACATCTCCTGCGTAGCCTGTAACACATCACTTAAAAGATCCACTATGTCCACTATGTTGTAACCAAGCGACACCCTTTTGTTTACTGAAACTAACATTAGTAACACAAACATAGTAATTGACATTTTTTATGTTTGTTTTCTTATATTAGTTATTTGTCAATCTTTGAATTAACAAAGCGTATTACAAACTTCAAAAGCTAAACTAAATGCAACGCTAACACTAATACCTGATCATTTAGTTAAATAATTTTGAATAATACCCAACTGTATTAGTTAACAGAGGAATAATTAAACGGCAGCTAATGATGAACATGAACTTTTCCATTTGTAACTAAATGATCCAGAATTGAACAGCTCACGTAGATCATGCGATAGATCATTAACACATGGAATAGTTCGTAGTAGATATTTTAAATCAATAGAAGCAATATTTAAGGATATTTAATTACAAAAATGTTTACCTTTATTCAACATAATGTGCAGTTTACTTGAGTCAGTTTTGTTGCCGATTACAAGCCAACACCAATGTTATAAAAACTGCGGAACTTTAATTACCAAAGCGGAATTAACGTTCAGTTATTTATATTAGCCTGAAGAATAACAAGAATATTATTATTCTTATTGGTATCATCATCTTTTTCGCATATGAATTCTACCCAAGTTTCTATAGATGATGCATTTCTAGAAAACGATGTTGTTATTCTTCAGGCTAATATCGAAGGCTAACGCACATATATATTAAACGTTTTTCATGACAAAAAAGCGTTCTCGAAATCTGAAATTCGATTGACTTTGTTTTACCGGAAAATCAGTTTGTGTGAAAGAGTTTAAAAAGTTCATCGATGTCAATATAGGTTGCAGTTGTTACGATCAAGGCTGCTTTTCTAGGAACAGTAACGACGGGAAAGAGGTTGCATGTGTGTGTGTGTGTGTGTGTCTTTGGCTTCCGACTGACTTCGAAGTGGAAGAGAGGCAAATTGCACGAAGTATCGTTCCCTTAATTTTTTAATCTTTCCAATTCAGATCGAAATACTCCCTAATCGCGTGGTTGATAACAAATTAGATTTTGACACACTTGTATGCGCCGCGAGTATTTACAGTGCATGACAGACCACGCAAAGGACGTCTTTGATAGCACGGGGAATAAATATTTAACCCCATATATTTCAGACTGAAGAGGGAGACTGAAATGTTATTACGTGGGGGAGAGTTCTAATTTGGGGTTGGAGCGGGGATTTTAAGTAAATGTATTGAGCTGCTCTCTGAGTACCAATGTGTTGACGTTTATTTATTTCTTTGTTTCTAGGGACACCATCGACAAACCGAAATCCTCCAGCAATTCCAGCCTCTCCAAAAGCGATTCTAGCACCGAACGATCGGAGCGGAAGACGTCGGTCGACCAGTCGATCCCACCCACTTCCCTGTCGGGGTCACACCACGATTCCGACCACCCAGGACACGGCGCCACCAGTAGTGACAGTTCAAACGGCATCTTCGGCAGCACGGACTTGAAGCCACCGATCGTGAACGGTCCCGCCATGAGCAGCAGCACCTCGGCGGGGGTCGCGGCCAGCAACTCGTCCGCCGCGGCTGCGGCAGCCGTGGCGGCCGCCGCTGCCGTGTCGGCCGGATTTCGGCTGAACCACGTTCCGGATGTCGGCAGCGTTCCCGGTTCCCTGGTCCCGCACCATCTCGGCGATCTTGGCTTGGGCTTGACCTCCGACTATCAGACCTTATGACAGTCACGGAGAGGGACAGTCGCCGCTGTGGACGGAATGTGCGTGGCCAGCGTCCGCCGTCACCTCCTACAGCAGACTGACCCTTGGACTGGTCATCCTCTCGGGTGCAGCGAGGCGTCTTTTGTACCCACTTGTTATTTATGAACTATTCTACGGTGCGTCCTGGCGATGGAGTCGACCTGCCGCCGGGTGTTACTGAAGAACGTCGATTCTTAAAAAGAGTCCTCCCCTGTCTCCACTCTTTCCCCCTTCCCGTTATAAGGGGTTACGATGTCATAGACATCAATCGCATTCTGAACTTTGACTGTTATGCTAATGCTCATGACAAGCCAATGGGGGGATTTCTATGAAAAAGAAATCCGTAAAATAAACTCTCTAATCCCATTGCAGATAAATACTATCGACGGAGACTTAGTTCTGACCTTTCCATGACCTTAATAGTACGTTTCTCTGGCGAGAATATGAAAGTCGACTTGATCTCTTTGTAAGATGCGAATCGCTGTGAACTCAACTCTATCCAATCTCGATGTCAGACTCCAATGGAGGTATTTATTTATTTATGTAGCTGTCCTAGAAACGAGAGTATTTTGAAATCCTAAAGGAGGTAGCCAACAATTGTGGAATTTTGAACAATTTTTGAGGACCTACAAACCCTTCAAGTACTTTTTATGTCGTCAAAATATCAACTTTTGGTCGACTGTGGCCACAGTATTCTATTAGGTTACCGTAGCAACAAGGTTTGTGCATTTTTTTTTTTTTTTTTTTGGTTTGAAAGGTACAACAAAATCGACGTATTCAAACACGTCATTCTATTCGGTTACCATAGCAACATTTTTTTTTTTCTTTTTTTGGTTTTCGAAATGTATAACAAAATCGACGTTCTTTTGTGACTTTCTCTCCTTGCCTTACTTGAGCACGCGCGCGAGCTGTGAAACGTGCATAAATGCACGCGCTAATGTATATGTATGTATGTATTGTAATTGTATGACATGTAATTCATCTAGTGGTTTTCAAACTTGCAAATTTCAAACTGAAAAAAAAAAAAAATTCATGTATATATAAATAGAAAAAATTTCTATAATGTCATTGGTACATTCTCTTACATGTGTAAAGTAGAACTATCTGGGCGGGATGAATTTTTGCTGATAGAAGGGCAATAGATTACCTTCCATGTTAACATGGTATTTCCTAAATAGCCTAGATTTGTAAAAAATCAAAAATGCTAGGTAACAAATAAGAAATATATCTATATTACATATATATGTGTATATATATATTATAGTATATATATATATACATATATATATCTGCTAAAGAAATTTGTGATTAGTCATGTTACGATTGTATAAAATATCTTTCTTCTAGTCTCTAGTAATACTTAAAAGTCTTCATGAGAATATTTTGTTGTGACTTGTAAACAAATTCATGAGAAAAAACACAAATGTAAAATATCCGAATAAATTAAATATGGCTCGTTTTTTTCCATTCTTCCAAGTTTTTTGCTCACGCCACAAATTGTAGAAACATCGATTCTATTAAAATTTTTCCACTAAAATTTGGCTTCTTGTGTTTATCCATTTGTTGTAAACATAACATAAATTTCAATTTTCAACTAAATGTGTTTACCGTAGGTTGTAAACATACCATCATTTTTATGTTTATGAGCATGCTCTAAACATAATCGTACCCAATTATAATTTTCCGCTAAACTTTCATGGGATTACTTTCTCAGATTATAATATTTTACCTTCATTTTTTTTTTAACTTTCTTGACAATAAACTGAAAAATCTAGCTTTTAACTGGTGTTCAATTATGGACACGTTCCCATTAATTTTTTATTCTTTTAAACATTAGAAATTTCAAAGAATAGAATTATGAGGGATGAATGAAGCAGAAATATAAACCTGATGAATTTGAAATTCGATTTTCTATGGTATAGTCGATTTAAAATAAGTGACTAATGATTCATATTTAAGATTGAAACATTAAATAATTTTCGAGATGAATTTGAAATTATATTATGTGAACAAAATTATGAGACATCTTTTTAAGATGTCTTGGGAATTTTTACCGTTTTAGTTTAACGCAAAAAATTATCCATCTCCGATGCCAGGCAAGGTCCTTGGAGGAACAGCAACAACAAACAAACAAAAAAAACCCTCTCAACATTCACACAGGAATTCCTCAAGATCTGGCGAAGCTCTAGAAGCACAATAAACGGGTCATCGATTGAAATGAATATTAATACTGATGGCACCAAATCATCCATTTATATTGAGTACAGAAGAGTTACATCTTCAGCATACGTTGATTTTTGCTTGAGTCTAATATGAAATCTGGAGTTATATTGTTTGAATATCAACCGCTTTTAATGTTGAGTATTGCACTATTTTTGCACAAGACAAGATACCTTCTTTCTAGTTATACACGATAGAAGACTGCACTTATGGTGCGCCCCTTTCTATAACTTGAACAAAATGGCTTACACGCCATTTTGTTCGTTTCTTTTTTTTTTTTTTTGATAAAAGTTTCCTCCAGGATTAGCAAAGAGTTGACTACAGACACCGGCTGTTTTGTTTTTTTCGAATTAATTAATTAATTTTTACTCCAAAGAATCCAAGGCTATGAGACCAGCGCTGATTAATTTGAAGACAAAAGATAACTGCAACTAGCTACGTATACAGACATCGGAACGATGATATGTTTGTTCTGGTGGTTCATATGGAATATTTGGATAGATTTTGCTGACTTTGATAAGTAGTGAAGATGACGTAGAGGACCTTCTCATGGAACAGTACTGAGTGGCCGATCTAAGAAGGTTGTGACCGAATCGACTTCATGCAGTTTCAGGATCGATTGAGATAGTGACATTCAGGAATCAGACTTGTATTCGAGAAGGACGTAGCCAATCTTGAGCTTCTTCAACCAGTTAAATAGATTCTGTTCATAGAAATCTGACTGTTTTTCTTTGCAGATGTTTGAATTGATTCCGATGTCGTAGGTCTAAGTTTGAACCCATAAATTAAAAATTTTCAAATTTGTAGAACGATTTGGGTCACTGATTCACAAACAATAAAAAAATTCAGTCAGGAATTAAACATAACTGATTCATACAGCATTTTTTTCAAGAACAAGTTCCTTAATTTAAAATATGACTATCTATTATAACATAAACAGTAACACGAAAATATATAATAGAATGACAAATTTTGAAACCTCTTTGGGCATTCTTGTATCCTAATTTTATTCAAAACTCTCAACAATTGAGCTTCAGAGTTAATAATTCCGAATTTAAACCAGTTTTGAATGAAATTATCGAAATATTCTAGAATTGTATCAGTTATAGATTGACAAATTTGTATATGGTATGCTGCCAACTTGGTTGGTGAGTGGCTACAGCCAAGGGACTGCGAGTCTGTCAGGGGCATAGATGTTTGTGATTGTCCTACAAATGCGTGGAAAGGGCATCTGTAACCATTCCCAAAACTTAACTATGTAATTCTGAAGTTCAATGACAAAATTATCAGCTTCTGGTCATTGTGTTAATTGACTTTCTTTAGATGAACTAAAACGCCTTTGATAATTGGAAGAGCTAAAAGATAAACGAATGTAATTGTAAATTGGCATCACCACTTCTCTCAATTTTGTAATATTTGATGAACAGTGGCGTGTGTGTGTGCGTGTGAGTCAGAGAGAGAGAGAGAGAGAGAGAGAGAGTACGGTTTTCAAACTAAGCCTTTTAAATAGAATATGGAATTAAAGAAATGTGTAAACATCAGTCTATAAAAAAAATGGAGAAAGACGTGCGTTTAGCATTTGTATCAAGTAAACAGTTCCTTAAAAGGGGAAAAATAACTGGGAAAAAAAAGATAGTTTGCATTAAATATCAATGATTTCTTGGTATGATATGTTTATATCAGAAAAGTTATGGGTTAGGAAGAAAGAGCATCATTTCACTTGAACAAAATGTGATCTTCTTCGAAGACCTACTGGCATCCAAGATATAAATACGTTGACACGATTGCTTTATTTTTTGCCAGAAGATAGCAGAAAAGTTTACTTAGCTAACTAATTCAAATTAATGTATTGAAAGAAAAATTCAAAAGGATTTTATCAAAAAGAAAATATTCGACCTGAAGAGAAACACTTTGGTGTAACTTGAAGAAAAAAATTTCATGTCTTAAAGATTATTCTTTAACCCAGATATAATTCTAAATAAATTTAGTGTTGTGTTTGATTTCAAACAGATTCTTTATTCTCAAATTGTATAAATTATTCAAAGAAAAAAAACCAAGTTTCAATTGAGCACTTTTATTAAGATACATAAAATGAAAATTTTAATCAACAGTCATAATTTTAGAAAAAGCGATTTACAATTTAAATTGCAATTATAATTTCAGAAAAAAGAGATTTACAATTTTAATTGTAATTATAATTTCAATTTTAATTAGATTACAATTATAAAAAATACAATTACAATTGTGATTAGAAAATTACTATTATAAAAATTACAATTACAATCGCGATTATAAAAATTACAATTTACCATTTTAATCATAATTGCGATTATAAAAATTGCAACTGCCATTAAAAAATTCAATTACAATTATGATTATCAAAATTACAATTGCCATTAAAAAATTCAATTACAATTACAATTATCAAAATTACAATTTACATTTTTAATCACAATTATGATAATTATCCAATTTACAATTTTAATTACAATTTCAGTTGTTGAATTTCAATTTTAAAAATTACAGTTATCGATAAATTATAAACAACTTCTACAGATGATCCTTAATGTCCGTTTAGGAAGAAATTTTAAACTCTGTGGAATAAGAAATACAAAGAATTTTATCATTTTACTAAAATAGAAATATCACATTAAAATTTCGTATTCCAAATCTTTTTCATAATAATTTTTATTTCCAATCATTACTTTACTGACGATCATTTTCTTTATATAAAACTAACCCAAGTTTAAATCTTTTTTTTTTAATTTTTAGATTAAATCTTGTTTGTTTACAGCAGAGTAAGGAGTCAATAGTAGTCATACTTCTTTCTTTTTTTTTTAATTATACGAAGTTATTGATATCACAGGAAAAAACTCTCATAAGCCAATGCGGACAGCAGATCCATCCTCTGATAGAGCAACATCCCATACAGCAAAACGACTTGAAAAATTCTCCAAGCGATGAACCCAAAAAATAAATAAAATAAACCCAACATTATGATTCACAATAAAGAGCATCGAGTAAATGTATTTATATTATATCTCCACAAGCGTGTTGGGGGTCGCCCGGCTTTAAACCAAGCAATACTGTTATCACAAGAATCGAATTTGTGATGATTAGTTTCCTTGGTCATAGCTATCTCCTATAAGAGTGCACATTAACATACAAACTAACAAATAGCCTCTCGCGTCTCCCATAGCGTTGTACTCACGTCATTGCACGAGCGTGTATCTGATCAAATAAATCACTCAGTAAGGCTGTTTCATTAACCCTTGTCAGCCACATAATAAACAGAGCACAAAACGAAAGCTAAGGTTCGGGACGATGAGGATAAAGAAATTCTTTAAGGCGTTAGAAATTGCCAAGTCTTGTTTAGTTTCTTTTTTACCTGTAGTTATCCGCTAAAAAAAAAAAAACACGTTTTTTTTCCCTCTAAGATATTGCATTTGTGTGAAAATAATCATGGTTAAAGCATTCGCCTTGACGTATTTCATTACCCACAAGCATTTGTGAAGGCGTTGTTAGTTGCCATAGAAACCGTCAAGAATTGTTAGATTTCAAATGTTTACACATGAATTATATTTGCATTCATAAAATTGTAATTAGATTATTTTTTCGTTTAATATTGATAGTAAAGTATTATTATACTGATAATTAGTATTGTGCTGTCATAAAAAAAACTGTACTAATTATTTAATATTTTTAGGGTAAATGCTCTCATAATTAACCTGAAAATGTAAAAATTACAATTTGTCATTTAAATTTATTTCATTTAGATTTATATTTACTAAAATTATCGTAATATAGAAATATAGACATGCAATGTGAAGGCGTGGTTAGTTGCCATAGAAACCGTCAAGAATTGTTAGATTTCAAATGTTTACAAATGAATTATGAAAATTACATTTGCATTAATAAAATTGTAATTAGATTCTTTTTTCGTTTATTATTGATAGTAAAGTATTATTATACTAATAATTAGTATTGTGCTGTCATAAAAAAACTGTACTAATTATTTAATACTTTTAGGGTAAATGCTCTCGTAATTAACCTGAAAATGTAAAAATATAATTTGTCATTTAAATTTGTTTCATTTAGATTTATATTTACTAAAATTATCGTAATATAGAAATATAGACATGCATGTCTTTATTAATACTTAAATTCTGATTTTAAATTAGAAAATAGAATATATATTTAATATTTAAAAATGATTTTAGAAAAATATCCGGAATTCTTTATACACAATTAAATATGAAAATATAGGGATTTTAACAGAATAGCGTTGCTAGGCTGAGAAATTAGTATTAATGATCACCTGAAATGATTTTGAACACAGTGAAGAACAAAATTACTTGAGAAAATAGTAGTGCATATATAAAAATCATCTTCCGTCGATTATAATGTCAAATTTATAATATAACTTATGTCAGCAAACATGAAGATAATTTCCATGGTAGATGGCGCGCATTCACTCTACTTGAATTCATGCTTCTTTGGTTAATATTTCCCAATATTCCATCTTTACATAAATCGATCATTTCCCCCATTTTTCTCTGAATAATATAAGCATTTATTGCTTTAGATGTTTCAGTAGTTGTATACATACCTATAGAAGAAATAATATTTAGTTCTGTATAAAGATTTCTGGATTTTTTTGTCCATAATAAAGAATATTTTAGAACACATTCGTGTAATATTGAGGACGAAGAAAGATGTTTTTTTTTAATTTTATTTTTGAAGCCTATCAAAGATATAACATCTTGAAGTAATTTCGGTCAAGAGTCTCAAACCCTACTAACCCCCCCCCACCAACCCCCTTCTAATTACGAAGTTTTAAACCCGTATGCTTGGAGTTTCATTAAATTTGCCATTTAGGGTGTCCAAGAAGGGAATCTGACTCTTCGGAAGGGCCCCCTACATGCAGATAAGGGGTTAATTAAGAGGGCACCAAGCCTATAAATTACAACTAATTGACTTGGACAACCCCTTAACGAATATCACTCACGCGGTTTACGACTGCGTCGCAGCACTTTCGGGGACAGAGACGGTAGCGATTAAAACGCCGGTGTCACTCAAGTTTCCTGTAGTCGCAAGCCGTGCGACACGTCACAACTCGTGCAATTACCGTAATGAAATCTAATTCTTGGGCATAAACAGACTGCAGCTTCCGCCATGAAATCAGACACCCACGGAAAGGTTGATAGGTATCTATTCTGGCGTCATCGTACCCCCATCCCCTTCCCCCTTTAGGTCCTCTTCCTTATCCACTCTACCCCTCCCTCACTGCTTTGTTATTGATGGTGAGAGTTCGACACAGGAGAAGTGAGTTTGAACGTTATGTTGGTGATTGGGAATTTTGTATGAATTCGATTTTTAGTTGTCTTCTTTATTATGAGAAATAACAATACAATATCTCACTCACATTTGTTAATTTTTAGCAATATTTAATTTTTGAACTGGATCGAATTGAATTCAATTCGATTGATAACTAGCGATTTCAACAATTCAAATCGCTATCAATTGAATTGTCTCAATTCTGACAATTTTGTAAATTTCAAGTCAATTCAATAAATTTTTGACAATGGTGAAAAATTTTAACAATGGTGAAAAATTTTAATGGTGAAAAATTTTAACAATAGTGAAAAATTTTGACAATACTGACACATTAATAACTGTCAAATTTAACAGTTACGATTGTGAAAAATTTTAACACCTAATTGTTCTGAATGTATATGTTTAACACATACATTTGTGTCAAATTTTAACACCTAATTGTTCTGAATGTATATGTTTAACACATACATTTGTGTCAAATTTTAACACTTTTGAAGACAATTAACAATTCTTATAACTGATACAATATTAGCAACGGATACATAGTAAAATTTCTGAAAAATATCAACAATTCTCGGTAAAATTAGCAATCCTGCTTAATATTAACAATTCTTATCAACAGTGCCATGACGATCTTTTCATGGGTCATGTAAAAGATTTTATTTTTGTCCTCCTTCTCTTTTTTGGAAAAATAAAAAATAAAAAAACAAATACGATAGAAATAGAAATTTTGTTTATAAATATTATGTGTTTATCAATCGGCCATCACGGCGTCAAAATTTAAAATCTGAAAATGAAAATATAATACTGATTATTTTTTGATTCCTCATTTCAGGGCCCCATTCCTCCTGGGCCCTTGGCCTGTGCACTCGTTGAACCTGTCTAGTTACGGCACTGCTTATCAATATTAACAATTCTGTTAATATTAACAGTTGTGACAAATTTTAACGATTTCGTAACAGTTTTAAGGTATGTCCACATTCTACGAGTGTGCAGTGGAATTTTCAATATTTTCCCAGAATTGTAAAATTACTAATATTTTTTATTTACGTTTTTAAACTAGCGTTTCATGAACTACTTCCCGAATCCTAGAATTTCGCAAAAAAAGTTACGATTTTTATTATCGTTCATTTATTTCGGATATCACTATATTATTGCTTTCATTTTAAAAAGGGTGCCTTTTTTGTGTTTTATAATGTTTACGTAAGTCACAAAGGCAAAGTTCGTCGCTTCAACAAGGTATACTGAAGTGGCCCAATCTGACTCTAAATCAGAACTTCCCAAACTAAAATGTTCTTCACATCAATGGGAAAGCCTACTCTATGCAACTAGCGCATCCTATTAATGGGAGTTTTCGAAAACAGATTAAAAACTGTCGAATAGCAATACAGAAGAAGTATTTTAATATTGTTTCATAAGTGAAGCATTCCTTTTTTTTTATTTTTTGATCAACTGTTACCAGTAATACTGAAAATTGAAAAACATATAGCTTCGTTCAACGTTACTTAGTAATTCACAAGCAGGGGCGGCTCGTGCATAGGCACTACGGAATGCAGCCCCCCCCTAATTTTTCTCGGTATATAAATATATTAATTAATTAATTTATATTTGCTTGTAATATTTAATTTTATCATCAGCAATCCTATACAATTCTCTTATTTTGTATAAAAAATAATAAAAATTCATTTTGTAGTCCTTAGGAGGGCGAAGGACGCTAGCAGCACTGAGTTTACCACAGTGTCATATTGCTATGCGCGCAAGCATATGCACGTCATAGTGAGATGCGAGCGATTAGCGTAATTCGGCACTGTCCATCGCGCAGTTCCACTGTTGTTTATATGCAATTTGCGTCAGTAGTAGAGTGTTCGTAGTGCTTATCGTGTTTACTCCGTCTCTTTAAATATTTAGACACATTACAATTAAAGACAATATTTGTTATAGTTTTTATTTTCGAAGATTATTTGGGTTATTGATAATTATGACCTCAGAATTTTTATGTAATTTTAAATTATACCAAACTGTACAATTTTGTCGATAATAAACAATATTTTTTCATGTTTAATTTTTTTTTTTAATTTTTACCATAATTTTGATATTTTATCCAAAGTGTGTATGGATATTTTTGTACATATTACAAACACATAGCATCAGCATTCTTCTAGATATATAACGCTGAATGCGGCTTGAAGATTTAAAACACAATTGATCACGCAAAATCATTTCACAGGTCAATCATCTGGTACAAGTTTGTGCATCAAAATCAGATTTCAGGCACTGAGATTCATACATAAATGAATCCATCCCTTAATATAAAATCTACACAACCAAACTTCAAAATGATTAAAAACCCAAATGGGCTCTAACAGGTTAGAATTACTGCCTGCGCAAAGCCAAATAAATCTACTGTATTACGATATCTCTTATTAACTGCGTATATTCTTCTTTTAATTTCTACAATCAGTTACTTAGTCAACCAATTTGACTAAGTAACTGATTATAAGAAATACGTACGTAAGCCAAGGTATTCCACACTATTAAAATAGCATTGATTTTTCAAAATCAGTCTTGGGAAACTATGGCCAGCATATGATCTACATATTTTTGTTGTGACATTCTAATATGCACTCCCTCTCAGATCTTGTAAGGATCTATAAAATCTGAAAATGGATTTGCTACTTGCCTTTATCCTTTTAAATAATGATGATAATCATCATCATCATTCCTTAATCAGAAGTGCATAAACTGCTTCTTAATACATCCTTATAAACTGCAGTAGTGGTTCTATTTTTATTAAATGAAAATATGGTTTCTAATTTTGAATAGAATACATGATCATGTCCATAACAAACCAGCCTATGAACAGGACATATAATTAGCGTATTATATCAAGTAAACATTTTATACAAATATATATTTGTCCCATAATGGCAAATAATATATACCAAAAAGTAGGATATCTTTGAATTAAATATTTTTCGGTTAAATGAATTCATTTTTATTTAAACCTTAAAAATACAGAAATTCGTATTAAAATTGGGATTTGTTTATGTTAACATTAAATGCGTAAATCCCTAACTCCTCTTATACCCAAACGGGACTCATTCAAAAGCGTTCTTAGCTAGCAATCAGTAATAGTTAAAAACCCTCTTCTATTATTCGTAACACACACGTTTCTTCCTTCTTCGAGGTGCTTCTAGTTCAAGGCTCCTGTCATTTCTGAATACAATTTTGATACACAAAAGAAAACACTTTTATCCCTAACGAGTAGTAACGAACCATTTTTGCCCAAGTAAAGGTTATAATTGAGTTATGTTGCAATAATATTTATTCATTATTCTTTGAGTTACGTTGCAACAATATTCATTTATTTATTCTCGAAGTAGAGAGGATTCAGAACACGTCAAATCTGAACACAGGTTCGTGTATCATTTCTTGTGTGTGTGTGTGTGTGCACATGTGTGTTCATAAGTTTCTACATTACTTCACATTTTTTTTTTTTTTTTTTTGGTTCTTACACCCAAACCTGAACTTCGATGTAATCAGAGAGCTGTCTTACCCACCAGCGTTCTATTGATGTTACCCTCCTCTGTGTAAACACCCCTCCCAAACCACCACTGTTGTCATTCATCTACGGGTTGACTCCTTTCCTCGTTCCTCCGAACTGACATGGAGATTGCCAGTAAGCTATAATCAGCCGTGTCATACGAGGCAATCAGGTTGTCACGCTAGAAAAAAAAAAAAAAGAAAGCGTCAAACAGGGGTCAAACCGACAAGGCGAGATCCTATAGTGGCAAGTGGGGACACTGATAAAAGCGTGTACACGGTCCCGCTAGTACTCACCTTAGAGAAGGTTGTAAGTTTTGACACCTGCGACATCGGAACTATTGACAAGAAAAAAGCTACAACTGGGTGCGAGTTTATAACCTTCTAATTTGCTAAATTTACTTTTGTGTCTGTAATAACAACTTTTCACCGAATTTGGGGGACTGGAGCCATCAGAATACTCTGCAGGAGACCGGATATCCAGAAACAACTACTTGAAGGAGCACCGCAAACGTATTCCACACATGGGGAAGAATTCAAAGCTAGCTTAGGAATTCTACACAGATTGCTTAACAAGTCCAAACTTCTAGATATAATTTTTATTGAAACAGGCCCTACATTAATTGGCTGGCTCCCCCCCCCTCTTACAACCAATGGGAAGAGTTGACACCAGTGGCTTACGCTGGACTTTACCACCTGCTGAGTTATGTGAAGAAAACGCAGTAAATCAGTTCCCCCTATACCTCCCCATGCTGTGTTACAGTATAAAATGTCACCTCTGTCTGGCTGTGTGCACTAGGATCCTATGACCGTTGGTAACTTCTCAATTACTGCCCGGTTCTCGTAATGATATAAATCCTGTGCTAAACAATACTCCATCTTGTCTTTAACCCTCTCTACTTCTTCCCAAGTCTATTATAAGGACCTGATAAAAACTATCCAATTATTGGAGAAGCAAGAAACTATATCCTTCCTAAGATATCCCGCACAGATGGTTGATATGTTGGGGGTGAGAAGCGTGCGGTGAGTGTGTGACATTACTGCAAACCCTATTAAGAGACCTACTCGGGGAAGATTAATGGCGGAGATGTGTCTTGTACATAAATGTAGTGCTACATTACTTCACAGAATAAACGATCTAGTAACATACATTTGTACTTTAGAATACTGATGCAGAAAATCCATATTTCTTTTTTAGCGGATTTGTAATTTATAATTATTTTTTTTTCCCAGTAATTCTTCAAAGGACTCCAAAACCAACACTCCTAATTAACATTCTAATATTACATAAAAAATTCATAAATTTTTAATTTAAATAATTTTTTAAGTTCTGTATTAAACAAAGAACATCTATATTTGAATCCCGAACATATTATCAACTTTCTTTTTGATTAAAAAAAACATGATACTGATTTAAACAAAATGTTATTAGATTTGTTAAATACTCATTTATTAAATATTAATAATTTATTTATTATTGAACAAAACGAAACCTTAAAACTGCAATATTATGGTAAAATTTTGAAAACTACAATTTTATTGAAGAATCTTGAAAACTACAATCTTGAAGCAGAACCTTGAAATTAAGCAAATGCAAAATAATTATATTTCGTTCATTTCTTATTTATTTATTTATTTAAAATTAACCTTCTCAAGAGGGTTAATCGTGGTGAATACAATCGATAATCCCATTAGGTGTCCTAAAAGCTGAGTTCACTTTCTCCAGTTATGTTTTATCTTTTTTTTTTTTTAATTTATTCTGTGTTAATTTGAACACCCAGGAAGCATATATTTTTTAAAACCATGTTCCAGAATGTGTTATGAAAGGGATAATCCAGTGACAGATAAGTATTGCTCATAAAGGTGTGTCTGAAATATAACTGGACTGAGCGCTATATTTTTTCACATACCACAGGAAGGTGTATGTGTGTGAGAGAGAGAGAGAGAGAGAGAGAGAGAGAGAGAGAGAATGAAGTACTAAGTCAGGAAACAGCGTTGGCTCCACCTATCACTCAATTAGCATATGTGAAAATCTACATTATGGTAATTTTTGAGATTATATCAAACAAAACTATAAAATGGAGATTATATTAATTAATACTTAAAATTAACTAACTTTCATGTTAGATATAAACATCGAATGAAAATTCGACTTAGTTTGGTTGAGTTTAACTTGGTTTAGTTCGTATATTTTGTCTGTTAATTGCGTGTGTGTTGTTCGGCTGCTTTGTCTATTTTGCTGTATGGAAATCTCGACCACCGACGTAGTTCAGGTTCTTCATTTACAGTTGAAAAGGTTATTTACATCTTAGACGAGATTCGAACCTAGGTTTTTCTTTCGCTCAAAGGACAAATATTGTAACCCTCTTGTTCGCTGCACTTCGGAGTTTACCGAACACAGCAAAATGGATATTACATGGAAAAATTCAGTAAACAACAAAACTTTTTAATTTCTATTAATATGTATTAAAAATCTATTAATATTTATTAAATTTAGCTTTTTCTTATGGAAAAGCAATCCTATGAAATAAATCAATTTTGCGTTACCTTTTATAAATGTAAAATTTACCAATTTTTTCAGCTAATAAAAAGCTTGTAATTTCTAGAGAAAAATTCTAAAAATTTATCTTCGGAAATCATAGAAAATGACAGAATATATATTTTTGTACAAGAGAGAGAGAATATTCACATTAAGAAAATATGTAATTTTTATAATTTTTAATAAAGTGCAAGAATTTTTAAAATTTTACTCCCTTTAGAATAAATTAGAATTCTAATTTATCTAAGAAAAATTATTCTAAATTATTCTAAGAAAATTATTCTGAATTATTCAAAGAAAACTTATTCTAAACTATTCTAAGAAAAATTATTCTAAATTATTCTAAATTATTATAAGAAAAATTATTCTAAAAAATTATTCTAAATTATTATACGAAAAATTATTCTAAAAAATTATTCTAAATTATTATACGAAAAATTATTCTAAATTATCATAAGAAAATGATTCTAAATCATTCTAAGTAAATTATTCTAAATTATTCAAAGAAAACTTATTCTAAGAAAGAAATCTAAGAAAAAATATTCTAAATTATTCAAAGAAAACTTATTCTAAGAAAGGAATCTAAGAACAATTATTCTAAATTATTATAATAAAATTATTCAAAATTATTATAAGAAAAATTATTCTAAATTATCATAAGAAAATGATTCTAAATCATTCTAAGAAAATTATTCTAAATTATTCAAAGAAAACTTATTCTAAGAAAGAAATCTAAGAAAAAATATTCTAAATTATTCAAAGAAAACTTATTCTAAGAAAGGAATCTAAGAACAATTATTCTAAATTATAATAATAAAATTATTCAAAATTATTATACGAAAAATTATTCTAAATTATCATAAGAAAATGATTCTAAATTATTCTAAGAAAATTATTCCAAATTATTCTAAGAAAAATTCTAATTAGAATAAATTAGAATAATATCACTCGGCAAATAAAAAAGAATCCAACCTTTTCATGTATTTTTCGTTCTCTCCTAATTAGCACAACCACAAAGACCAACCTTTACTCCTCCTCCTCCGGAATTCTTCTTTTTCTGAGTAAAGGTTTTTATTTTCTAAAGGAGCAAGTAAACAGCTCGTAACTTTGCATTGGCGACAGTTTGCTGTCCCCCAAGCCCTGTCTAAATGGATGTCTCTCTTCAAAAATAAACACATGACAATCCCGATTGATTATGATAAGTCGGTAGCGTCTTAGGACAATCCGATTACAATTCTTATGTCACAGACAACGCCTCCGTTCGCTTTTTGACATTCAAGCAGACATCCTCACGTTTAGCTGACCTTTATCTCCAGATGAGACGGCGTAATACCCCATCATTCAAGGCAGAGCGTTCCGCCACTCGAGGACAGAACGAAAACCGAAAGCTAATTTGATTCTTGCGACTGTCTTGGGTCTCCCTCTTTAACTACGTTACTTGACTGGAAGTAATTTTTTTTCCACCTTTTCTTGAAGTAGAATGATTTTTTTTTTGCCGCTGAATTCCCCGCACTCGAATGTGAAAAACCTTCCATGCAATTAACTTAACTTCTGAAGCAGATGGCGAAGCAAAAATTACAGGTAAACCACCAGGCCGGTCGTATTTAACTTGTAATAACTTTTAGCAATGCAAACGAAGCAAGAGAAGTTGACAGTCCTGGAATTAAGCATTACGCTAGTGAGTGAGATCTCAGAAATAAACCTACAATTTTCTTCGCACCCAAAGTAATGAAGTTATTTTAATGTGGCTTCATTTATTCGGTTTTAAATTGTGTTCCCATGCTTTAACGCATGCGCAAATAGATTGGGTAAGTGTACTCACAGAGACATCAATTAAATGCTTGGTTTAGATTTACGCGAGTATCGTAAAAGATTGTATCGCTTAAAGAAAATCGCTGATTAAAGCAATCTATCTCTTAAAAAGATTGCGTCGATTAAAAAAATTGCATTGCTCGAAAAGATTGTGCGATTGTATGTCCCTAAAAAGATTGTACCGATTAAAATATTATGTTGTTTAAAAGACTGCACCAATTAAAATATTGTATCTCTTAATAATCTTTTACCGATTAACAAATTGCACTGCTTGTAAAGATTGTGTGATTAAGAGATTGTGTCCATTAAAAATTGTACTGCTTGGAAAGATTGTATTTTCATAAAAAGATTGTGTAGATTAAAATATTGCGTTGTTTAGAAAGATAGTGGCGATTGAAATATGTGTCTTAAAAATCTTTTACCGATTAACAGATTGCACTGCTTGAAAAGATTGTGCGATTAAAAGATTGTATTTTTAAGAAAATTGTGCCAAGTTAAATATTGCATTTAGTTAGAGTGTGCAATTAAAATATTGTGTCCCTTAAAAAGTTTGTACAAGTAAGAGATTGTATTTTTTAAAATGATTGTACCCATTAAACTTTTGCATCAAAGATATTGTGCGATTAAGAGATTGTATTGAGAAAGATTGTGCTGATTGAAATATTGGATTGGTTAGAAAAGAGAGTACCAATTAAGATATTGTGGCGCTTAAAAAGAGATTGTATTTGTTTAAAAAGAGTGCGCCAATTAAACTGTTATATCGCTTAAAGATATTTTGCAATTAAGAAATTGTATTGTTTAGAATGATTGTGTCAATTAAGATATTGTATCGCTTAAAAAGAGATTGTATTTGTTTAAAAAGAGTGCGCCAATTAAACTTATATCGCTTAAAGATATTGTGCAATTAAGAAATTGTATTGTTTAGAATGATTGTGCTGAATATTTTGTGAATAAGGGATAGTATATTTTAAAAAGTTGTTCCGATTAAAATATTGCATCATTTAAAGATACTGTTAACTTTAAATAATGAATGTAATAATGAAGCTAATGTTTCTAAGCTACAATATGTGACGGGAGGATCCATAATGTTTTTTCTCTCTCTCTCTCTCTCTTTCTAGATAACTATCCGAGTTTATAATACCGAGATAACATACGTTTTCAAATCGTACCTCTCGCTGTTAATCCCTCTAGAGAAGCGAACCGAATGAGGGATCTTGCATGTCCTTTTTTTTTTTACTTCTGTGCAGCTAGCAGAGGTAGAAACTGCAGCTCTGTTGTCTTCAGACATGTCGCAAACCACTGAACCGTAGTTCAAACCCACTCTACGATGGCCAAAACTGATAACATCCAACGTTTCAGCTCTCTCTCTTTCTCTCTCTCTCTCTCTCTGTATTCTCCCCACCCTTCAGGCAGATCCGTTCGGATATACCCACGCCAACACTACCGCACAACACGGTTCACAGCACCCTTACAAAGAAGCTATGTCACATACAATCCTATAACCCCCCCCCCCAAACACACACACACATACACACTTTCCCTTTAGCTTTTACAGGACTGTCTTCTTGCCTTGTTATTTTGGCTGGATGGCGAGATAAACTAGAGCACAAACACACTAAATAGAAAAACAACCTTCACATATGAAAGGATTAGCAACGCCATTTTTATTCTCTTTGACGTTACAAGTTTTGTCAGAATGCTAATACTTAAACCAAGTGTTGTACCATCTCTTTAGATATTTGATTAATTAACTTTTTGACAAATTAAGTTTCCCAGTACGTCAAGTATCTTTTTAAATCCTTGTTTTCCAATTTGTGTTCTTTCTAAAAGTCAAATATTTTTTGCGTTATCTTTTTCCGAAAAAAATTCTAATACATTTGACATATCTGCACACATCCGAATCTTACCAAGGAATGCTAAATGATAAAATCGATGTAAATAATATTTAAGTGTTTGTCTCAAAGATTTTTTTTTTTTTTTTTTTTTTGTATGTATGGTGTCTTCAGACTTTTTTTTCTTATCCGGATAAAACTCAGAGCGACAGAGAGCTTGCCATTCATACCTCATTGAGTTAACCAATGATATGTGACACTAGAGAAAATCTAAACACATCACTTTGCCTAGATCATTTAGTATTTCCACTGCAGCTGTCATAGGAAGGTGATGGATGTGCCTACACAAAATCATTAGAAATGTACTTCAAGAAACAAAACCAGATTGGATGAGTAATGTCGTGCCTTCTAAAGGAATCAGAGAAAATGGATTATGGCCGTGGCAAGATTTGTGCAAAGGAGAATGGAAAGATAGATAGATAGATAGAGAGAGAGAGAGAGAGAGAGAGAGAGAGAGAGAGTTCGAAAGACAGACCGTATTATACACACACGTGTGTTAACTGCTAGCCGACATAAGTGCCTTCCTATTGGTAGCACGGACCCCTAGCTAAAGAGACCAGGGCAGCTGGCACGGATTCTACTGCAATGTATTCATAGATGGGGGTAATTTACATTCGATAAGCGTGCACAATATTTTCCCCCTATTCCTCCCATCCCCCACTCAAATCATGTAATGCACTTATAAGAGTGCAAACGATGCATTTCACGCCGAAGTTTTTATTGGGCCATAATGCTAGCGACGATTTGTGGATACATCCCCAAGACTGGTTGCCATTAATCACGAGTTAATTATATTTCGGAGAAAATTGCCTCAATTTTAATACGAGTGAATAGTGAATGAATTCAAGGTGTTGCCATCTCTTCTCTTCGTTCTCTCTCTCTCTCTCTCTCTCTGTGTGCGTGTATGGTGTGTGTGTGTGTGGTGTGGTCGTGTATTTTTTTTTTTTTTCCTTTTATGTTACTCTATGAGCTTTACGGTATGTATTATGCAATTCAGAATTGTAGCCTCTTCTGTATTCTCCAATCAACAGACGCCATTGTAATAAATCATGTTCTCCAAGCAACACACTCTCTTTCGCACATGCTTAGCAGGTTTTTTTTTTTTTTTTTTTTTTAGAAAAAACCGTTATGGCTTTGCTTTTCAAGAACAACACATTATCTCTGTCTCAAGTAGATTAGCTTAATGCCAAAGAAAATGTAATAAATAAAAAAAGGAGCAGGGTAAAAACACCCCCAAAACCTCGTGGCTAAAGCGTATAGAATTTATTATACTCTTTCCTTTACATAACCTATAGACTTGGGATATATGAGTGGTAAGATATATAGAAGTTGGGTTTTTTTATGGATGGAGCAAGAAGAGAGGTAATTGAATTGAGGCTTCGGAGATGTGGTAAAACTACGCACCTGCTACAGGGATTTGGAACGTATTCCCAACTTATATTTATCTGTTTCAATGACAGAGGCTACTTCATGGTGATCTGGTTTAATATACTTTTAAAAAAGGGACGAGATCGAAAACAAAAGGGAAACAATGTTTTTCAGATAATGTTCTATGGTCAATCGTAAAATGATTATACATATTTCAAAATGACATTTTTTTTTTCCTGTGGAAAAATGACTGGGATTTTTTCCAAGGAATTTCGAATTAATTCCAAACAACACAATCGCTTAATCACACAAATCTATTTACATAATATAATATTTTAATCACACCATTAATATTTAATTTTTACAACATACAATATTTAAACCGTACAATCTATTTACACCATACAATCTTTTAATCGACACAATCTTTCTAAGCAATACAATCTTTTAATGGACACAATCTCTAAACAATAAAATCTCTTAATCGCAGATATCTTTATGCGATATAAGTTTAACGGTCACAATCTTTTTAAAAATACAATATCTTACTCGCACAATCTTTCTAAAAGAGACAATATTTTTTTTATTTTACATCATTTTATTCGCAAAATATTTTTATGCGATACAATATTTTAATCGGCACAATCTTTCTAAATAATACAATCTCTCATAATCACACAATATATTTAGCCGATACGCTAGTTTAATTGATAGAATGTTTTAAATTAATTTATTTTTGTAAACTGGGAACTTTTATACAGTTGAATAATTTATTTATTTTTATTTTATTTATTTATTTTTTACTGCACGGGCTACTCCAATGACATCATAGCATGCGCCATACTGAGGCCAAATATATTTGCAGAACTTCCGAAGTAAAACTGGAATCTCGCAAATTGGGAGAGTCTGTCGTTTACTATACGGCAAAGTCATTTGTCATTGTCAGTATCGATGCTACAGTCGAACTTGCCTTGTTACGACGCCGAAATTTAGCCAACTGTAAACCAGTCCGGAGTATTTTTTTGTTTCTTTTGTTGTTCTCTTTTATTTAGGTTGGTCAGTTGTTTTCCTGGAAAACCAAAACAAATGAAAGCTACATAGAAACGTAATGGAAGAGAATAAATTCATATTCCATTTTGTTACCATAGAAACTTACTCGAAACTCACCGTCCAATAGGATTACTTGTAGATTACAAATATATTTTCGTTTCCATGGAGATGTACTTAAAGGTTACTTATGAAAAAATTACAAATATAAATAAATAAATAAATAGAAAATTTAAAAAAAAATCAAATAAAGTGATATTTTTTTAAAGAAAACTTTTAAATAATTAATGAATACTAAACAGATATCTAAGAAACAAAACTTGTATTAAAATATTATTGCTATTTATTATAATCAATGTAGTTAAAGCTCACAAATTATTTGTTAAAATAGCATTTTATTTTTTATTATCGCGCTTTTTTCAGATAAGGGGATGTTTTAAATATTAAATTGTCTGAATATCATCACAACACCATTGGCCGGGATATCAACTAAAAAAACAGTGTATGATCATTAAGAAAATAAACAATAGAAAAATACTGGGAAACAAAAACAAAAGTGGTTTACCAGGAAAACAAACCGCATTTGGTACAGACATAGTATTGATATTAAATATGTGAATAATAGAAATAACGGTTGGTTGGTTGGATGGATGAATAGGAGGAAACTTAGGTTGTGAGACCACTGTATAATGACAAAAAAGTTCTTGTCTTTTTTACTTGAAAAAACTTTCAAAAGTTTGTATCCTAGACTGGATTCGAATCCAGATCAAGAGAACTAAACATCACCTTCGGCAGGAATAGCAATAAATAAGCCCTAGATCAAACAACAACAAATTAACAGATACTATCAGGTACTTGGAAGAGACAAATGCTTTCCCACAAATTATACACTGATACTTAAATACATCTTAATTAGTGACAACTAAGTTATTTTATGTTTTGTACCGCAACCAACGTTCTATTGAAAATTCAATCGACCAGTTATGGCAAATTGAATTGTTAACTGCTGTGGTGTTATTTGTAATGCTGAAAGTTTTTTTTTATTTTTTATTATTAGTAGATTTATTTATTTATGTATTTATATTAGTAGATTTAGTAGATTTTATGAGAAGATTACAAATGTTAGAAATTAGAAGATTGAAAAGAATACAAATGTTAGAAATTAGAAGATTACAAATGTTAGAAATGAGAAGATTGAAAAGATTACAAATGTTAGAAATGAGAAGATTACAAATGTTAGAAATGAGAAGATTGAAAAGATTACAAATGTTAGAAATGAGAAGATTACAAATGTTAGAAATGAGAAGATTACAAATGTTAGAAATTAGAAGATTGAAAAGATTACAAATGTTAGAAATGAGAAGATTGAAAAGATTACAAATGTTAGAAATGAGAAGATTGAAAAGATTACAAATGTTAGAAATGAGAAGATTACAAATGTTAGAAATGAGAAGATTGAAAAGATTACAAATGTTAGAAATGAGAAGATTACAAATGTTAGAAATTAGAAGATTGAAAAGATTACAAATGTTAGAAATTAGAAGATTACAAATGTTAGAAATTAGAGATTGAAAATATTACAAATGTTAGAAATTAGAAGATTACAAAAGTACTCCGGTCTTTAACCCTAAGGAGAGAAAATTAAAAGTGGTTTTGTTATAAGCTTAACTTGTCTCTGTTTCTTTGCAACGTTGAAGCATTTCTACGGTTTTTCAGGTTGTATCAACATCTTCATAAATAGGTCATCACAACAAATCGCCCACGCATATCCCAAACTCATGTAAAAAGTGTCAGTAGATTTTTCTACTTTCCCAACACAATATTCTCTGTTATCTTGAAGATAATTTGCTAGTATTTAATGAGGATCAACAATTGGGAGTCAAATCAACACACGCGAACAAAAATGTAGTTAGTTGACTACTAAGTAAGGGGATATTAATGTTTGCAGTCTGAGGGGTTTCTTTCTTTGAGTACGGACTATCTATTTGTGCATCGGTGTATCGTGAGGAAAGAAAGATAAAAAAAAAGTGTCGCTTTGAGGTAGCGAAACTTGGCCAGACTGACTTCCAGATTTTTCCCGGTGAGCTTCGTACACTTCACGGCTTGCTACTAAAATTACATTAACTTCCTTTTTGTCCGTAGATCGTGGATGTCGTCTGCATCGCTTTAAACCTGATTCAGCGACCTGCTTCTTTGCGTCACAGCCGCAGACAAACCATGAGCGACAGCGTAGCGTCGCCACTGGTCCTTGTGCATTACGTCTCCCGCGGAAGAACGCCTGAGACGCACGGTTTCAAGTTTCTTAGTCCGGCCGATCTGCTCCGCCTGTGGTTTCTCGTCAATGGGAGGAAGTTAAAGTTTAAAAAAAAAAAAAAGAAAGAAAGAAAGAAAGAAAGCGTGGGTGGGGAAGACAGGACACGGTGTGACGATGTAGTTCGTGTTTATCACCCACCTATGCTGATGGGTCAGTCGAGTTCGACAATTTGTAGGCGGAAGACAAACGCACATGTAATAATTTGACCTTTTTATAGATTCGTAATATTCGGGTTGATTTCTGTTTATGATTTTTATAAAGAAAATTCAACTTCTTTAGTGCAGATTGCAATATAAAATTATCCACCAAAAATTCTGATTTGTTTCGTACTAATCAGACCTCGTCAGTATATGTGCAATTGATCAAGGATTACATCGCTCGTGAATGCTATTAGACTTCTATTTTGTCAGCGAGAAACTGACATAAAATTTATTAACAGGTTTTCGTTTATATCAACGATGAAATTGACATCTGATTTTTTATTTTTATTTTTGTGGTCTGTCTAATATTTTAATATTTACATTTTTGTAGTATCTTTCAATTATTCTAATATGTAGTCATTGCAATTTCTTCCGTCTATTTTTGTAATCTTCTAATTTCACCTTTGTAATCTTTGTAATCTTCTGATTTCTAACCTTTTTAATCTTTGTAATCCCATTTCTAATCTTTTTTAATTTTTTATTTTTGTGGCCTGTCTAATATTTTAATGTTTACATCCTTGTCGTACGCTTCAATTATTCTAATATGTAGTTATTATTAGCTATTTTTGTAATATTTGTAATCTTCCGATTTCTAACCTTTGTAATCTTTGTAATCATCAATTTCTAACCTTTGTAGTCTTTTAATTTCTAACATTTCTATTCTTTTTAATCATCTAATTTCTAACCTTTGTAGTCTTTTAATTTCTAACATTTCTAATCTTTTTAATCTTCTAATCATTACAGTTTTCAAATTTTCTATTGGGTGTAGTTACTAAATTAAAGATCAGAGACTGTTCTTTATGTTACACAAAAGAAGCTCGTTCTTAATTAGCCCGGAAGGGTCACAACGTGCTGTTCATTTCTCAAAGAAACACACGGCAACCTACCCTAATGTGCAATAACTACTCTGTCTGTACATTAGAAACTCGAAAACTGTTAGGATATCTCATGGTGATGAATTAAACTGCCGGATGAAATCCAATCTATCCCACACAACCATCGTTTCAGGTGTGCAAAAAGAAAGAAAAGAAAAAGGCAACTCTCTCTCTCTCTCAACTAAAAAGATGAACGAGGTCGTCTAGTCAAGGGCGGCGGGTGTCAAAGGTGAAATGGAGGTCCGTCTATTGACCCGAACAAACATAGGTTCGTAGGCAAGCAACAGATTCCCCGCCTTGCAACCAACTAATGGGAGTTTCACAAATGAGAAGATAAACCCAGATGTGAGAGGTCACACGGACCACGGCTCCGCCAATAACACAAATCTACTTAGTTTTGCGCTAAACTACCTGAGATTAATATCTTATCTGTCTGTTTTTATAACTAATTACACATTAATTATTGCTCTTCTTATTTTGAAAAGCTTACCAATCAGGTTAATAACCATTAATTATTTTATAATTAATATATTTTGTTTAACAGTCATTCGATGTATTAATCACTGTTAACTATTAGGTGTTAGACGACTTCTTAATCGTTGACAATTAACTATTAGCTATTATTAACTATTATTATATCTTACCGATAACTATCGTTGACATTTTAAACCTCTATTAGATAGAAGTGCATGAGAATATTCATCCGTGAGGTTTCGATTACACTAAAATTTAAATTTCATTATATTAGCATTGATTTAACTTAATAGCTACACTATCAGCATCATCAGCATCATGAATGATTTGTACTTGATTTTGTCCCATCGTTTAATATTTAAATTTAAATAGAAGTTGTTGATCATTCACGGAAGTTATTTATTCATCCTTTTTATTCTTATTTTTGGAATACATTTTGAATACTATTCGTCAAAAACATATCGAAAAGTATTTGTTTAATTTCATATTTTTATTACCGCTTTAATATTACAACTCTTTGTTTCCTGATTTATTGCTAAAGAGGTAACGCTTTTGCTGCCATTATTTTGATCCGTTTTCTAAAAACTCGTCACCTCATCCATCTTCAGAATCTTAATATCGGCTAGCTGTCGTCAATTCAGAGATACTAGAGCATTAAAGTTTGTCAACAGCGCTTTAGATTACAATATCTTTCCCTTTACAACAAAGGTCGAGTTAACTAATCGTATATACGGTGGTAGAAATTTTTCTGTAACTTCTAACTACTCCGCAAAGAGACCAACCACTGTGATGTATTTGCCAATAGTCAATCAATCTCAGGTCCGATTACATGTTTTAGGGAATGAAAAACTAAAGATTTCACTACACTACAAAATAATGTCCTGCCTCCATTTGAAACTATCCAAGCTTACAAAAAAAAAAAAAAAAAAAAAAAGCGCTTAATTCCATGCACCTTTGATGAGGTCTACACCCTGACATCCCTTTACACCATTGTCCAAAAACTGGAGGGTGCATGTGTATGTCAGAATACTTTAACGCTCGTATTCACTTTGGAGGTTACTATGATTAGTCTGTGTAGTCTTTGGATCTGAAGTCAGTATACTTATGAAAATACGGAACCTATAATAAGAACCTTTGTATAGTTTCTTTCTTAAGATATCAACATGGTCCTTAATATTATGTTCCGTGCATTTATTAATAAATAAAACAATCAGGACATAGTAGATAAAGATGTAAATCTCGTGAGACGTGGATCTGGTTTGCTTTGTAGATGTTTTTCTCAGAAACCTCAGGACCTTATTAGGATCCTGTTTGAAGATATTAGAATGCAGTCCTTAGTATAACTCAGTACTTCGCGTTCTTATCAGAGACTATTAGAATGTGACCTTTAGTAAAACTCAGTACTTGTGTCCTTATCATCAGAACACTATTAAGTGACATTAGGTATGAAAATAACACTCAGTACTGTTGTCCTTATCATTTGTATACTACTTTATCATCAGGATGCCGTCCTTATTAGGACTCAGTACTGTTGTCCTTATCTTTTGTATACTTTATCATCAGGATGTCGTCCTTATTAGGACTCGATACTGTTGTCCTTATCATCTGTATACTACTTTATCATTAGGATGCTGTCCTTATCAGGACTCAGCACTTAGTGTCCTTAAGTCATGGCAAAATATAGGAGAATGCAGTCTTTACTGAGATAATAGTCTCCGTTACTTTAGTAGGATTTAGAATTGTCCTTAATATCGGCCATTTGGTGTCCAGATTTCGAAGGACCACAGATACGTCGTAATTATTGTTGTGATAAGGTCGACCGGTGTTAACTTATGAGAGTCCGCCTGTATGAGATCTCACGAGCGATTCTTCCACGCGTTAACCGATTGCTGGCAGAGGTAGTGGCGATGATAAATGACCTGGAGCCAGCAGTAAGACTTTTGCAAAGGGGAAAAAAGAAACTGGTAAAGGCTTCAAGGGCGGACACTGTTTCTGCAGTAACAACCCTTCGTTACCGACCAGTCGTGATCTGTCACGCTGTGGGTGGTCGTGACCTGCCGCCTCGCCCCTCACGACGTGTCTAACACACTCCCAGACACAATACGCTCAGGTGTAAGCCGAGCAAGGGGTGTGGGGGGGAAGTGTTAAGTTAATGGTTCAAATCATGGCTGCAGATCTGCTAATGTGGGGTGTCTGAAACGTTTTCTGCTAATTGTGTTGCGGTACTCGTGCGAATGCTTGACACACTTGATAAGGATTAATCTAACTCGGTGTTCCGCACTTCTATTTGACCCAAATGGGATACTCAAATATTGAGTCTGCTGATGTGCTCAGCGCTCAGATGTTGGCACAACATTCACAGCTACTGGAAAGGTGGATGAACAACGTCTTTCAATTCGATGGGGTTTTATAAGGGGGGATTGTTTCTGACTTTGTGCTTGTCTTTTAGACGAACTTCGGAAAATGTTTAGCTTCAGGCAAAACAACTTCGAAAATAACTTTTTCGATACTTCAAAAATAATTCTAATTTTGATTTAACTCCCACATTCCCACTGAATATTCTGTAAAAGGATTCCTTGAATTGCTACAGTTAAAGCAAAACTTCGATTTTCATACAAGAATTCATTTTTTCTACTCCATCATTTTTCCCTTACCTTTTGTGGCTTCACCTTACTGCATGACCTGTATTTCCATACTTGTTTGCTTAATACATTCATTTCCATTGAAAAAAAAAAAAAGTGTTTGGCTTATAAGTGGTAAAGCAAACAGTTTGTACAAAATGCAAATGAATTTTGTGGGTTGGTTCCGAAATCATAAAGTGTCAGTCTCTGATTACTTAAAATAAGATCTGTCGGACCCGCTGTTGTTGTTTGTCTTGACATGTTTTTATAAATTGGAGGAATACGATGCTCCGAATTGGGCTACCGCGCGTCATAATCAGTGATATTATACTCAGGGCCATACTTATGTACAGGCACGCGAGGGCCCAGAAAAATTAGGGCCAGTTAAAGAGCCCAAACAATGAGATGGGGTCCCGGAGCACTCTAGCAACTCGGGAAAAGTGTAAGTACGGCTCTGACCATACTGGGATGGAAGCGTAGGGAGTCAAATGCAAGTGCATCCCTAGTGGACGACCCACCGAAAGTGACCGTGGGATGCTACGAAGGATAACATGTAAAAACCATTCCCTGTAGGATTGCTGCAATCATCGCGGCGGAAGAAGGTCCTACATCTTAAGGTGGACACCGTGGCTGTTTATTCCTCGCACTATAGTGTCCTTTGACTTTTTTCCAAGCAGTGTATATGACAATAATATCAGGATCATTGCTTTGGTGACATCACATAATCCTGAGTATTACTTCTGTATACGATAATTCCAATTGTAATTATGAGAGTGGAAATATCCAAAATGGGCGTAGTATATTTTGAATTTTAGAGAAATTATATATATTGAAATCTGATTTATAAGCTGTAATTAAAATATAAGTTAAATTATTATTTCTGAATATATTATGATCAAAGAATGCAGAAGTTGTTAGACATTTCTATAACAACTTCACACACACACACACACAAACAAACATTATTGATGTAAAAAACAGCGAGTATTAAAACGTATTTAATGTTGTGCATTTGCTGACACAACAACAAATACTATGTATCGTGCTGTGCCTTATCAGATTTGCTGTCCGTTTAGATCAAAATCATCTCGCTTCCAGTGTACTGTGAAGAATGACAGATTGCTGTTTCGGAATTGGTGTTTTAATTTTGCTCGAATTTGGCTACTGTTGGTATATAACAAAATAAATCAAACGGTGTTCTATTTATCAAAATATCTTTGAGTTTAAAATGTCTGAGTGCAAACCACATACCACCCCTTTTGACCTAAATAGTTGATTGAAATAAATTTCCTAACCAAGACGTAAAAGAGAGATTTTATTTGAACGACTTCATTTTGATTCTGTCTCCAAAGTCGGTATTAATCATGCCTTTGAGAATGTTAATCCGTTTTACATAAAACATTCTGCGTACATAAAAATCCAGCGCACGGACCTTGATGATCGTCGCTAATCCCGTACACCCTCCACAGCAAGCAATGACAGCCTCGATTTCAAACAATAACTCGGAGAGATCTGGCGACCATCGATTTTTCTAACCCCCCTCCCCTTTCGATCCCCGTTCGTAGCACGCGTTGATTACGACCGTTGGCTTAGGGGCAGAAGCTGCTACGTTCGATTACCTCGGAGAAGCCAATGATGAATGTTTAGTGATTGTATCGGAAGCCACGTGATATTTAACTCCGCCTTAATATGACGTGACGTTTGTGGGCGAGGTTAAAATGGGTGATCGTAGAGAACTCGTGGTGCCAAACACAAGGTATTCATATGTTCAAGAAAATCCAACTCAAGAAATTATTTTACGCACTTTGGATATGCTTGTTATACGCAATCTATGCATAGCATACCTCAATAAACGAAGAAACAGAAATAACAATGAAAATGGTACTTCCACGTATGCCTGATTAAACTATAAAAGCGATCATCACTATATTGGACGCTAAGGAAATAATAAAAAAAGTTTTATATAAAAATCATACAGAACTAAACCAAGAGAAATATATGAAGGAAATTTTACTATCTTTTTTTCAGAAACTAATAGTTCTACTGTCGCTTTTCATACCACTACATAAGAAAGGTGATATGAAGGCATGCAAGAATTATAGAACTATTAGTTTGATATCTCATGCAAGCAAAACTTTATTAAAGATCATGCTCAATAGGATTGAGGCCAAAGTTGAGGCAAAGATGCCCGAGGAACAAGCAGGTTTTAGGAAAAGTAGGGGGCACCAGAGATCAGATCCTCTGCCTCACACAGATCATAGAAAAATATAAAGAATTCAGACTCCCTCTGGTAATGTGTTTCTTAGACTACTCTAAAGCTTTTGACTGTGTTGAGCATGTGAAACTGTGGGAAGTAATGAAAAGAATGGGTTTTCCTCAACACACTATCAGGTTGATAGCCAACTTGTATAAGGAGCAACAAGCCACGATAAGAACAGGTGTTGGATTGACTGACTGGCTTCAAGTTGGAAAAGGAGTTAGGCAAGGATGTTTACTTTCTCCTCACTTGTTTAGTATACATGCAGAGGACATCATGCGTGAAGCATTGGATGAGCTCAGAACAGTAATTAGGATAGGAAGTAGATTGATCAGTAATCTGAGGTATGGTGATGATGCAGTACTCCTTTGTAATGACATGGAAGAACTAGGACTAATTCTTGACAAAGTTAACAAGATCAGTAATAACAGAGGACTTCAACTCAATTCTAGCGAGACAAAGATCATGGTTTTCTCAAAGGAAAAACAAACAGAGAAGCTCTTGAGAAACAAGTGTATCTTAATGGAGAAAGAATTGAGGAAGTCAGCAAGTTTGAGTACCTGGGATCCATTATTAATGTGAAGAATTGCTGTTCAGAAGACGTCAGAAAAAGGTTAGGAATGGCTAAAACAACAGTCAGAGACCTGTCTAAAATCTGAAAGGATGGATCTATCTCCATGGGAAAAAAGGTGAGGATTTTGGATGCAGTTGTTTTTCCAAAAGCGATTTATGGATGTGAGACTTGAAACCTAAAGAAGTCAGATAAGAAAAGGATATCTGCTTTTGAGATGTGGTGTTACAGAAGGCTGTTGAGGATATCACATACTGAAGGCGTACAAATGAATGGGTGTTAGAAAAGATTAGTAGAACTTTAAGGCTCCTTAAGGATATTGACAGAAGAAAGTTAAAATATCTTGGACACATAGAAAGGATGGAAGGAGGACTTCTCAGAACAGTATTAGAAAGTAAAGTTCCTTGAAAAAGAGGAAGGGGTAGAGCATCAATGAGATGGATGGATGGCGTGTGTGGAGTGACTGATCTTCAGAGAGTTGGGGCTGCCAGAAAAGCAAACAACGGCACTACATGGCGAGGCCTGGTGTGGAACATCACCGAGCATCAGAGTAACCATACGGCATCTGTAGATGCCCAGTGAATATAGTAATAGTAGTACTGCCGCTTTCAGAAATTAACAATTCTACTATCTCTTTCAGAAACTGACAATTTTTCTATCTTTTTCAGAAACCGGTAGTTCTACTGTAGTTTTCAAAAATTGACTGTTCTACTATCTCTTTTAGAAACTATCCATTTCGTGTCTGTTTCCGTTATTTTCTGAAACTGACTGTTCTTTATTTGATTCTGTTAGTTTCTGAAACTAACAGAAACAGAAACTTCCGGTTTTTGTTTACAGAAATTGACGTTTTTTGTGTCTTTTCAAAATTCTCCACTTGTAAATTTCGAACTCGAAAAATTAAGAAAAAGTCTTGTATAGCATAACTGGCTTGTAGAGTAGAGTATATATCAGAAATCTGTATCCTAATTTCCCAACGAGGTTGGCATGAATTTGTACCGAGGCCCATGAGCATATTAATTCCTCAGTTTTCTGTGATTCCAGTAAAATTCCAATATTTTAATGAAGAAGAGATATTCTAAAGTAGCAGAAGTAATTTTAATAATAATGTATAATGCTGATTATTTTAATTAAAAAAAGAAGTATGGAAATGAACCACATATATATTAAGTTCGACAATAACTTTCACTATGTAGCCATGGAAATTCATAGGAAGGCTTCCGAATTATAGGCGAATATGGAAATTTACCACAGTTGTAAACAACTCCCAAGTTAATTTTATGTTGCACTTGACGTGGAATTATGTTTCTCACCGGGAGACACTGATGAATAGACTGAATTATTAATTACGTGTTAATGAGTGGGAAAGCTAAACATTCCCAGTTGGCCACAGTAAGCTCATACGCCGGTTGGAATAATCTCGTCCATGATTTAGGACCGATTTGTGTGATTCAGTACAAGACTCAGTCGTTGCAAATTTCTAAAATGACTCAGCTCTGGAGAAATACCTTTTAAGAAATCAGGGCAAGGATAAAGAACGAATGAAGAGATGTTGCCAGTGTTGAGAGACAGGTAAGAAAAAGAGAAGATAGACAGAAGGTTGAAAACAGACTCCAATTTCTTTTTTACGTTCCACGCAGTGCTCATCGGCTGGCTGAATTTATCCAACAATCACTTATCTGTCTTTGACGGCTTCTGTTTGGCTTTGCTTTTCGGGTAGACACAGGGGTGTTGATAATAATCGTCTCAGAAACTAAAAATAGCGGTTAAAGAATCTTTTGCATTTACAGACATTACAGACTTGTGTGGGGAAAAGATTCACAGACGTAGCTGATAATACTTTTTTTTTTTCGTTTAGGTTACATAGTTTTAAGTGGGGAATAATACTTGCACTTCTTTTGCGTATATTGAGTTGGACATCGTAAAAATTGTACTAGGTAGTAGTGCCCCCTATCGGCAATCACCGAAAGTATAAACTAGGGACATGAGACATGCATTAAATGGCACATGGCGTTTTAAAGTAGTGTTAGGTTTCCATTGGTCAAATCAAGGAAGGATGTCGTTGGCCTGGGAGGACAGTGGGCTGCAAGCCTCTCTATAGAGAGAAGTCCCGGCTGACTGTGGGGGTTTACAGAAACCAAGCACCTGACAACACTCAGACCCACATGTGTCAGGGGTAATAAGTAATCCTATACGGGGCATGTGTCATCTCAAGCATCAAGCTAACTTGCTCTCCGTCGATTTTAGCGTTAGCTTCCTGTCAACAGATATATGCGTAGAAAAAATAAAAGAACGAAAAGGATTGGTTTTTGTGTATTTTTTCTTTTTTTGTTGCCACTCCTCTCTTCCTCTCTCTCTCTTACTATCTTTTTCAAGTCTCATATGAATTTTGTTAAACAATAATGAATATAAGACGGTTCTGGCACAGTTTTCAAGTTATTCGTTTAACAACTTTATTCTTTCGTTGGTTTATTTTTATTATTATTTTTGTTGTTGATAAATATATTTTAAGGATCACTTAAACAGAAAAAAATAGATATTAATTAAGGATCACAAAAGGCAACAAAGTGTAATTTAAGGATCGCTTAACAGAAGAATATGTTTCGGATCGCTTAAAGAGAAAAATATTTCAAGGACTACTTAACAGGAGCAGAATATATGTTAAGGATCCCGTAAGCAGAAAAATATTTTAAGGACCACGTAAAAGAAAAATAATTCAAGGACCACTTATTCAGAAACGAAGTATAATTTAAGGACTACTTAAGAGAATAATATATTAAGGATCATTAAATAAAAAAATATTTTAAGGACCACGTAAAAGAAAAATATTTCAAGGACTACTTAACAGGAGCAGAATATATGTTAAGGATCCCTTAAGCAAAAAAATATTTTAAGGACCACGTAAAAGAAAAATATTTCAAGGACTACTTAACAGGAGCAGAATATATGTTAAGGATCCCTTAAGCAGAAAAATATTTTAAGGACCACGTAAAAGAAAAATATTTCAAGGACCACTTATTCAGAAACGAAGTATAATTTAAGGACTACTTAAGAGAATATATATTAAGGATCATTAAACATAAAATACTTTAAGGACCACTTAAAAATTTAAGAACCACTTAAACAGAAACAAAGTATATTTTAAGTATCACTTAAACGGAAGCAAATTATATTTCAAGGACTATCCTTTTAAATAGACACAAACTATTTTAAGGACTGCCTGTTTAAACAAAGGCGCAATTTATTTTATTGGCCTTTTCTTAAACATTATTTAAGGATTCTTTTATTGGAAAACTCATTTCACTCCCCCCCACCCTAAATTCACAAACATCACTGACCACAGTTGAAAAGTAGCTAGCCACATTGTTCCTTCTTGGCTGACAGAATGAGTGTTGTCAAGTGTGAACATGGATTTTTGTGTATGTTTTTAGGTAGAAGATGATTTCTGTTGACTGGTGTAATACTCGGTGATCGGTATGCATGTACGAGTAGCTATGTTTCTATTCTTCTACCGAAACATATAGGGTGTATTACTTCCTATATGTTTCGGTAGAAGAATAGAATAATTGATGAGGACCCTCCCCGTCTTCATTTTTTGTTATATTTAGCATTGAGAGTGTTCTTTGGCCGATGTGACCACTCTGTCGGATAAAAAAATCAATTTTTTTCTGAAGAGAAAACTCTGTCAGTTTTGTATGAGAGCCACTAATTCACCTTTAATTGAAAAGTCCTTCTCAATGCTTTTCTTGCCATGTAGGCGGAATTTGAACCCACATCTCTCCAACCAGAGGAATTAGTAGCTGTCGAATACGCTATAAAGAGGCTTTTGTTTTACATACATATAAACAAAGCTTGCTTTAAGAACGTTTGAAAATCAGAAACAAATAGATACGTTTATTTTTAGCAAAAGAATTGTAAAGATTCGCCTAAAAAGACTGCTCTGAAAGTTATCACGCGTCGTAGAGTGTAGATTTAAAATATGTTTTCTTGCAATTTTTTAAACAGAATCAAACGTTATTTTAAGAATCTTCCTTGAAAAACAATAAATGTTCCTTGATCAAAATAAAAATGAATGTTAGGATTTTAAAGGATCGTAAAGAGGAAATTTTAAGGACTCTAATGAAAATTAAAAATTTTCTTAAAATATTTCTCTGAATTAAAGAAAAAAAAAATTAAGGACTTCATCGAACAGTAAAAGAATATATTATATTTTTTAAGGACTATTATTTTGATGTAAAAAAAAAAAAATTTGTGCGCGTAAAAAGAAAAATAAACAAATAAACGCTGTGTTGAACCGAAACAAAATATGTTATTTATTTAAGTTAGGTTTTCTTGCTGTAAAAGGAAAAATTAAGGACTTCATTGAATAGAAAGATAGTATATTGTACATTTTAAGGACCATTTTCTGATTTAAGAAGCAAAATATAGACTCTATTCAACACTAAGAGAATTTTATATGAATTTTCTTGCATAGAAAGGGAGCTACGCAGCCATCTTTCCCAACTTGGTTACGTGTGGCTTTTAATCTTTCACTGTAGCAATAAAAAAAAGCAAGACACACTTATCACATCTAAGCGACTCATTTAGAGACAGGAGCAAGTGCGAAGGGTGTTGTAGAGCATTAATTTCGAGTCGTCCGCTGCGGAGGAGTGAGTACGTCGAACCAAGGATAAGATACAGCCACTTCGGAAGACAGCTACGGACCACAAGCAAGATAAGAAGAAACAAGACGTGTTGCGTCTAAACCATGATAAGAACTCTGGCGTGGGTGCCGAAATAGGCTGAAGGGGATGGAAGAAGATGACTGGGGTGGAAAGGAATATTTTGGGAAGGTTTCTTTGCTTCCTATTTGTCACAAAATGTGATCTTTAAATAAATGTCAACCTACTGTAAATAGTGGAAAAAAGCTCGCTTGTTTCTATGATTTGATGGCACCTTAAAAGTAAAGATGCCATCATATACACAACGTACACACTGTATTTTGAAGACGAAATAACAAGAAGTTTGTGTGCAAGTTATTTGAAGAAAATTCGTAAGGCATTCACGTAAAAGATCAACCTAAATGTTGTTTAAAACCTCAACTGTGTTCATGATCTTGTAACGTAGTCGGTAGCCACGATGCCCTGAGATAGTAATTAAATTCTCATCTAGATGTAAAGAGTATTAGCTGGTCTAAAATGAACGTAACAACGTTTTACGTCTTTGTTTTTTTATTCTAGCAAAACAAAAATCTGACAAACACACATACACATACAATAGAGCAAACTATAGGAATACGATTTGTTACACTGTCATCACTAAAGTTTATGAAAAAGGTCTACTTACTCCTTTAAACCTAGCTGGTAAACACTACTCTTGATGTTGTCCAAAAGAAAAGATTCTGGGAATTAAGAGATCCTTCAGGTTGACTTGGGCCCTTATCTGACTGGTTTACGAACCAAAGCAATTCTAAGTGGACGAGTATATTCTGACGCATGTATTGCATAAGTTTTGGGCCATGGTAACCTGCTTAAGAAAAAAAAAAAATGTATTGTTTAGCGGTCAGAGTTCAATTGAGTCATGGCTGAGTTATCCAGGGCATTCTAAGCAATATGTGTAGTTTTGTATGACACTTTTATACTTATGATAAATTCTTTTTTAAATTAAATCATAATGTAAAGGATAATGTGAAGCATTATTCCTTCATATACTTAGTATCAAAAAGATTAGACATCTCTCCTGCTAAGAAAACAAGTCAAATCACAATTCGGTCTTCTGATGTCCAATGGTGTTCATCTATCTTCATTACCTTAGCCGCAAATGGTATCCTCAATGATGTATCTGGTGTCATACTTCCCCGACTCCTTCTGGCATCGATAAGTTGATTCTTGAAACATGACGTTCGCTTGATTCTTTATGCTGATGATGCTGTTTTCACCCTATAAAAGAATCTAATCTATTCTGGCCACGAATAATGAAGGAATAACGCTTCATTATTCTTTACATTATGATTTAATTAAACAGAATTTATGACAAGTACGGAAATTTTGGTGCTAATATGTTAGTCCGTTTGGTCTCAAAGTGATTAGCGTGAAGACGCCCACAGAACAAACAAACCAATGAACACACGAACATAATACAATACGACTGTTGATCTTAGCTGCCTCAGAATTCATTTTAATTCTAAAGTGACCTCATATCCCAAGTTATTTCGGCAGTAATTACAACCATTATATTAGTATTCTGTTTCTGAATTTTGTATCTATCATTCATGTTATTCCACTATATTATTTTCGTTTAGGGATGGATGCTTTTCATCGCTCGGTGTGACATCACCTCCATGTTTATTAGAGGCTTGATAAACTTTCATATTTCGTATCTACATTGCTTGGAAAGAGGTCAACGATAGTTTTAAGAACGAACAGCTATGATGCCCAACTTAACAAGATGTATGATTCCTGTTTAGCTGGGATGACCACAGCAATCCCATGGGGCATAATTTCTACAAGCGGACGATAGCGATCGATGGGAATTTTAGACCATTTTTCATGTGGGTATGTAAAGAGGTCCTGGACTTTTGTGGAGTGGAAGTCCCTTGAACTCATCCAATGTTCCGGTTCATCCCACAAATGTTCATTAGGGTTGAACATTTGTGACACTTATTGAACAATAAGTGTGGTTCATATCCACACAGCTACAACAACAGCCTTATGACACGGTGCATTGTCTAACTGAAAGAAATAGGTCAGTTCCGTAGAAAGACCGCGAAGTAGGAAGCATTGCATTATCCCAAATGTTCAGATACCTGTCGGAGTTCAATATTCGTGACACCACAAACAGAGGTCTGAGGCCAGACGAAGAAAAACAGGATCATACCATCACACCACCACCACCTCCAAATTTCATAGTTTTGTACGCTCTTTGCATCACTGAGGAGGACGCTACATGTTGGTTCAAGTAATTATGGTCCTATCATGGAAACAAATGTTGTGAGCCTCGGTTTGGAATGTTTTTGCGCAGATTCGTGTTCCAGTCGATGCCCATATTTCGCATTCAACATGTCGGCCGGCGAATGGTGTTCCGCATTATCCTTCGTAGCACCTTACAGTCACGTTAGGTGAGCGTGCTGGATCGTCCACTGTTGGTGGCACTTGCAGTTGACTCTTTGGGCTTCCATCTCAGTATAGTATCACTAATTATTGACCTGGGATGGGCCAATTTGTGAACAAATTGCCGAACAGATTAGCTTGCAATTGGCATCATCTCCCAATACATCTTTTCATCTCCGTCCATTCGCTTCTAAGAGCCATTGCACTCTGACACAGGTGAACTGACTTGGAGCACCATATTCCTCCAGTTTATATCCGCTACAAATATAAAAAGTTACACAGCACGATGCGCTTTGTCCATGGTGCAAGTGCAAATGGTATGACAACGACTGGATTACCTAACATCAAATGTTTCTACTCCTTACAGGGTGGGATTGTCATGAAGTTAGTCAGTACATACATAACTATTAAAAAAAGAGGTGTTAATGTTTTCCGTTCATCAGTGTCATTATTCTCATGCCATTTTGTGTGACATAAAAATACTTAGTTGCTCCAGTCTTAATTCCAAACGTCTCTAAACTTCAAGGCTTTGACACTGCTGCTTTGAGATGGGTTAACTGCTAGTTAATTCTGGGTATAATTAAATTATTCGTTCTTTTACCTCGAAATGTAGTCATACATAATTCTTTATGTGTTTCCTTCGTTCCATCATTTCCGTCATTAACCACTCCAGACTTTTGACCTTCAGAGACAAATCAGTGAGGACCCCTTTAATGGGCCGGCAATACAATTTCTTTGCAACGAACAAAATTTGCAATATATTTATCGATATGAATTAAAGTGCCACAAGCCATCAGAACAGTGAAGATTTGAACGAACAGAAACTGTCATTTTGATGGCCAAGACACTTGTAAGAAAGAAAAACTGTAATTTTCCCCCACTGATTTTTTCTTGCTCTCCGCCCCTTTCTGAATTATTCCCCAGTTTCCTCTCTTTATGCGTGTGTCGTCATCAAACAAATCTATCCATCCCATGGCCGATGGTGATAAACAAAAGTGTCTTTGCAGATTACCTGCCATAAAACTCCCCCCACCCCTGGTCGAATCAGACTAGCAAAACTCCTCCAACATGGGAAGGCAACACTTAAACTCATCCCCTCCCCCCCTTTCGTAATAGGTATAGCGATGCATGTATAGTTTTAGAAAACGGTAATGAGGTCACCATTAATGTTCAGACCGTATTGAAAGGGGGGTTCATAATAATTTCATTACGCGGGTCTCAGGTTATTAGAACCAAATGTTGTCTTCAGTAGTTTCCGTTAGCATCATTACACAAGCCGCGGAACAGATTTGAATGAGTCGGTTAAAAATAAATTAGACCCACTTGGTGACGTGGCCTTCGATGTGCTCCCTGCTGAAAGTGTGATCCAAAGGCCCGCATTGTAATGAGATGGTAGTCATTAGGGTTTTGCTCAATGAGGGACAGGATACAATCAGAACAAATGGTTTTTCACTTGCCATTGTACGAGGTGGATGTTAATATACTGCTGAGGTATTCGACGTGTTCAACTGTACCTCTTGACATTCACATAATGCTTCGCCGATGAAGAGCAACTCGAATATTTTTCTATTTGTATTGTTATACTCTCCCTGACAATACCTATTGTTTAATACATGCCTTTAGTATTTTCTATGAAGAACAGAGACAGGAATATTTTTGCTTATCTCCTAAAAACACATGCCTTTATATATTAACACATGCTAGAACACACACACACACACACACACACACACAACAACAACAACAACAGATATGTTTCCATGGTAACAGTAGCTTCTGATAGCGTTTACCATGTAGTAGAGTAGTTCATTCACTGTTCATTTGACTTGCATTATACATAGTTTATTACCTTTTTTATTTTATTTTTAATGGATTAGCACTAATACGCCTTTTCTAACTAATCTACGTACACGCTAGTTTTCTAAATAAAGTCAAAAATTTTATTCTTTTTTTTTTATTTCACCGCAAAGTGTCGGCTCAGACACCAAATTATAAATGAGCCAATTCAAACTGTTCCAATTGAAATTAAAATTGTTATTAATTTATAAATATTTAAATAAAATGCTGCAAATATAAATATATAGCATACTGGGAACTGAAATCTTTATTTTTTTTTTTACACCCTTCGAGTTCTGTATTCTTTGTAACGTGGTCAAACAATGTGCAGTCTAAGGAATTTATCTTATCTTTGTCTGTAGTCTAAAAATTACCTAGCTTTGCCAGTGCATTAAGTTCAAAACGCACGCACGCACGCACGCACGCACGTACGCACGCACACACACACACACACACACACACACACACACACACACACACACACACACACACACACACACACACGTCTGTCTATTGGCATAAATATCCTCTTTATTTTCGGGCGTTCTCTTGCAGGGTAGCAATAAATAAAAATGCCTTCTCGGTCAACCACAAACCTTGACCCAAATCTATCAATCAGAGCTTGCATTAAACTAAAGTGAAATTTCGAGTTAATTTTAATCTACTGAGATTTTTTTTTTTTTCTACTACACAAAAAACAAGAGCTTTGAAATGCTTATAGAAAACCTGCTATTTATATTTAACCAAATATTTAGCTAATTTCTATTCTGTCAATTAATTTGATGGATTTATAATTATTTATTATTATTTTTTTCATTGTTGTCAATTTCCATGTTTTTTAAAACTCGTGCGTGACGTCATTGATGACGTTGCAAAGTTAGCATTAGCTAGGCAAGTTCATGGTTTAGAGGACAAACAACAGTTGAATCTGGATGGCTATTTTTAAATGTATTTGGAAGGAGGCAAAAAAAAAAAAAAAAAAAAAAAAAAACTTCATAAATGGCACCAAGAAAAGAAGGAAGACTGTAATATGGTGACAACTGTCACGGTCGTCTATCAAGCGAGTGAGAAAGAGAGGGAATACGACCAGCTGCAACGAGGCCAAGCTACCGCTGCATCCAAGACCTTGCAAGGCTTAGATGCATGTTCTAGTCATGCTAATTAACAGACTAGGAATCGTATTTCGCCGCCAGGGACCTATGGACCCCCTTAAGTAAAGAAAAATCGAGACACAACGACCGAAACCGCATGTGACACTGAAGTATGGGGACAGGCCATGCGATCTGCCGATGTCTCATCCATCTTTCTAAGTTTACCGTAGCTTCTTGAACTGCTCTAGCGCTGACATGGGTAGAACTCCAATACTTCTCTAGACCCCTTGCGAGGATCGCTTGGAACTCAGACCGCCTCGACTGATGGAATGGCATCTGCCAAGATCGCCCCCACTGTCCTTTTCACGGCAGAAGAATGTTCGTATCAGCGAAAAAAAAAAAAGGGGGGGGAGGAAAGAGAGAAAGAATAAGGAAGAGTTACAATTGGGCCTTTGTTTTCGGCTCTATATATACATCCTAACCTGGTGATCGGTCGTTTACAGAAGTAGGACAATGTTCACCAAAAGAATAGATGCTATAATAATAACCTCCAGTCTTAAGACGTCTCTCTCTCTATCTATCTATCTGACGCAAGCTGCCAAACTAAACTAGCGCTACGTTTTGGAGCTTGTAAAATAAAGCAGTCACAGGAGTATGTTTGGGAAAAACAGGTTTTTAAGTAGTTTAAACAATCATTAATAAGTCAGTTTTTTTATTTGTTTTTTTCCCTTTTTGGTTTTCTTTTTTGTTTTTGCATTCAGTTTTGCAGAGCTTACAATTGCTTGAAATTGAAAATTTAAAACGAAAAAAATACAAGTGTCGTTTAATTGCTAATTTGGTTTAATTTTTTTTTTTTTTCGTAATTTAGCGAAATCCAGATTAAATACGAACTTTATGCGTTCTGTATTTTTTTTTATGTTAACCGTTTTAACCATATTTAATTATAATTGTAGCGCTAAATTATTTATTTAGACGTATACTAGTTTTCTATCTCCTTCAAGTCTTTTGAATAAACTTTGTTCTGTTAAGTTACGGTAAAATTAACTGTAATTAGCTAATAAAATATGGTTAGTTATATTTTGTGGTTAATTACAAATAGGGTTAATCGTATTTTGTGGTTCACATGCGTAACTCATATTTTGTGGATAATTAGCACATAGAGTTAAACATAACATGTGAATAAATCTAACTAATTGGGATAAATGTCTGAATTAATAATACTCTGTGATATTACTTTTATTAGGTCAGTGACGGACTGAATGCTTCTCATATTGTTAAGTAAAAGCGAAGTGATTGTGAGGATACCTACGTCATTCGAAAGCTAGAGCAATATATTCATTTTTTTAATGTTGTCCCATTCACGAGAGGTTATTAGTAAACCTATAGTACATTTGTACTGTGTGGGCTAAGGATTCTTTTCCCGCCATTTTAATTAGGTTTACGTACATTGGGTTTAAGCGGGATGCAACGAATTACATAAGGTAATATTACCATCCTTCGATAGCCTGTGTGTGTGCGCGCGCGCGTGTGTCTAATGCATTAGTCTCAAATATGGTTGTATGAGTTATTATAAATGAGAAACAATCCGTATACGTGGATGAGTTGAAGGTTGGGAAGAAAGAAATTTCGGATATCTGTAGAGAACTCTTATAATGATTATTTATAATTGAAACCAACACTTTTTTTTATTCAATATTGTTACGTGATAGTAAAGAATTATAAATATGCACTAAAAAAAAACAGAAAGGAAATATAAACACAAATATTTTAATTCAGTTTTTATGTCAACGACGGTATTTTTTTATTTGTAATTAGTGTACTGAAAAATAAATAAATAGTTTAATATTGTCAGAAAGCGTGCTTTAATGTTATTCCAGTCTGATAATGATCTATAGTTTTTTTTTTTATTTCGTGCAATTTGAAACCTCCGTTATAACTTAGGTAGTCATTAGTATTATGATAGTCATCTTCTATATAATATACAATTACTCAAGTTGAACTGGTTTTAAATGATGGTAGCGCCATCTATTTCGCGTAATTGGTTTATTGCCAGAAGGAATATTAAACAAAATAAAAATTTGATTTATGAAACATTTTTATTTCTACATTGAACGCTAGAAACTAATTGCTTAAATAAAGAATATTGTAATAATAGGAGTTTTTCTTTGAATCTTGTTCCTGCGTATTTATATAGTTCTGAACCTAGCTTATCTTCTCCAGGTGATTTTCTGTTTCTTGTTTCTTTCAGGTTGATTTCTAATTCTTCTTCAGTTATTTCCTTTTCATTTTCGCTAATTGTTTGCCAGTTGTCTTTTTTAAAATATTTATCTGTCCACAATTCTCTGTAGTAATTTAGAAATTCTTCTAATTTCAATTCGGTGTTTAATTTTACGTTTTCTTTAGTATCTGTGCTTAAATGTTTCAAAATCTTATACACATTGGGTCTTATTTTATATAAATCATGTTCTAAATTAGAAACAAATTTGTTCCATGATTCTCTCTGTCTTTTTCTGACTTCTCTTTTAGCTATGGCTCTAATTCTTTTATATTCTATTTCATCTTCTAATCCAGGGGTTCTCAACCTTTTTGTTTCTTGGAGCACATTCTAAAATACCGATAGGGCGACGGGCACCATCTATTTTTTCAAGCACATTTTTTGAATTCGTTTGTTAAATGAATACATACAAAGTTTACATTATAATCAAATGTTTTATTACTTAAAAGTTTACATTATATAAAAATTTAAATATATATATGTAAGTTAGCGTGATCTTTGGCATGGCATTTCATTGGCCAGTTCTTCATAATTAGGAGAATAGGATGATATTCCAGTTCTTAAACTGGAATGAACAACTTCGAATGCGCGTCTACTTTACATTGTATGCGTTTAATACTCGTCATGTGTCATTAACGCATGCGTCATACAGCATGCCATGAATTGTTGCGTGATTATTTCAAACTATACGGCACACGGTTGAACTGCGGCAGGCACACACAAATTGGTCGACGGGCGCCATGGTGCCCGCGGGCATAGGGTTGGGAACCCCTGTTCTAATCTTTTACTGCTTAATCATTTATGATAGGCTTCTGTTTTCATTTTGATTATTTCTTTGATTGTATCATCCCATATCTTCATTTTTTTTTCTTTTTATTGAATTTTTTGGTCTTTCTTAAGCTTTCATTTGCTGCTGTCTTTAGTATCATTTTTATATTAAGCTATTCTATTTCTATTTCTTCATTTCGTTTTAAATTATTATTTTAAAATAATAATAATAATAATAATAATAATAATAATAATCTATTATTTTTAAATAAAATTTATTTAACAAGTAACCCACGAATAGAATGGAAAAAAGCAATTGTGATTCCTATCTTTAAAAAAGGTAATAGAGATGACCCTAAAAATTATAAAGATATAAGTATTATAAATTCCTGTTTACAAAATATATAGCAGCATTTTAAATAATAAACTAATAAAATATTCGGAAAATTTTATTTTAGAAGTACAGAATGGATTTAGAAAAGGACGATCATGTATAGACCCGGCCTTTTGCCTAAAATTAATCACAGAGAAAAGAAGAGAATACAATTTAGAAACACATACTGAATTTATTGACTTTAAAAAAGCATTTGACATTTGACGTTAAAAGAAGCATTTTATTTAAGATATTAAAAGAAAGACAAATACCAAATAATATCCTAAAAGCTATCATAAGTATATATGACAATAATCAAATACAAATAAGATTAAATCATGAGCTATCATATACAAGAGAGATAAACCAAGGGGTCCGACAGGGAAGTCTCCTCTCAGCAACTCTTTTTAATATCTACTTAAATGAAATAATAATAAAATGGAGTAAAAATTTACATCAAGGAATTAAACTTTCACCTACAGTAAACTTAAACACTCTCCTTTTTGCCGACGACCAAATAATAATTACAAATTCTGAAGATAAACTATAGAAAGTTATTTTAGAGCTAAATGAGATATCCAAAGATTATGGTATGATAATATCAACGGAAAAATAAAAAAACTATTTAAAAAAAAACTTTAAAGGACAAGATCGCAAGAACTAAGATAGTAATAGATAAGAAAATCAGAGAACAGGCGAATTCATTTAACTACCTAGGATGTACGATCACATATGAAAATGAAAAAGATATAAACGTAAAAATTGCAAAATATTTAAAAATAACAGGAGTAATTAACTCTATATTTAAACCAAACTTAGTTCAAAAGCAAACCAGACTAAAAGTATACAATACTTTAGCCCTACCGGTCTTAATGTATGGAAGCGAAATCTGGACAATAAAACAAAAAGATAAACAAAGATTAACAACAGCAGAAATGAAGTTTATGAGAAAAACTGCAAAGTAAACCCTATTTGATCACAAAAGAAACGAAGATATTATGAAAGAATTAAACCAAGAACCAGTAATTGAAAAAATTAAAAAATATAAACATAAATGGATGGAACACGTTCAAAGAATGAAAACAGAAAGATTACCAAAACAAGAAGCCATTAGGAAAAAGAAAACCAGGACGTCCTCTTAAACGATTCAACAATGACTTCTAAGGTCGGAACAGGCCACACTAGGCCTAAATCCATGACAGGCATGTGAAGATTATTATCCTGATATCTCGTCTGTTTATTGATAAATACTGGTGGTTATATTAGTAAATGTTTATTCTTTATGTACATTGATGAATATGATGTGGGGACTATGATATGGGATTAATATTCCCGTATAATAAGAAACATCTTTATGATAACTAAGATATAACAGAATTCGATTTTAGCCAGATCTTGGACATGTCCGTGAAGATTATGGATACACTCCCGTATATTTTTTCTATGACTGATTCCTGGTTTAATTCTTTTATAATTTCTTCATTTCTTTTCTGATCCAGGAGGGGAGATGTCATCTGGGGGATGGGGAACAGGAGACACTGAACCTCGTATTTATATTACGAGTAGATGGATTTTAAATAACGACCTACAACAACAGACTCTTCGTAAGAAGGCTGGGTTACTTGTTCTCACTGTCAGACCCGAGGAAGGCTGTGATGCGAGTATCTACAAGCTATTCCGTAAGTTTTTTCCGTAAGATTATCCGTAAGATAATCCCTGCCACTGTTCCTCTTTCTCCATCGGCACAATAATCTAAGAATGCGTCTTTCTTTATATTAGTAAGCCGAATATAGGTTAACCTGATAACACGCGAATTCTGAACAATGTCAGAAAAACATATACGATGATAGAGGTGTGCTAGCATAGCTGTGAAGAAGGGATCCTAAATGAGTTAGCTGTGGGATGGAGAGGTACAGATTTCAGAACAATGGGTGTAATGTTAGGACTATGTATCGTACCAGATAAAAGGATTGCAATTAGCTGTTCCGATTTCAACGCTAAATATCGTTCACGTATATGAAAAAAACCAGTAGTTTATAAGAGAAACGAATTTAAAATTAAATCGGAATATTATTATTATTACTATTATTAAAAACAAATTACACTTTCATTATTTAAGAGTTTATATAGATACACACATTTATTTCCAAGTTCGTTGATAGACACAGCTGAAAATTCATCATCTGGTAAAATTCAAATATATATAAAGGTGGCATTGAAATAAAGAACTGAATTAAAAACACATCTCGTTGTTTAAGAGTCAATGAAGGCAACCAAGTGGGTGGATGGAGATATCTATGATCATTTACAAAGGAATAGCAGATAATCCATCTTCTCTCAAGTGTTCGTGTGTCACAGGGTGCTGGAAACCGCCACTAATTATATCTCCTTCCGGTACACAGTGCCAAATGTTCAAAAAAAAAAAAAAATCAGTCCAAATAGTAGAAATACGATGTGCTAGAGGAGAGAACCGTCTAACCTCGTACACCTATTCAAGAATGTAACCATCAGGAAAAATGGACAAAAAAAAAAAATTGTGTATGTGTGGGGGGGAGGGGAACGCTTCTGTGGGCTTTTTCAGTTCATCCAACTGCTATTTTAAGGAGAACCCCCAACTGTGCTCGCACATCACTGTACAGCTCAAGTACCAAACACAAACATCGTTATGTCGAACCTCATCCTAGCCGTACAGATGATCCTTTCTGGTTGTCCTTAGCAGTGACGGAAACTGAATGCTATTTTTCTGCCAACGCGGGGATTCTTCTCACAATAAACACCCTCAATTACAGTCTTCTCTGGCTAGCGGGAACGATTCTTTTTGGCTGTCGCTACAAATACGAAAAACCCCGCGGGTTGCTTGGCGGCTCATCCTTCCGCCCTTACCACTAATGACCCACCATGCCGTGTGCTCCAAGCGCGCTTATACGAGGCGTTGATGATCGTGTGCGCGCTCTTTCTCATTTCTCCGTTTGCTTTCTTTGAGTTTTTCTTGGTCATTTTAAGGAAGTGAAGAGAGAGATGACCATGATGGACGCTTCTGTCTGTCTATCCCCACAATACGATTGGTATTTGGGCGTTTCCAGCTCATTTACTTTTTTTTTTTTTTTCCCTGTAACAGCAAAACGTACACCCCATGATGAGAATGTCGTTTGGGTTTATCGGTAGCCACACAATCGCCTACCGCCACCCCTCATCCACTAATATTTACCACAAAAACATTAACAAGACCGCTTGCTCTTGACATGTGTTTTTCCCTACTTAACAACATATGAACTGGTTCTACGCCATCTTAGCATGTGTCATCATAAGCTCCCTAAATGCGTGGAATTTCTTAAAATGTTTTATATTTTATTACATTTTTCTAAAAATTGTGAATTAAAATATTATAAAAATTATGAACAAAATAAACATTTCATAAATTTTTGTGTTTTTTACGAAATCCAAAAAAATACTAAAGAATAATTGAATAAGTTGATGAAATAATAAACGCAATGATAGAAATTCTGTTATTAAAAATTACCAAAGTTTTTAAAACTATTGTAATGAGGAAAACTAATAGAATAATTCTGCGAATTTCATATGAAATTACAGTGGTATCTCGTTAATCCGAACTGCGTATTGAAAGAAAAAAAAATGTTTTATTTATTACGTATTATTATTTTGTGTACTATTATTTTTATTTAATAATTATTATTTTAACTATTATTATTTTATTATTATTGCAGTACAGTATTTTTTTTTTTCATACTGTCGATTGCATACAGTTATATTGTAGGCCTATTTTGATTTATTGTGTGTGTTCACGTTTTTTTTTTTTTTATACTGTGCAGTACGTACTGTATTGTCGGCATGAATCACCGAATTTGAAATGAATGAGCTACAGAATGAATTAGCAGACGATTATGACGATAAAGAACTTGAAGAAAAAAAAGTAAAACATCAAGAAGCAGCTGACAGTTTTAATATGCGTATAGAACGGGCTAAGCAGAATGATACGCCATTCCACAAAATGTTATTGCTAATGCAACTCCGAGAAGAAGCATTCGAAAAATTTTTTTTTTGTTTTACATTACAGTAAAGTAGCTTTTTTCTATCAGTTACTTCATTTATTTACAGAATTAAATTGATATACCATTCGAATCTGATTATTTTTGTCTTAAATGCTAGTTATTGTTGTCTCTTGGGAGGAAATTCGCAAATCCAAACTTTTCGCTAATCCGAACGAGCACGGTTTTTATAAGTTCGGATTAGCGAGATACCACTGTAAATTATTCTATTAGTTTTCCTCATTATATGTTTTTCGTTTAGCACATAATATATTTCTACAGATTTAGTACTTAAAATATTCAAGAGATGTCCCACATAGAAAAGTATTTTGTGTCCTTTATGTAGTACTAGGGGGCTCCTCCCCTTGACTCCTACAGCCCACAACCCCCCCCCCACCCCCGTGTTCTGGACTGGTAGGCCGGTTCTCCTTGAATTCCGATAACTCGAAAAGATGTATATTAGTTATGCGGCATTGTGTAGGCATTTTCATATGATGCCTGATAGTTCTACATAAGATGTCTATGGTTGTGTTCTATGGCGATATTCTATGGAATCCTAAGTATTAATTATTAACGATTTGTAAGTTATCCTTCAAGCGCGTCCAGAGTTCACTTAAGTTTTAATTTTTACCTGAAAGCTCCTCGATATTTTCAATTGTTTAATACTTTCATCTCTGCACCTAGAAGGATGGAGGTGTTCCTACATCTCTGATCTTGTCGGTAGTCGCGTACAATCTTCTCCGCTATGGAGACAACAACAACAGCAAAAGCCATAACAATAAGGACAACAATAACAGTAATAAGTGCATAAGAGAACAACAATAATTACAAAGAAATAACAGTAATAATAACAACAATAAAATCAACAAAATTAATAAGTGGTCTACAAATTCAAAACTAGAATTTAGGCTTATTTTTCAAGCTTCTTTAGGCAGACCTAAAGAAGCTTGAAAAAAAAAAGTTCAACGTTTGGTCGCTAGAGGTTTCCAGATAATCTCGCTTTTATCCATCTACGGCACTGATGCCTTGTACATAAGGGATAGGAATGCGCGTTATTTCTTCTGTGTTTGAAGAGGAAGACATATTAAAACTATTCAAAGCTCTTTTAATGAAGCAATTCTTATAACCATTAGATAGAAAGACGTTATATATTGTAGTTCTTTCTTTGAGTATGTCTTCCTCTTCAAACACAGAAGAAATAAAGCGCATTCCTATCCCTTATGTACAAGGCATCAGTGAACGTATAGCAAAAGTTTTAAAACCACTGGAAATTTTTGTTGCCTTTCGACAGTTAGAAAAATCTCCACCTTTCTCACTTCTCCTAAGGACAAGCTTCCACATCTTAATCATCCAGGTGGCTACCAGATTCCGTGCTCTTGTGGATTATCTTATTTCGGACAAACGGGAGGATCTGCCTCTATTCGGCTAGAAGAACACCAATCTTATATTCAGTGCCTTAAACCTGAACAGCCTGGACTTGCAGAACATGCCATCTTCACTAGACACAGAGTTCATTGGAGAAAGACAAGAGTTCTTCACAAAAGTCAGTTCCTCATGGAATGCCTTTATAAAGAAACATGTGAAACTCTACTTCATTCTCCTAACTTAAACAGATCCGACGGCTTACGTCTATCCCCTTTATGGGAGATAGTACTTTACAAATCAGCTCATCTTTCCTAACTTTTTATTGTATTTATTTATTTTTTTTTTATTATTATTATTATTTTTTTATTTTTAGGAAAGTTATTGACCTTTTTAGTTATCTTACACCAGCTACTTAGGTAGCGCTTTTTCGGAATTGTCAATTAATGTTTAATTTTGAGCTTAATGTACTGAAGATGCCTGTGACACACAGGCGAAAATTATACTATTAAATAATCTTTGTACGTGAGTTTTTTCCGTTATTAATTTTGTATCGATGTGTATTTTAGATGCCTGAGACTGTTTATCTTTAGATTTATATTATAGAATTTGTATTATATTATATTATACTCTTAATGATATTAAGTCAAAGAGCTTCCTAGCACAGTCGATAATGACAACACCCGTTTGCAAAATTCAAATCCTGTCTAGGATGCGAAAAACGTACAGGAGTTCTCAACTGGAAGTGAGTTTGTCGGTCTTGTACAGATGGCAGTGGGTTACTCAAACTCGGGTCTTTCATTTAGCAAAGAGAGACAGCCGAGCAAGAGAATATCGAATTGAGACGAAAAGTTAGATGGAATTAACCAGTTTATCATAACAATAATTCAACTTCTATGAAGCCAGATTACTGTACTCAATCAAATGAGCCTAACAAGTTTAGGGATGAGATGAAAAGTGAAATGTTTTCTTATTAAAAATAAATTAATTTTATTTTTATTATTCTATTTTCTGTTAAAGAGGATGTTCTATGAGAAAAGATACACGAAATTTATTAACTTACATTGATTTAAAAAACCCTTCTATTTGCAAGGTTAGTCAGCAACCTTGACTAACCCTCAAATTGGCAAACAACTATTCTTTGTGAGCACTGAATATTGAAAGAAGACCTTGAGATTTGTTCTGAACAACAATCAGTTTATTTGCAATGGCCCACACGATATTATAAACCGATGGCTGACTCGTTGTTCAGACTTCACTGCTTCTGCATGCGTTCCCAGTGCTTAAGATCGGATCCATAGCTTTTATATACCGTTTTGGAATCTTAGTTGAAATCTGTCAAATCAGAAGTATTTTAAATATTAAAAATGAATACATTTAAAAAAAAACTTGGTATGCTATATTGTCAAAGTAAATATAAATTACGGTAACCCTATTTTCATACAGTAGCTGCTTTCCACGAGATATTTGCAGAATATCTACCACATCATGAAACGTCACTATGAAAGACTCTCAACACCCTGTAACGTTAAGATGCTAAAATCTTAAAACTCGCTTTTTTTAAGGATTTTTTTTATCTTTTTAAGGATCCTACAACCTTAAAATGCTGAACATTCAAACCTCACAGTCTAAAGAAGTGAAAGTTGTGTGATCTTGCAAAATTCATACGCCAGTCTGAGAATCCTGGAGTCTTCATATACAAGTATCAAAATCCTGCAGCGTTCATATGCGAGTGTTAAAATCCTGAAGCCACCATACGCTTCTCGGAATTGTGGAACACTCATATGGAAGTCTTAGAGTCCTTTAGCTTAATTAATGTCAAAATTATTTAGCCTTAGCGTGTAAGTCGCAGAATGTTTAGCCTTAAAATGCAAGTCTCAGAATATTTTACCCTTAATATGCAAGTATTAGAATCGTTTAGCCTTAATGTGCAGGTCTCGGATCTCTTAGCCTTAATATGCAAGTCTCGGAATCACTTGGCCTTAATATGCAAGTCTCGGAATCTTTTAGACTTGATATGCGAGTGTCAGAGTCCTTTATCCTTAATATCCAAGTATTTGGATCTGTTAGCCTTAGCATGCAAGTCTCGGAGTCTTTTAGCCTTAATATGCAAGCCTCAGAGCACTATAGCCTTTTCAGAATCCTGTAATGTGCTAGTCTCAGTACTCTCGTTAATATGCACTCACAGAATACTAATGAATCCTTTATTATAGTCTCAGTACTCTGCATCCTTAAAATTCTAGTCTCAGTACTATGCGCTTAATATAAGTCTCAGAATCCTGCAGCTTAATATGCAGGTCATGGAGCATTAGAATCTTAAAAGCAAACCTTTCATCCTTTAACGGCTAGTCTCAGTACTCTGCATCCTTAATATGCAAGTCTCAACTCTGTCATTACCATGCAAGACTTAGTACTCTGCCTCCTTAATTATGCACGTCTTAAAATCCTACAACCTTAACATTCTAATAGCACTGATGTATGCAGGAATATTTCAGATATCTTTTGAGAAAAATTTCCGATAAATAATTGTTTTCTTTGGGTGATTCCCGTGAGAAAAAAATACCTTTCTCCTTTTTTAAAAGAGACTTTGCTCTTTGTGCAGCTAATTCGTATTCTTGATAAGCATCCGTGTAACCCACAGTTACAACAAACGTACTACGTACGTGTGAAAAATAAATAAATCTTAATTCACCGCTATGGGGCGCTGTCTTTGGACATTTCCTGTAAGTCATCATATCCTCCCCTTTCTCCCAATCCCGTTCTAACACCGCTTCGGGAGTAAACTGTTATATAGTGATTAATGTACCGCTGGAGACCTAAACCAATGCACATTGGCGACTCTAGCAAAGGGGTAATTAACCAAGCACTCTCGTAACGACAGTTGTTATTTATATCTGTGCGTAAGCGCCGTCTAGGACATTCTTGTAGGGCGTGGAGCAGAAAATATTTGTTATCCTATCATTGTCGGCTTGAGAATAATGTCACTGTTGATATTCGGAGCGGCTATCGGAATCTTCAAAAAGGGATGCATGAGAAGAATTTATGAACGCATTTATCACCCATTCCTTGAACGAATCCGTCGTGTTAGTTTTCATAAATCTATGAAAGAATTGGCAACACATTGATCTTATCCAACAGGGAAACAATTATTTTTTTTTATGATCTGTTTGCACCTTTCTATGCTCCAACCTTGTGATGAATATAAATGAATAGAATAATCTTTTAATAAATGAACATTCTAATATCATATACAATTTAAATATTTTAAACTTATATTTACATAATTCGATATGCAAGTCACGGAATCTTTTAGCCTTAATGCGCAAGTCTCAGAAGCTTTAGCCTTAAATATAAGCCCAGAATCTTTAGCCTCAATATGCACGCCTCGAAATATTTTAGCCTTAATGCAAGTCTCAATATCTTTAGCCTTAATGTACAAGTCTCAGTATCTTTAGCCTTAAATGTAAGTCCAGAATCTTTAGCCTTAATATACACGCCTCGAAATATTTTAGCCTTAATGTGCAAGTCTCAGTATCTGTAGTCTTAAATGTAAGTCCAAAATCTTTAGCCTTAAATGTAAGTTCAAAATCTTTAGCCTTAATATCTACGTCTCGAAATATTTTAGCTTTAATGCAAGTCTCAGTATATTTAGCCTTAATGTACAAATCTCAGTATCTTTAGCCTTAAATGTAAGTCTAGAATCTTAATACGCACGTCTCGAAATATTTTAGCCTTAATGTGCAAGTCTCAATATATTTAGCCTTAATGTACAAGTCTCAGTATCTTTAGCCTTAATGTACAAGTCTCAGTATCTTTAGCCTTAAATGTAAGTCAAGAATCTTTAGCCTTAATGTGCAAGTCTCAGTATCTTTAGTCTTAAATCTCTTAAATCTAAGTCCAGAATCTTTAGCCTTAAATATAAGTCCAGAATATTTAGCCTTAATATCTACGCCTCGAAATATTTTAGCCTTACTGCAAGTCTCGGTATCTTTAGCCATAAATGTAAGTTCAGAATCTTTAGCCTTAATGTGCACGTTTCGAAATATTTTAGCCTTAATGTGCAAGTCTCAGTACTTTAGTCTTAAATGTAAGTCCAAAATCTTTAGCCTTAAATGTAAGTTCAGAATCTTTAGCCTTAATATCTACGGCTCGAAATATTTTAGCTTTAATGCAAGTCTCAGTATATTTAGCCTTAATGTGCAAGTCTCAGTATCTTTAGTCTTAAATGTAAGTCCAAAATCTTTAGCCTTAATGTGCACGTCTCGAAATATTTTATCCTTAATGTGCAAGTCTCGGTATCTTTAGTCTTAAATCTAAGTCCAGAATCTTTAGCCTTAATAATGTCAGTTTAATTTATTATAACTTAATTTATATATTATAATTATATATAATAAACATAAAAATACATTTTGTTGAATAATATACCGAATAACGCACTCAATTTGAAAAATAATGCATGTGAAAATCAGAATGGTTTGCTATTTATGACAACAAAAGTGCGTCATCATCACCATAGTAACAAGGTCGTTGCTGATAGTGCTGTAGCTCTTCTAAAAATATATCGAATTAAAAAAATGTTTCATAAATATATATATAACAAGTACATATTCAGATTTCCGTTGTGAACAGTTAAATTTTTGAAAAGTATGTCATTCTAACATAAAATTATATTTGGAGAATTAACACGAAATGATTGTATCTTAAATTTTCATGATACTATTTTATCATGAACAATTCATATAAAGTCGAGGATACCAAACTCTGGGATGTGCTTATTTAGTGGATAAGTGATACATTTACAATAATAATAATAATAATAATAAAACTTTTGGTAAAAATTATATTGGTTAAGATTTTCCATTTCCTACAGAATTAAGGAAGATTCAGATAAATATGGGTCTTCAGCAGTTGTTAAACCATGCACCTCAGTAATTTAATCCCAGAGGTCTTGCTATTAATGAAGACAAATCTTTTACCATTACCCTGATACCATCAGGTCATGATAGGACAATGAAAGTCCAAGATTACATCTTTAATGTTTCCCACCGCCATTTTAAACCTATCGTCATTTTGGACGAGTGGTGGTACTTGGGAATAATGTTTTTGGCTGCTGGACGACGGCCTTGATCGATTCAACTTTCAACCTTTCTGAATAGGCTTCGTAAAGTTCCATTGAAGCCTTTCCATTCTTTAATATTAGGAAAACCAACTTTGACTGTCCTGAACAACTAGATAAGCAAGTACATCAAAGCAGTTAGATCTTAGCTTAGACTACCACATGATGTTGCAGTTGCTTATATTCATGTGGCCGTTAAATCTCGTGGATTAGGAAATCTTGCAATAAGATGGATTGTTTCTGCTTAAAATATCTAAGGTGAAATAAACTCCAACATTCATCTTCACCTTTTACCATAGATACCTTTAGAACTCCTTTTGATTCAACGAAAATCAACTAAAACACTACGTTGGATCTTTGATAAAAGAATGGATATTGTTTATAATTCCATTGAAAGGAAAAGACGAGAAAGACATCTATATCTCGCAGTCGATGGGAAGCTCTTTAGTGGGTTGGAGATGGTTCTGTCTTAACATCTTTGGGTCCTTGAAGGAACAAGAATGCTGCCCGGATATGAATATATAGACCTGGTCAGGACTAGGACAAATTCCCTTCCTACCAATGCTTGTATAACCAGCAGTAGGCATTGCAGGGCTGGATGTGGGTTCAGAGACTATGACGCATTTATCTCGATGTTGTTTAGAACCCACAAAATCAGAGTTAAAAGACGTGATTCAATATGTACCATCATAAAGAACTGACTAGAACAGAAAGAATGGTTGGTCAGAAGCCAAATATCAGGACTGAGGCAGGCATAAGAAAGCCTGATCTTTAGGGATCAAGAGATGTTGTCGTCCTGGATATCCAAGTCTACGGAGAGAACGGAGACCTTGATCGGGAAAATGAAGATAAGATAGATTATATGCTTCTAAGCCAGGTACTAAAAAACTCGCTACCGATTTTTTTTTTTCTATAACTATCTCAAATAGAGGCGTGTAATGTCTAAAGTCCTATAAAGATGCAGATGTGTTAGGTCTTAATGTCCAAGACATCAAAATAGAGAGTGTTCCGAGCCCTTCATAGAACATTGGTTGCATGGAGGATGCATCAGCGATGAACAGGATACCTAGGGAGGCATCCTGTTCATCGTTCAACTATGTGATTGTGTCAAAGCCTAACCAATACCTTCCCTGGGTATTGGTTAGGCTTTGACATATATTTCTAAAGTATGCATCAACGGTATGCACACTGCATATGTTTGTGCATGCAGTTGATGTGCGCTAGTGTAAGGGTACTGTAGCGTGAAGAATTAAAAATAAAAAATAAATAAAATAAAGACCAATCACATGCATTCACAATTTCGCTGAAATCGTTCATATTCTAAAGGTTACACTTTTATTTCAAAGAATGCTCTACAAACGCACTTATAATGTTATACTCTTCGTTCTATCTGTTCTCTTACTACAGAATTGAAGTGTATATTTAACTGTATAGAGCTCAGTCAGTATAAACGAATAGATATAATTGGAAAGACCTCTTAACCCAGACGGGCTAAGAGGAACCTTGATCATGGCTTTACAACTGAAGATAAAGTTAGTCAGGCTCATACGGGGGGGAGAAGGTTTTTCCTACCGGAAACTGCTTTTTTCCTCCGAACCGGCCCATTATAAAAAAGCGTTTGATTCGGTGCCTCATAGTTGAATTTTAAAATGCACAGAACTATTTGGTATTAGCGAAAACGTACAAAACCTTTTGCAATCCAGCATGAAAAACTGGAAAACAACGTTGGTTATAAATAGAGAAGAAATTGCACAGTAAACATAAAAAGGAGCATCTTTCAAGGAGACTCATTATGTCCTCTATTGTTTATATTGTCATTGATCCCCTTAACTAGAATTTTAAATAAAACTGCTCATGGTTATCAAACTGCGCAAAAGAGTGCAAAGATATCTCACATTTTATAGATGGACGATCTGAAGTTATATGCAAAATCAGAGAATGAACTCGGATCATTGCTTAATAGTGTGCATATTTTCAGTCAAGATATATCAATGGATTTTGGCTTAGACAAATGTGCAATTGCTGGAATAACAAGAGGAAAGTTTGAAGATCTGAACGAAATCAAACTGCTCAATGGTGAAATAATCAAGGCAATAAAATTCGAAGACAGCTACAAATATTTGGGAATTTTAGAAGCATCACAAATTCTGCACAATAAGATCAAATAAAGAACTAGATCAAAATACATAAGACGATTAAGAAAACTCATTAAGTCAATGCTTAATGCTGGAAATTTGATAAAAGCAATTAATACCTGGGCCATACTTGTTCTGAGATATTCAGCAGGCATTGTTGAATGGACCCAGCTAGAGATGGAAGATTTAGATAGAAAAACTCGAAAATTAATGACAATGCACCATGCCCTCAATCCTCGCAATGACATTGATTGGCTCTATCTATCACACAAAAAAGGAGGTAGAGGATTATTACAAGTGAAGCAAGTTATTGAAGAGGGAAAACGAAATTTAAATGATTATCTGCAGCAAACAACGGAAACATTTATAATTGAGGTAAGGAAAGAGGGTTTATTTAAACCCATGGAGACAAAATTGGAATACAAAACCAAACAAGTAAAAGTTAGAACCGAAAGATGGAAAAATAAGGCATTGGATGGAAAATACCTCCACACCGTAGAAGACAGCGCTGACAGCAACTTGACCTGGCAATGGTTGAGAAATGGAGCACTAAAGAAAGAAACAGAATCGGTAATTTCTGCAGCACAAGAACAGGCCATTAAAACCAACGTTCTGAAGGCAAAAAATACAAAAAATTCAAGAAGACAGTAAATGTAGATTGTGCAAAGAAAAGGAAGAAACGGTAGACCACATTATAAGTGGATGCAGCAAAATCGCACAAATTGAGTACCGTAAAAGGCATGATAACGTAGCTAAGATAATCCACTGGCATGTATGTAAAAAGTATGGGTTTAAAGTATCTAAAGACTTTTGGAAGCATAAAGTTCACCAGAAAGTGGTTGAGAATGAAAAAGCTAAAATACTTTGGGATTTCAAAATCCAGATTGACAAAAGCTTGGAATGTAATACACCCGATATCACAGTGGTTGAAAAAAAGTGAAAACAAGGGTGTTACGTTTATCGAAATACAGTACCAGGAGATAGTCGGATTGACAACAAAGGAAATGAAAAAATTACAAAATATCGCGATTTGCAAATCGAAGTTGAACGAATCTGGCAAAAGAAAACGAAAGTTGTTCCCATAATAATAGGTGCTTTAGGTGCCATCCCTAAAACATTGAAAAAACATCCAGAAGCACTCGAGTTAGATGGATTAAAAATTGGGCAGCTGCAAAAGGCCGCTTTGTTCGGCACCGCTTTCATTTTCAGAAAGTATTTAATGTAGTGCTCATGGGCCCTTGGGTAGGGCTCGAATTAGTGGAATATAACCAGCCTTTTCTTAAGACTGAGGAAGCAAATCAAGCTTTGATGAATATTATATATCTTTTTCTTCTTTTTTGTTTATTCCCATGCGTACATTTTATGAAATAGAAACAAATGCATGCTGAATCACATGATCCGAGAATGCTAACCAAGCACTCGCGACCACTGCTGCTATCCCATAATCACTTTGGGCTCTTTTTCCCAACTAATCTATCACCGCTTCCGTTATTTGCTTATTTACTCGAAACTATGTGATCGTGCAAAACACTGCATGAGTTGATCGCGTGTGGAAAGACAGACCGCAATAAATATTTTAATGCGCAAAAGATAGACGCGCCCTGTGTTCTGACCAGTTTAGGAGGTGTCACGAACAAGGGAATGTATGAGGGGGGGAGAGGCAATGGGGAAGAACAGAATGCAAGAGAGAGAGAGAGAGAGAGAGAGAGAGAGAGGACCTAAGATTACGGAGAAAAACAGATGATGAGTTTACGTGCGGACAAGATGTGGCAGGTGTTTTCCAACCTGATGCGTTGCTCTGTTTTTGCCTGCTTTTCCCTTGCTGGGTAATGAAGAAAGATTCTCGGCTCCAGGATGGAACAGAAGCACGCTACCTGGCAGAGAAGCCGAGGATGTAAGTGGATATGGTAATGTGCCGTAGATTACATGTAGGACACCCCGTGCTTTGTAAACAAGACACGGAGAGACAGAAAGGGCAAGTGTTCGTTAAATGAATAATACCGAGTGGGTACAGAGTTACCGGTGGGCATTGCTCGCTGTTCGATAGATAGAAGGAGAAAGAGACCGAAAGAGAGCAGGAAAAAAAAAAAGCAAGGGGAGAGAGAGAGAAAGAGAAGATAGACAAGAAAGAGAAGATGGAAAACGAACAAGAAATAGAAAGAAAGTGTGAGTGATACGTTATAGAATTTATGATGATACTCAAAGAAATAAAGTCGTGGGATTCGTGTAATGTCTGCGTTAACGTGTGTGTGTGTGTGTGTGTGTGTGTGTGTGTGTGTGTGCGCGCGCGCGTGCAGGGCCGGTTCTACCGATGGTGCAACACTGCATTTGCACGGGGGTCAAGTTTTTTGGGCGGCAAAATTGCATTTGTTGGACAAGTATACTTATCTTCGCTTGATTTTAATTACCCATGCAGATATACATTTTCAGAACAAAATTCCACTGTTAAAAGGTTAATTGTCTCTCTCTTTCTGTAAAAAAATATAGTTCATGATCATTTATCATTAACTTATGACTTTTCATTAGCTAATGCTACTATTTAGAATTTAGAATTGATGATCAGACATGTTGAAGTCTAGCTTAACATCATGGCTTTTAAGATGTCATTAAAAGAATTTTTTTTAGGGGTAAGGGGCGGCAAAATTCTTAGGGTCGGTCCTCTCTCTCTCTCTCTCTCTCTCTTTCTCTCTCTCAAAGGAAACCTTGATCATTTGGATGTAAGAAAGATTGAAAAAGAAAGAACACGGGGCGAGAAAAAATAAAATCGATAAAGAAAGAAATAAAAAAAGTGCACGAATAAATACAAACAAAAAAAATCATGAACTTCAAAGATAATCCGAATGATAAATAAGTAACGGGTGTGCTATTTCCTTTTTTTTTTTTTTTTTTTAATCTAAATAGCAACTTCTGTTAACTTGGGGAATAATGACAAACCCTTAAAAGGTTGTGGTTCATTTTTACCTACGGACAATCTCAAATAAAACTTGCGTGTTGCTAACAAGACCCGTTCTACCGAAGCATCGGCCATTACGTTAAAAACCCACTGAGGATGACACCCTTTTTTTTTTTTCGCTGCGTATCTGTCGAGTCTGTAAGCCCATCCCCTCTCTGTATTTGCTTTAAAAGCGATGGCCAAATCCGTTACTTTGCCACCTATGTGGCCGCCACACTTCCCAGCCCTGGCTGTCGGACAGAACGAAATAAATCAATAGCAAACGAGAGCGCGCGCACCTTCGTTCACCCTGGGTGACCCCCAGAACCGAGGATTTCGTATCCGCAAAGTGTGACAACGATCGCTCCGGGTATCAGGTCACTACAGCGGTATTTGCACGATAGCGAGTGACCCCTGGCGTTTCGAGCACTACGAGAGGTAGTGGAGGTCCCCGCTGAGAGGAGACGGAAACCCAGCAGTTTGTTTTACCGGTTTCACACCCGAGCGTACAACCGCCCGCTGAGAATCGCTGATTTTGGCCAACACACCTGAAATCACGGGGTAGTTTGGGACTCTGGGGGGTTATCGCCTTCTGGGCGTCTTTGCGGTCTTCTTATCCATCCCCCTCTTTATTTTTTAACCCACCCCGACTATGAACAAATTACCTGCCACCTAACCTTACCCTCTGTGGCCGTAGGAGGAGTTTAAAAACACTTTTGCAGTCTGATGATGTGCATACACAACACATATTTACAATCGAACTGTTAAGCCTAAGTTATACGCAAACGAACAGTTCAAGTGATACACTATATTAGTGCAACACGTGAAGTCGAAACCCTAGGTGGGATACACCCACAAGGCCTGACTTGCCGGACTATTCTAATTGTCCACTTCATAAAATAAAACGCTTCGTTCTCTGGATGACAACGCACTGCTCTTTCCAACTATACGCTGAGTTACGGACGGTGGTTTGTAGTACTAACATCTGAATGGAGATAGAACATAAACTTTGATCGACTCGGAGTTTTTTCCTTAACACAAAATACGTGAGTTCAACTTACCGTGTTGTACAATAGCAGCACATAATTTTCACATGACTTTTTTCTTTCTCTTTTCGAAAACAACTATGTCAAATACTCGTAGTTAAAACAACAGTCAAATATTAAAAAATAACAGTAAAATTAGCTGTAACAATATATGAAAAATAACAGTAAACTTAGCTGTAACAATATATGAAAAATAACAATAAAATTAGCTGTAACAATAAATAAAAATAACAGTAAAATTAGCTGTAACAATAAATGAAAAATAACAATAAAATTAGCTGTAACAATAACTAAAAATAACAGTAAAATTAGCGGTAACAATAACTAAAATATAACAGTAAAATTAGCTGTAACAATATATGAAAAATAACAATAAAATTAGCTGTAACAATAACTAAAAATAACAGTAAAATCAGCGGTAACAATAACTGAAAATAACAGTAAAATTAGCGGTAACAATAACTAAAAATAACAGTAAAATTAGCGGTAATAATAACTAAAAATAACAGTAAAATTAGCGGTAACAATAACTAAAAATAACAGTAAAATTAGCGGTAACAATAACTAAAAATAACAGTAAAATTAGCGGTAACAATAACTAAAAATAACAGTAAAATTAGCGGTAATAATAACTAAAATATAACAGTAAAATTAGCGGTAATAATAACTAAAATATAACAGTAAAATTAGCTGTAGCAATAAATAAAAATTACCAGTAAAATTAGAGGTAACAATAAATAAAGAACAATAGTAAAATTAGGGGTAACAATGAATAAAAATTAATAGTAAAATATCTGTAACAGTAAAAAAATTAACAGTAAAATAGCCACTGGAAGATGTGGCCAAGAAACTCTTACAGTTATTTGAAAAGATTGCTAAGTTCGTGTATTGTTAATCATTTGACCACCACAACCACTAAATGCACAATAAAGAGATATCTAATAACACCAATGTAGGGTTTTGACTTACAGGGATGCCAGAGTTAGTAGATGATCAAAACTTTGTAGTGGCCACTAACTGCTTACTATGGAGATAGTAATCAAGGACAAGGAGGGAAAAAAATAGGAAATGATACAAAAAGACTTAATATCTATAAGCTGAAAATATAAGGCAATCAAGAACTGTACTAGGAAGGGATAGCACAAAAGATTGAGACCCTAAAAGAGGTTTGAGGAAAGACGAAAAGAGGCCAGAAGAAGAAACCACCACTCCCTGCGAACAGAACAGATGAAAAAGGGAAAAGAGAACTAAAACTAAAGTCAGTTTTGTGAGAAAAATATTTATTAACAAGAAAACAAAAGACTGACACTGATTCTTACAAACTACAAAGAAGGAAGGCGAAAAATGCGATCGTAATAACCAAACAAAAATTGCGGGAAGAGATTGGAGAATTCAAGTGTTGAAGAAGAGAGAGAAGAGAAGGAATGTGTGCAATAATTTATCAAGGGGAAAGACGAAAAAATTTTCAGCAAGAAGATATTATGAACAGATTGGAGAATAACGCAGAATCAAGGAATAGGAACTTGAATATTCTCATTGAATAGAAAATTAGAAATTTTCAATTCTATGAGCATATATTAGTATTAATACAAACAAAAACACGTCATCGGTGCTAAAGTACTCTTCAAACAAAACTTGTGTATGGAACCTGTGGGTATACGAGGGTGGTCTGAAAAGTTCTCGGCCTCGCAATGAAAAAAACGAATTTATACTTTCAAAATTATTTTTATTTTTCAATATAATCTCCCTTAAGACTAATACATTTATTCAGCGATTCTCTAGTGCCATTATCCCGTCCCTGCAGTGGTTCTCAGTAAGATTTGCAAAATATCCCTTCACAGCTGCAATCACTTCTTGATTCGAAGAAAAACGCTGACCAGCGAGGAAGAGTTTTGGTTTTGGGAAGAGATAGAAGTCAGAGGGAGTCAAATCTGGGGAATAGGGTGGATGTTCCAACAATTTATAGTGCAGATCCCTTAATTCGTCTAGTCTGGTTAAAAGATCGGAATAATATTCCATGGTTATTGTTTTACCCTTTTCAAGATAATTAATAAAAAATGCCTTTAGCATCCCAAAACACCTGATGGAACCGACTTTGTCTTTGGCGCTGAACAACTGGCTTCTGTTCACTGTTTTGACTGCTGTTTGGATTCTGATGTGTAATGGTGAATCCAAGTCTCATCCATAGCAATAAATCGATGCATAAAATCAGTTTTTTTTCATGTTAAAACGTTCCAAGCACTATTCAGAGATTTCATCTCGCAAGGTTAGACATTCCCCGTGATCTAAATGGACTGAAGTCATGCCTTACGAAAAAAAAAAAAAAAAAAAAAAAAAAAAACTTTTAAAGGTTCGAGTGATAAGACAAGATTAGAATGCAAGTCAGAATTCGACTAAATTGTGAAGATTCTCAGGAAACTGGAAGGAATTACACCGCCAAGAAAGTTTGGTTATGAAACTAAATTCAATTCTTTTATAATGTGCTATTTTATAACTTCTATATGTCATTTTATTGAGAACATAACAATTTATGAAATGGCACATATTTTAATATAGTTTATAGGCTGCATTATAAATTTTGGTATTCAGAGAGTTCATCGAAAGATAATTTATTATGTTTACACTATTAATTATTATTAATAATTAATAAAATTAATAATTAATAATTAATGTGGGATGAATTTTACTCCGATATGTTATTTGAACTTTTTACAAAAAATTCGAACCGTTCCGGTTTTCAGTTCAACTATACTCGGGGATACAAAGGGACATGTCGACATCTCAGTAAAGAAATTTCGAAATGATATAAATAATTCCTCTCTGGCTGGATGAAATTGATGGTTAAGATCAGTATTAAAATTTGTCACTTCTGATTTCAATCTAATCATTGTTGTTGTAAAAAATTAAGTAGAACGAACTTTTTTGGCTCGAGATAAATCGCTATCTACACAATAAGGTAACAGGTACGCTTACAGAATGTTGTAAAAACACCACAAAATAATTATAACGTATCAGTGACAACCTACATATGTTGCCCACGAAAGTTTTTATGCAACTGATTGCATAGGTATGACTGGAAATGATAGAATCAAGATTTTTTTTAATGTAAATAGCTTGCAGGACTTTCAAGACCACCTCCAGAGGGTGAGATATATTTTTTTAAAAAACGGACTATACAAGTTGCTAAAATAAAGAGCCAACAAAGGCTTCATTCTATCAACAGTAAGTAACTATGGAAACAGTATCATATACGTATCTATCTAGATTTTATATCTGGGTTAAAAATTTTGTGAGCGCTATAAATAATATCCTTTTCATAGTTTCGGGCTGTGTTATTCTTAGTAAAAAAAAATCTTGCGGTTTAGGTTAGGTTAGCGCACACATTTACGCCAATTTTGCTCAAAACATTTATCGAAGTCCTCTGCTTGAAACTTGGAACGAACAGCTGATCTCAGTTTTAGAAAAAAAAACAAAAAAAAACTGAAGGATGCTAGATTTAGAAATCAAAAGGGGATTACAAAAATAAGTCGTGCTTTTGACGTCAAAATTTCTTGCAATGAAAAGCAGAATGATGGGAAGTACTTTGGTAGTAGAGAAGCCATTTGACTCACCAAATGTTAGGCATAAAAAAAACAAACTTCAAAAACAAAATTTTGAACTTGGAAAAACCAAATGTTTATCGTGCATCAAATTTTGACATTTTTTGACATCTTTATTTTTTAATGAGGGGAGAAATCTCAATGACACAACACACAATCGCACTTCATAACGCAAGCTACCACTTTCAGACACATAATTCTTAGCGTATTCTACTTTCTCCTAACGGAGGAGCTCTTTAGTTCTTAAAACAGTGACATCTGGCGGTCAATCGGGAAATCCCCCTTCACACTATATATGAATAAAAGAGCCATCATTTGTAAGGTCAAAGAGGCATTTTTAAGAAGCAACATCTTTGAGGATACATCTTAAAACTACGTCTTTGATCTTGCAATTAAGTAGATTACTGCAACGAAATTTAGTTAAACAATTAGAAAAAATTCCGGGCATGCTGTCTGAGGTTTTCAAAGACTCGAACCGATATCAAACAAGCCTGCGATCTAAACACCCATGGTATAGAAGAATTAAAAGCCACAACCAGCGAAGACATCGCTCGAAAACAAGGCAACGAATCAGCGGCAAACTGTTATTATGCAAAAGCTTCAAGCAGTACAGTAACGAGGGTATGAAGCGTCTGTGACAAGTGTCTATCTTCCGTCCCCTAACCCAAAAATGACAAAAATTTAGAAAAATTTAAATATAATAAGTTAAATTTTACTAAATGCAATATGTTAAATACTTACTATTAACCCCATCAAAATGAGTTGCAGAATTTGTGTGTCTAAAGCGACGTATTGTCATTTAAAAATACAATATAGGATAGCGGACTTTTATATCTATTTATTTATTTTTATTTTTTTACATTTTTTTACGTTTTGCGCTCCAAATCTAGTTGTGCCCATGGATTGAAGTATTATTATTATGATCATGTCCGTGCGGTTAGCCGTGACTATGAGCTTCGCAACCATATGCCTGGGAAAGGCGTGTCCTGGGTTCGATTCGCGTCGTGACGTGAGGTGCTTAAGGCTCTTTCTCAGACATAGCCAAGTTATCCTGTCTTGGGTTGCATGGACAGCAGGATTTTTCTCCAGTTTATCTGGGTTTTTCATCCCGCAAATCGGCCTTGAGAACTCAACGCTTTTAAATGAATAGAAAAGCCTCGACACCGCAAAGTAAAAGAGGGAAAAATGAAGAAGAAGAAGAAGAAGAAGAAGAAGATTATTATCATCATCAGAGACCTCTTAGGAGTCAAGAGTTTATTGAGGGAGAAATACATCACCCACACCAGGTGTCATACCTTCTCTTAAAACTCCCCCTTAACACTAGATGCTCTCATCACTTCAACATGCAAGCTGTTCTGAGAAAAATCTAGCTCTCATCCCTTTCTTGACAGCGAGCATACGTACTTTCCACGGATGCTTCTTTGTCCTGTCTCTATCTTACTTATAACGCAAAAATTTAATCAGTGAATAGCTTGTAACACCCTTTCAGAAGTTAATAGGGCTATCACATTATCCTTCTTCTGTTTATCAGTGTTTACAGTCCCCATACACTCAAGACAGAGAGAAGAAAATAAATATGGAAGGAAAGAAAGGAGAAATAATAGAAAAGAGTGCGAACAAGGGATAGATGAAGAGACAGACAGAAAAAACATAAATGAAGAGGGAGAAGGAAGTGGAGAGATAGAGAGAAAGAGAGAGTGCGAGAGAGAGAGAAAGATGAATAGACAGATTAAGAAATTCTAAAGAGTAAGAGAGAAAGAGAGAGAATTTTTGGAACTTCATGAGGTGTATCCTTGCAAATCCGAATCCCCCCCCATCACAGAATTCACCTCCCTCTTGATGAATTGCCACGCGAGCCTTATCTCTCCTCTCGCTTCGAACTCCACCTTTCTTCTCCCCCCCACCCACTCCCCATCCATACTCCCCAAAGCATATTAGCATGAATGAATGCGAATGTATCGAACAGGTGTACAATCTCTTTCGCACATCATTCTAGATGGGCAGTTGAAGAACTTTTCCCATTTTCCTTACGTCTAGTCAAGGTGAAAACATTTCACATACTTTGAAATACTAACTGTCAACTCCAACTGATAGCTAAGGCATTACTTTTCTTTAAATTAACCCTCGGCTCTTCTATCAGATGGAGAAAGGCGCTACACACACACACACACACACAACCCACGGATTTGCCTTTCATGGCGTTCTGTAATTAGTCTTGAAGCTCATTTCATAAATCAAGCGACGCAAATTGTTCTAGAGGCTAAAAGAAAAAAAAAAGTACGAATTGACCACCCCATCTGTAGTGTGAGAGAGAGAGAGAGAGAAAAGAAATAGGAAAAGAGGCAGAAAGAGAAAACGATCACCCAGATGAAGACGCTATCGTCATGATACTGTCAAAGATAAAATATGTTATCAGACAAAGGCAGGCCTTGAATTTGATTACAATCTGTGAGTGAGGGCCAGCATTAATCAAAGGTTGAGATGATACCACGAATTTGACTGTGTTCTAGAGATCGACTCGAAGATATTGCCAGGCGTCGAGGATATTTGTGAGAAGTGATAAACGGGAAACAACTCTGTCGAAATGGAACTCGTCAAACACAGAAAATCTTAATTATTGAGTCATTTATAACGGCTGTCAATCTGTCAGCTGCTCCGTCTTCTCCTGGCAACAATGGGAAATTGTGCAGCATTTGCAACATCGCCCTTTGTGAGTAATTGGATAGAAGCCTTGAATGCGTAGACAGGCAACATGGTTTTTACGATTGGTCGAATAGAAATCTGAATAGAAACAGATTAATTATAAATAAAAAGGTATGCAAAACACAGAGCTAGAAACGGGTGAAAAAAAACAAAAAACATAACTTGAGCTTTGCGATGCAAATACATTCAGAATATAAATTGTTCTTATAACAATTTCTATTAAATCGACCCATAGAACCTCCATGGTATAAGTCAGGGACAAAGTAATACATGAGCTGCAAAAAATATAAAAATTGGAATATCTATGATTTTTTTTTCTTTGGAATAATCATGTGGAGTCTCCAATATTTACATATTTATATTTTAGATTTATAAAAGTGTTATAAACCTATAAATGAATGTAATAATATACTCTACAAAATACATGTTGTGACGCCATAGAGGAGTCTTTGATCAATTTCCCAAAATAATTTGAGAAAATAATTAAAAACAAACAATAAATCCGTCAATTCTTCTGATCTGTATACAATAGCAACAATTGACTGTTGGCCAGTTTAGCTGAATTCACATTATTGACAGGATTAGCTACATACACTTAGTTGAAAGTTTGTTCACGTGTTATTTTAACAATTACAATTCAAAACAACTGGAAGAACAATAGTCAGAACAAGGATAAATGAGTACTGGATGCATCTGATATTTTAGACTAAGACACTAAGAAATCATTGTCATTTTGGTGTACTGGTCTTTGAAATGTCAATTTAACGTTTAAAATAAATACTTTCAGAGCAGATTCCTCGGTTAAAAATACTTGGAGCATCGCTAGCTTGAAGTGTGAATGAGGATACCTGATCATCCATCCAAACACAAAGAAAATGAATGCAATAATTGGACAAGTTTGTCATCCTAACGTATAATTAGCATCTAAACTATATCCGCAGATCACGTGACAAGAGATTTGTCTACTGATGATCATAATACAGTTCAAAGTATCTTTGATTTTTTTTTTTTTTTTTTTTTTTTTGTTAGCATCAACAGCTCTGGTCAAATCAGAGAATGTTCGGCTTTCTTTGACGCACTCAATCAATGCTGTTTGGAGCAAAGAAGATAGCGTACTTTGTCTGTATCTTCTTTTTTCTTTGTGCCTCATTCATTAACTTTATCTCAAGATAAGGACTAAGACTTAATTAATGCCCTGTTGAAGATATGTTAGTGTTGTATACAAAATGACAGTTTAAATAACCACCTTAATGAAGAAACCAATTAAAACCATCCATTACTGTTGATAACCACAGTTAAAAAGCCACAGCAATCTTATCAAATCTCCAATTACTCTGTAGTTCAGATTCGTCAAAGTAGTCGATAATCTTTAATTTTTTTTCTTTCTCTCTTCCTCTGTGTGTGTGTATGTGTGTGTGTGTGTGTGTGTAAAGGACGAGGTTTAATTAGACCAAGGCGTTCGTTATTTCCACTCAACACCCCTCAATTACCAAAAGTAATTCGCCTCGGTGGTATTGCTAATCCAACCAATGGCAGAGGCACTGATGGCGCAGATTAAAATTGGGCCGACTAAGGGCCTCTCGCAGTGTGTTTTTAATTCATCCGTGACATTCCACCATTTGAAATGTATTCCGAGGAACAAACGCTAGGACGTGCGTGACACGAACAACCTCTAAAATAATGTACTGGGCGTGCCAAGTGCCGAAGCGTCTGTACGGGGTCCCCGCGGTAAGCAGATATCGGCAATACAAGAGGGTTCTTCACACTTATCGCTCTGCCAGTTCACGCGTCCGGTGTGATGAATTGGTTCTCTCTCGCCAATCGGTGTGATGTCGACAGCCCCCCCAACTCTTCAACCGACAGCCTCCCCACCAGGGTCTATGAATATTTGATGGGGGGAAAGACCACAGAACGCTAACTACAGCCATTGGGCCATCGATGAAATATTAATGAAAATCTTCCAGTAACGTTGGATTGGCGGCGTCATTTGCGAGTGGGAACGCCTGTGTTGTCGACACTGATAGCGCAGATCACAGACGCCCGAGTAAGAGATCTGGACGAACAAGGGTCGCCTGGGTACACAAGATATTGATCGCCACGAACATTCCTTCCAGTGTGTGTATGTGTACATACGAACAAACAGTAAAGAAAGAAAAAGAAAAAAATTCCGGAGAGAATACTAAGAAAAGTAAGGCTTATCGGAATCAATAGATGGAGATTAGCAGAAATCGCTAAGTTACCGCGAACACAAATGGAATGAATCAATACATTCCAAATCCTCCTTTCTGTGAAGCGAAAGCCATCAGATCTCATGCACAAACATACAGTTAGATGTCATTAACAGCTAAACGATATCAACATTTTAACAAATAATAACAATACCCGAAAACGCTCACGTGACTGTTCGTTGATAGCAAAATATTCTTATTAACGGTTGGCTTGTGTGCTCATAAGTTAGCAGACAAACGAATTAACTAAACAGATGACCAATTAGTTAGAAAGAGAAAAACAAGAGAAGTAGACAGATTAGCAAATGATAAACTGAGATGGAACACCAGGATAGATAAGGTTGCATTACAGGATTATTATCAGTAGATAATTATTGTATATCTTTAGATAAAGGCATGTGTAAACAGCGAGAGTAATCAAGATGGCGCAGGAAGAGATGCCAGATTAACGAAATAATAAACGAAAACAGACAGACAAATTAGTAATTGAATGAATAGAGATATGAATAGATAGCGGATTGTTTTGCATAAGTTAAAATGTTATTTCTACTTCCATTATAAGGTCTTTACAGTTTAAGTGAGTTAGATGACCTTATTCGGAAGTAGCAGAGTTTTTCCTTATCGGAAACTTGGGTTTTTCATCCCACAAAATTCGCAAACTTTCCAGAAAAAACAGACAATAACACACCTAGCTGCTTCCGATATAATTCAAACCAAAGCGGGCAATTATCAGCTAAACAGAAAATTGCAACGTACTTATATTTATAATTATACAAAACGAGTAAATATACAGCAAATACAACTTAAGGAATTAATAAAAAATAAACTTCACATGAACAAAATGATACTCAATATAATCATATTTATGTATTGATATTAATAAACCATTGGCTGTACAAAGCTGGAAACACACGTAAACAAAATATTTAATTCGTTTGTGAATTGATGGAAAACGAAACATCACAGTATGTCTCAGCTTGCGTTATTACCAACTTTATCTCTTTACAGACAAAAATATAAACAAAATGATCCCAAGATCTTCAGAGTCACGTGATGATTAGATCTCGTACAGTTTCTCGATTGGTGAGACAATAGTTTACGAGAATAACCCTACAGTGAAACATGAAATATTCGAAATGGTTTAATTATTCTCTCTCTCTATCTCTGTAATATCACACGACAACCTCAGAAGCCAGAAAAGCCAGCGACCATTTACAAAGATAATTTTTCGCTTCTTTCAAACCCATATGGAAGTTACCATTCATGGCTCCCTAACCGTCACGTGAGTTTTACGATACAAGGAAGAGAACGAAAGACAAAAAAAAAAAAACGAAGTAAAATGATATTTTAAGTGCCCGACACCGGGGAAATATCATATTTCTAGAGCAAGAGGATGAGCGATGAAATTAGCGAGTCCTTCTTCTAGACAAGAAACTGTAGAATGAGCAGAGAATCTTAGCCTTATTTTTTCTTTTCTATTTTTTTTTTTTTTTTCGCATTCTCCTTAGGGTTGGTTACTTAACGATATAATCCTACAGCGAGGTATTTAGTTACGCTGTAGACATGGGTAATTTAAGCGTGAGGTTCAAACGGGTCAGGTTACAAGATAAAGCTCCAGGCTCACCACCTCATGGCTGTGTGCCATAAAATACATTAGGGTTAGAATGACACCGAGTTGTGGGTCTGTCGGTGCTAAATCAAGGCGATACGGAAGACATGGGGTGCTTACCTAGTAATGTAATTTAGAAGCTACATAACATATCCTAAAAACCACAATCGGAGTCATGTCATGTGACTAGTGGGATCAGCTGGTGGTAACGCGCCATATATACAGTTTAAAACGAGTCCTACTGAGTCAAAACACACACACACACACACACACACACACACACACACACACACACACACACACACACACACACACACACACAAAGTGTCGTATTCCGACTGTGGACAAAGACGACAAGGAAATATAAATTTTAACTCCAATGTAAGAAACTTCAAATCGTAAAATAATATTTTATTATTTTATTTTATTATTTCATGACTTTGGACGCTTAGCAATATTACCTTAATCCTGTTAATAACAAACGAAGAGAATAAAAAAAAAATATATAAATGAAAATTAAAATGTATTCTTCCGTCGGAGGGCTTTATTTATATCGACCGAGATACGGAAGCAGGTTCAGTTTAAGCATACGATATAATCCGCGCAAGCCATGCTGCTGCTGATGCTGCCATCTACACACGGCACGCACAACGCAATCTGACATTGTCGTTTAGCGTTGCTAAACGCGCGTATAATATTTGTATGCAGTATAAATTTAGTTATGAATGTATTTGAAAGGGTTATTTATTTCATGATTGAAATCTTTAAGTCGAAGTCCAGTGTTCAGGATTGAATCAATTGCACAGAGTGCACGATTTTAAGAATGCTGAATCAGAGATATGTCAGAGAATTTAAAAGAAATTTATAACAGAAAAAGACGCGGCTTAGTATAAAATAAAGATGAAGCTTCAAATAATAGAGCGGATATACACACACATGAAATGAAAAGTACCAAGTTAAATAAATTGTTCAGTCCTTGATACTCTTCGTTTGTATCATTCTCTCTCTCTCTCTCTCTCTCTCTCTCTCTCTCTCTCACACACACACACACAGCTACGAAATCCTCATTTGAGAGGCTTCTTACCCAAAGTTAACATTATTTTAAAATGTACCATCAGCGCTGAAGAACCTGGCTTTGACCCGCAAAATACGAAACGAACATTCAATATTCTTAACATGCGTTTTACGCATCAAACAAAATCATACATTACACGGATTATTCTAACGAACCTCTCAAATTGCCTGTTTTCTAAAAGCAAGTGATCTGTGTAGTGAAACTTACGATGGTAAATTTCTACTACACACGCAACCATCCCCCTTTGCACACAGCCTTCCCCTAATTCGCCCTTTCCATCGTATCTTTCTGAACGGTGGTTTGACCTTTAACTGCCCTTCCACTTCATTCGTTTTGTCCACTGAATCATCATTCTTCTTATAAATCTGCGTGCCAACAGATATCCCTCACCTCATCTACAGTTAATGACTCCCCTCAGTGGATTTCCTAAATGAATGCTGACAAAGGAACGCTAGAAATGGGAGGGAAGTGAGAGAGAGAGAGAGAGAGAGAGAGAGAGAGAGAGAGAGAGAGAGAGAGAGAGAGAAGGGGAGACAGTTAGGAAATCGAACGACCAGACATAAAGTGAAGAACGATCTTTCTTGGTTGTCCTGAGTTTAGTGGGAAACGAAATAATGATTTGGTGAACCCTTCGCTGTTAATTGGACATGAGGTTCAAGTGGATCATTTTTTATCTGCTAATTTATTGATGTTATCAGTCTACATAAAAACTAGCATCACCCCGAGCGCTGTTTTGTAAATTAAAATTCCTAAGAAAAATGTCTTAAAAATGGAGAAGTTGTGAGGAGGTAGAATGCCAGTGGTTATAAATAGAATACCTTCCATCTAGAATCGTTTCGGATGTTTAATATAGTAACTTGCTTTTGTAATGGGAAAGTCAATATCTATGATCAACGCCGTTGCATTAAACTCGGGGCTATTTTGCATAGTGAAATCAGAGAGAGAGAGATTAATTCACGTGAAAATATACCAATGAACCAAATGTATTCACAATTTAATTATAATTTTGTATGACGATTTCACTAAAATGTTTCCCATATTTAGACTTCATACATAATATAGAAAGAAACGTCAACCATCTCTCCAGTATTGAAGCCAACAGACTTCGATTTGAAGTAGCTAAAGTGATCTACAATGCCAAACCTTCAGAATTAAATATCCCACCATCAGAATTGAAAGCTATTATATCTTTAAAACGTAATAAAAACATAATCATTACCAGAGCTGACAAAGGAAATACCACTGTGGTTCTTGATACCAATTCATATGACCGAAAAATGAATTTACTTCTTCGAGATCGTAATACTTACTCCAAATTGGATTTTGATCCTACAAAACGTCAACTCAGAAAATTAAATAAGCTACTTAATGAAACTTCCTCCTTAGATGAAGAAATAATCAAAAAACTTAAGACATATCATACCAGACCTCTTAGAATTTATGGCTTACCTAAGCTACACAAAACTAATGTTCCACTCAGACCCGTCGTAGACTGTATCAGCAGTCCAACTTACAAGTTTTCAAGATTCTTGTCTAACCTTCTCCGTCCTCACATAGGCCATTCAGTCTCTTCAATCAAAAATTCTACAGAGTTTAACAGAAAAATGAAAGACATTCAACTATCAAAAACTGACTTGTTAATCAGCATCGACATTGGTTCCCTCTTCACGAACATTCCCCATAAAGAAACAATAGAATTACTAACTCGAAAATTTCCGTCTGATATAGTTGAATTGTTCAAGTTTGTTATTGCATCAGGTTACTTCACCTGGAAAGGTCAATTTACAAGCCAGAGGAAGGAACAGCAATGGGATCTCCTTTATCACCAAACCTAACAAACTTGTTTCTAGAACACCTTGAGGAAAAAATATTCACTTTTGAACCCAAACCAAAAATTTGGTTAAGATATGTCGACGACGTATTTGAAGTCTGGGATCATCCCTAACATGAATTACAACCGTTTCTAGATAAAATTAACCTTCTTCATCATCGCATCAACTTTACGTTAGAAAAATAATCTCCACAGGGTATCTCTTTTTTGGATTTACACATCCAAAGAAAAGAAGACGGTTCCATCGCCACATCTGTCTTTCGCAAGCCTACATTCTCAGGTCGCTACATTCACAATTCTTCCGCTCATCATCCATTTCAGAAATCTGGCATTATTAAATCACTAGTTTCCAGAGCACACAAATTCTGCTCCTCTGAAGAATCTATAAACCAAGAATTAGAAGTAATCAAAAATACAGCCATCCTAAATGGATATAATCCGAAAACAACTCAAAAAATCATCAGTCACTTCTCCACACATCAAACCAGACAGGAAGAAGTCCATAGGATTCCTATACCTTACGTCAAAGGCATCTCCGAACGTCTTTCTAAAATTATGAAGAAATACAATTTTGCCACTACTTACAAACCTATCAACCAAATTTGCAACTTGTTACCTTCTCCTAAGGACAAACTCTCACCTTTGATGTTGCCTGGAGTTTATGAGATTCCATGCTCATGCAAATTGTCTTACTTTGGACAGACAGGTAGGTCTGTTCAGAAACGCATCTCGGAACATTTTTAAACCGCAGAAATCTGGCCTCTCTCAACAAGGAATTGAAAATCCAAACCATAGGATCCACTGGGAAAAGTCTAAACTTTTACATAGATCTTTATATAAACATGAACGTTTATATAAAGAAAGTTCTGAAGCCCTACTACACAGACCAAACCTAAACCGCAATGACGTTCTTACTATTCCTAAAGTATGGGAAATTGTGATACAAAATTGTGTAAAATAATTATTATTAGGTTTTTTTTTTTTTTTTTTTCCTTCTGTAACAGTTACGCACGTTCAATGAGATTCTATTGTAATCATGCGCCCTAACTGTATGTTATTCCTATTATTGTTTGAACTACTGTACTGATGATGATGTCCTAAGATACTTAGGATGAAATAATTACAATTAAATAATTTTCACTGTGGTTTATACGTGTGTTTCTTTTAATTATGATCTCACCACAGGTTTCGTTATTTAAAAAAAAAACTTTATAAAACAGAAAAGATAATCATTTTTTACTAGATATTTGTATTTACTATTAGTCCTTACTGGATAACTGTATTTACTATCATTAAATACAGTTATCGTAAGGACTGATAGTAAATACAGCTAACTATTTACTATTTTTATTTACTAGATAAGAATATATATTTATATAAAAAAAGCATTGGAAAAAAGTATCTGATCTGCTTCATTTCTTAGGTTTATTTCTGATCGGATTTTTTTCTAATATTCCAAATACAAATATAATACTGTAAATACATTTTTAATATAAAAAGTATTTTCTTTATTAAATGTATTATTAGTTAATATCCCCCAACATCTTTAAATTAGATTTTAAATATCGCTTTTAGATGAATTGTTGATGTGTTAAATGTAGTTTTGAACTTCATAGTTCCATCATGTTTACTGCTAACCAATTCGGGTTTCTTTCCCAAGTAAAAACATCCCACATTCATCTCGGCACACTCGATTCACTCAATACTACCAGACAGTGTCAAAATGCGCAGAAATTTTGACTTTAACGTAGACAGAAAAGCGAAGATGAACCCAGACATGATTGTCAGTAATTTCGCTGACAATACCATCTTTGCATAAAACTTATTTTTCATCGAACTCAATTTTTTTTTTTTTTTTTTGCTTTCTTTCTTTCAAAACCAACCTTTCAAAATGGGAATTCTTCCAATGAACTTTGCAAATGCCTTTTTACTGCAGCCATCCTCTTTATCTGTCTATAATTTCACTCTCTATAACACTCATGGTCGTATTCAACATTTTTAAAGATTTTCCATTTCTCATAGGACTGACTCAATGAATTCCTATAAAGAACTCAACCCCCCCCCCCAACACACACACACTTCTGACGAAAAAAGAAAAAAAGAAAAAACTAATTTATTTGCAATATTCTCCTTAATTCCCATATTTTTTCATGTTTTCAATTTTTATTTCACGCCTCGCGTACTGTTTTCTTTTGCAGATAAACTTCATGATAAATTTCCTCGCTAGCAAATAATGATCTGCCAATAATCCTCTTCCGCCAGTCTGACACCGTTATAAAACCCGCCCATTCTCCCTTGTAATTATATAGTCAGTTATTGATTTTTTTTTTCTTCCTTTTTGCCAAGGCCCGGATCTTATCAATGCTTCCAGTTACATAGGAACACATCCAACCAATTTATCGGGTACATCTTCGAGTGTATTGTCGAGGTTCTCATTGTAAGAACACCATCGCTCTGTTAAAGACCTCGCGCTATGTTTGTGTGTGTGTGTGTGTGTGAAATTCGTCAAGTTCCTTGTTTGCGATTCCGAATGTTCGTATATATATTTTCCTCTGGAGCGCCATCTTTCTTTTTATTTATCGTTTGCTATCTCGTTATTGATTTTTGTGGCAGTTTATGTATCATAATGTCCACTGAGGCCCCGTCTTGCGTTCTCCAACCGTGACACAATCAATAAATAAAGTAATGCCTCACCACCTCCAGCCTGCTTCCTTCTATTGTTTTCTTAAGTGTTTTTCCATTCTTCCCTTTTTTTTTTTTTTTTTTTGCGCGCGATATACAATTCAATGGTGGACTCTAATCGTTTGGTTGATGAAGTGTACAGCAGACATCTCTCCCTCATTCTCTTTCCCCAATCCCTTCCCCCGCCTTCTCCATTAAACCCCATCTTGTATCTCCACCCGAGTTTCATTCTGTCTCTTTATTTCTTTTTACAACGTGTGTGTGTGTGTGTGTAGTCTATCAGTGTTTCCTATGCGCTAGAGACGTACGTTTGTTTTCAGTTCTTCATCCAAACCCAGCTTAGAGAAATTTTATGGATTTTTATATATATATAGTTATTTATTTCGTTAGTTATCTGTAGCCTACCGCATATAGTGGCCTAAGAATCTAAAGAAAACCTTTGATTGAAAAGATAAATAAATAAATCCATAGGATTTCTACACAACGTGTTTTTTTTTTCTTCGCTGAAATTTAGAACCAACAGAAAGCATTCTATCTCTAGCCCTCTAACAGACCAATATCTATACTATCCACAATCACAAAGGTTATTGAAATCCTAATAAAAAAAAAAAAATCCGATTAAATAGCTATCTAAATACCATATCATTTGACGCATCTAATCAACACGGGTTTAGATCCAGTTACAATACCGAAAAGCGCTATTGGAGTTCCATAAAACAGTCTATAGTGGAATAAATAAAGGAATGTACGTAGCAGCTGTTTTTCTTGATATATCTAAGGCGTTTGACTGTGTTCATCATGTACTACTACTGAAAATGTCTAGTTATAGCATTAGAGGAGTTACTAAAGACTGCTTCAAATTCTATCTGGATAATAGAAAACAAAATACCAGCTACGGCACATTTAACCGAGCAACAAAAATAATAAAATAGGGAGTCTGTATATTATATAATATAACTGCATATATATGTAAGAAAGAAAGTTGTAAGTTTTTCAGTATATAATGTAGACTATGGTTTACGCTGTGGCTGGAACTTGCTGGTAATACCCAAGACAAACAAAGAAATTTTTCATAAATCCTTTGAATATCTAGCAACAAGCAGTTACAATAAACTCCCAAATGAAATACAATCAATAACCTTAGGATGTGTTTTCAGAAAAAGATTCAGAGACTATCTCATGGGACTAAATAATGTTGACATTTATTTTAAACGTACATTATAAGAGCTCACTATAATTTACATTATATTTTATAATTATAATGTAAATTATAGTTTATTTTATTAAATTATAATTTATATTCATTTTATTAAATGCTTAAAGCTTAATTTATTAAACACATTTTATTACATTCAAAGTTATTAGCACGCTACGCGCGCCGAAGCTTTAATCTTTACGTAACGAGAATTTGTTTTAATATAACATGAAGGAGGAACTGGAGTTCTCTGACACTTTCTGAAAGTTGTGGGAAGAGGTCCAAAATTCCAGAAAAAAAAAAAATGTCATCCTTTAACGATGATTATTTATCAGAGATCTTGAATGTGTTGGCTATAGTTAGTTTCATAAAGGCGCCTGAACAGCTGCGTAAAATGTTGGTCACCATTTTCTTTTGATATTTTGACACACCGCGAACTTTTTTTTTTTTTTACTTTATACAACATGAGTTGCCAAAATCTGTAACTACGCGAGATGAAATCGCAGACATTTATATACATTACAACCAGGAATAAAGATTTGTGAGTACTCTACGAAATCGGTACATGTTTACGCAATTAGCGCGCATGCGTACACAAAAATATATTCTAAACTTATAAGTGTATTTGGGTATAAAATATGGCTGAATCTATAATATCCTTCATTTTATTATAATTAGGCAAAAGTTGAAACGCTTCAAACTTTAAACTCACTGAAAAAAAGTTAATCCAACTTTTCACATTATCAAGCAAAATATATATATATATAATTTTGTTTATAATTATTTCCATTGTAATAAATACAGTACTCGGGTGAATTTAATTATCAGGACACGACTTAGAACTGCATAAAGTCTCTACCTTTTATTTTGGTGTTTATTAATATTTAAATATATTATTGGACACAGGAGAATAATGCGGTTTCGCCCCAACATCTATTCCCGAGTTCAAAATCAAAACTTAGCATCCACACTCCACATTATCAAGCACGTCTTCGAAGAAACACAGAAAAAAAAAAAAGGGAAAAAAAAAAGGAAAGCTATTTGGCAATCGTCTTAGAAATAGGGCCAGGTGAAGATGCCCCAGAAATATTTCACGCCTTCATTAACCTCCGCAAAGAAGTGCAACGGAGAGAGAGCTGACGTATCATTAGAAGCAAAGCAGAAGTTAAAGTATTTCCATCTCTTGTATCTCACGCCATAGTTGTAGCAAGTTTGAGAAGAAGAAGCAAATCTAAGACTAGCACAAGTACCTATCGGGGGGGCCCTGGTATGTATAACTCTAGCTATCAACACAAAAGAACCATTTTCTAGATAGGGAGAAGAGAAAAGATAGGAAAAGAGAGAAAACAAAGTTTTGTATTTTCTTTCGTGCAAAAATTGTTTTCCAGTTGGGGCGTCAGCGAGAGAAAGCGTACATTTTATTGGGTTGTAGCTAGGTTTTGTCTGTTCTCACAAACGTCGCGTGATAAACCGCTCTCTCTCTCTCTCTCTCTCTCCCCCTACACTCTTTACCCCCCCATTCTCCTCCCGCACCATTGCGTCGTTACTAAGCGGGTGTATCTCTTCGCTCACACGCAAACTAAACCCCCGGCCAAGATCATTGGTTCAATTGCGTAGGGAGCAGAAAAGGTGCCAGTTTTGGCAACTAAAATTTCATCTAAGTGATTCCTAACAAAGCTCTTTTCGCGTATTTCAATCTGATGGCTGCTTTTCGTGAGACCACCACATAGGAAGTGTACTTTTGGGAAAACTTGCGTGGCCCTTCTTCGTGGGAAGATAGCAGTTGCTAGAGCAAGAGGCACATACAAGAGCCGACACATTGGTCCGTACTGCTTGTTCGCGAGACTGTAGGAAACACCTGTGTTGCTGAAAGTAGCCCCCGGACTGTACCGTTGAGCCTCTATTCATTCGTGGAGAGAGTAAATAAAATTCATTTTGCGTTCTTTCTTTCTTTTCGTTTTGCCATCTTTCTTCGCTCCAGCAGAAAGCTTATTCTGCTGCCAACTTGAGTGAAAAAGATTAATATACACCCCATTTCCACGAAAAGGATGGAAGCTACGATTGCATCGAGCCATCCTTCCTCTAATGACAATGTGTGAAACATTTCCGACTTACATTTTAAACTATAACTTCCGTATATCCCCTCCTCCCCTCCTTCACAAAGTATACCGGGTTTGAAGAGTGTCGCACGGCACCCATTTATTTCTACTATCGATAAAAATCTAATGCTTCTAACCTGCCTTCGAAATGAAATAATAATTTTTTCCATTTCGAATAATTAATGAACTTTTTACGTTATTCGGATTATTGCTTTATCCATCAGGTGGCGCCATGACCGCAATCAATTTTTTGTATTGTTGTCGATTAGATGCGAACTGTCTTATTATACGTGTATGTTCCTCGAATGTAAGTGTTATTATTTATAATTTAATTCCACTATTTGTTGAAATTTGTTCACTGATTTAATAATAATCATTTTCAGATTATTATTAACTCGCTAAATATTCCCCCCCCCCATACATAAAATGAACATTTGTTTGCATTTATACCTATATAGCATAAGCCTACATGTTTATGTATGTTCTTTTAAATTAATATATATTAAAAATTAGCATATTAAGTTTAATTTTAAATAAATGCAATAAATAAATAAATAATTGAATATACTATAGGTTTTGCAACCTCTCGTGTGTGTGTGTGTGTGTGTGTGAAGTTGATAAAACAAAATGTATTACAAATGTTAAATACGTATGCATAAAATAATTATAAAAGTACGTAATAGTGAAGAAATTCTTTGTTTAAAAAGTAAAGGCGTATTATGTTATGAGATAAGGAAAGAATGTGTTGAGTTGGGTTCTAAATCAAGGTTTTATTGATTATAAGAAAGCCATTGACTCTGTAAAAGCTTTCGCAACATTTGAGGTGAGACGAAATCGAAGTGGTGGAAGCAGCCATATGTAAGGACCTTCAAATCAACACACCAGCAATGAGACAAACCATTCATTTAATGGAAGAATCTCCATTGTGGAAATACGGAGGGACAATATCTCCGAATATATTCATCAAAGGAATATTCAGTTGATTGGAAAGAAAAAAGGTCTGAAGATAAATGGAAGACATAGCAAAACGTCTATCAATTTAAGACTTTTGTCCTAAATAAAATTATTAAAATTATAAACTAATAAAATTATTATTATTATTATTATTATTATTATTATTATTATTATTATTATTATTATTATTATTATTATTATACGAAGTTTTAAACCAACAACAACATAAAGAAGACCTTGTCATAAACGGTCTTCCAGAAACTGAATCTACAGAAAATCTCAGAGACGTAGTTTTAAAGTTAGGCCATGCAATTGACATCCCCCTAGAGCATAATGATATTCAGACCATAAATCGGTTTCCCAGGAAGAACAAAAAAACAAGGCTCGCCACGACCCGCACCAGTCATAGTCCGTCTAACAAGCAAGGCAACAAGAGACAATCTCATAAAAGCCAGCAGACTGAAAAAAACAGTAGTCAAGGATTTAAATGCATCGCAAGACAATACGCCAATCTTTCTGAGTATTTAACACCTTTCAATCAGAATCTTTTGAACCAAGCAAGAAAAGAAAAAACAGAAGAAAGTATCAATTTTTATGGATCAAAGACGGCAAAATATTCTTGAGAAAGTCACAGACTTCAAAGTCTATACAAATAAAAAGCTCGGAAGATATAGACAGGTTGCCAGAGTGAAACAAAAGATTCTAACTTAGTTCAATAAGAAGATCTCAACACAACAAAAATGAATGTGAACCATCAGATAGATGTAATTACACCACAATACATCAGTAATTGCACTTTCGAATCGCTTGATGCATGGAAACAACACACAGTACAAGCGAGAGGTCTCTCAATCTTGCATATTAACATCAGAAGCATCCGAAAACATTGGTTATTGTTACAGGCTTATCTGAGGAATTACACTGATATTACTGATATATTGATTCTTACAGAAGCATCCATAACTAATGACGAAGCGACTGCTTTCCAAATTCCAGGCTTCCAACGACATAGATCATGCCGCCAAACAAAAAGAGGGGGTGGAATATTAATATATATCAAACAAAAATTAATAGCAAAAGAAACGGCCTATCAGTTTGAGCATGCTGAAACCCTTTGCCTCGAAATCACTAGTACCACCAATAGGCAGCATCCCACAATACTAAATTCTATTTACAGGCCACCAAACCTAAACATGATAAAATTCTTGCACGAACTCAATTGCTGGCTTTCACGCCAAGAAATATGCTCAACCGAATACCTAATGATAATTGGCGACGTAAACATAAATATTGCAAACGAAAACCAGAACAACACTGCACAATACCTAGACACGCTATCCATGTATAATCTAATACCAACAATAACATCATGTACTAGAGAAGAAATATTCGGAAATACTATCACTGCCTCCTGTCTAGATCATATAAACGTCAGAGCACCACCAAACAGTTACACTGCATCAGTCATAAAGTGCAAAGTAGCAGACCATTACTTCACCGCTCTAAACCTGCACACCAAGACAATATCCATGCAATGTCCCACAGAAGAAAAGCAACAGAAAACAATAATAGACGAAGAAATAGTCAACCATAAAATAAGAAAAACAGACCGGGAACACCTGGCATCAGATTCAGCAGATATCTTATACAACAACATTAAACTCACACTGGAGGAAATATATAAGAAAGCTACAAAGAAAGTCAGAATTCGTTCAAAAACAACACACAATCCTTGGATAACACAAAACTTAATCCTAGAAATACACAGAAAGGACGCTTTATGGAAAGAATTAAAGCGATATCCAAATAACACAGCTTTATAAACTGAATATAAGATAACAAGGAATCGCCTTACAACACAAATCAGAAATGCAAAAAGAAGCTACTACAGAGACAAACTAACCTCTGCACAAAACAACATGAAACAAATCTGGCATCTGATCAATGAGATGCTAGTTTTGTTCTCAACAACACCACCGCTTCCGAAACCATAAAACACAGCTTCATGAAAGACGCAAAACCTATCCAACAACTAGCAAACGACTTTAACCAATACTTTGCGGACTCCATCCAAGAACTGCACAGAAATATTCCCCCAATCACAAAACGAGATCCTCCACTTGGACCACAATCAAAACAGACATTATGGTTCCCAACCATAAAATAAGCAGAATTTCTCTCTGCAATACATCAAATCAAACCAAACAAAGGCCCAGGAATAGATGGTATCAGACCTAAAGATATAAAGCAACATGCAACTAGTTTAAGTCCTATCCTACTAAAATTAATAAATAAAATATTTAAACCAGGAGAGATACCAAGTATGCTAAAGACTGCCATAATCACACCCATATACAAACATGGAAAAAGAAATTTAATCAGCAATTACAGACCCATAGCAACATTACCAATTAGCAATCAAATTATGGAGTGGATCATACTGAAGAAACTCACAGCATACACTGAGATCTTTCATGTTATCCCCAAAACACAATATGGTTTTCAGAAAAATAAGGGAACAACATCTCTCTTGGAAGACTTTACAGACGTAATTAATACCGCCTTAGACAAAAACGAAATTGCATGATAGTCTTTATTGATCTAACTAAAGCATTCGATACACTTACACCTCAAACCGTGTTAGACTGAGGCATGTTGGAATAGACGGGCCTCTTCACAGGTGGTTTACAAACTACCTTCAAAATAGAAAGCATATCACACGTATCGGGTCAAACCGAAGCAGAGAGCTACCAGTAACCTGTGGAGTATCACAGGGAGCTGTACTCTCCCCAACTCTATTCAACATTTACACGCACGATATTAATCAGCTACCACTCAAAGGTAAGATATTCCAATACGCAGACGATACTGCAATAATATCCATCCATAATAACGCAAGCATAGCCCAAACAAATATGCAACATGACATAAATCTGATCACTGACTGGCTCACGAAAAACTCCATACACCTAAACTCAGAAAAGACAAAATTAATGATATTCAGAAATCCACTGACTCGACCAGTTGATAACAAATATATAACCATCCAACATCCACTTTCCAACGTAAAAAACACACAGAACAGCAAAACCACTACAATCACTCAGGTTGAAACAATACGATACTTTGGAATTTACTTCGATGCAGATATGAACTGGAATACCCACATAAACCATCTACACAACAAACTCCGAACAATAAGTGGCATACCCTAGAGGTTAAAAGGCATAGTTCCCATACGCCTAAAAACACTAATATACAAAGCACTATGCCAAAATATACTAAGCTACGCTATAACAACGTATGCTTTCTGTGCACCCTACAAATTAAATAAATTAATGTCGCTACAGTACAAAATGATAAAACTGATCTTTTGGGAACAAAGAGAAAATCACGACCTTATAACCATTGCAATGTCAGAACACAAAATATTGACAGCAAAACATTTATGTCACTATGCAGCTTTGCTGAAACATTATTTCGATGCCAACTACAGGACAGTCAGAAATACATACCGTATAACAAGACCTCAGACAACTAATTATATCACATATAAATACAATAATCACTACGGAAAGGCCACGCGAAACTTCTATATCCGAGACATGATAAACAAATTACCTTTTGAATACAGAAACTTTACAAACTACAATAGCCTGAAAAGAGCTCTAAGGACATACTACGAACAAGAAACACGCACCCAAAATACCATACAAACTTAATGAAACACAATATATTCGCTCAGGCTTCCAGTTCAGCGACGCATCAATACATTCCAAGTTATTGTGTGTGTGTGTGTGTGTGTGTGTGTGTGTGTGTGTGTGTGTGTGTGTGTGTGTGTGTGTGTGTGTGTGTGTGTGTGTGTGTGTGTGTGTGTGTGTGTGTGTGTGTGTGTGTGTGTGTGTGTGTGTGTGTGTGTGTGTGTGTGAAAGCAGAGAAATTACTTCTCATCCAAGATGTATCATATGTAACCAAATGTATGTAATGTACGTATCACATGTAAACCAATGTATGTATTATATGTAAACAAATGTATGTAATGTATGTAATAAATGTAACAAAAGTATGCAATATAGAGTGATTATATCCATTGATGTTGTATATATAGAGTGTAAAATTGCAAAGAAACATCTGTAATAATCATCATTATGAATATTATAATAATATATGTTGTAAACAGTTATTGTTATTATTATTATTTAAAAAAAACTTTATGTACGAGAAAGTATTTGTTATGCATAATTGTCTTCATATAATGTATGTAATTTATCTGAGAAATAAAAATTATTATTATTATTATTATTATTATTATTATTATTATTATTATTATTATTATTATTATTATTATTATTATCATCATCATCCCTACACCCTTCAACAACTCATATGGTTCTTTAGTGAGATCACATCAGATACCCACGCTACTCAACAACCTACCAAGATACTAATTTAAAACACATAGATAACTACAGAACATTAAAACACGAACTCTGGAAAATATACCAACAAAGTTGATATACCATTAACACTAAATACAAATCACAAACCACCAGCATCCAATGCCTACGTCCCATCCATAAACAGTAACAACAACACAAATAGTGAAGCCTAAATCCCACTCTCTTCATAAAAGCTAACCCAAGCTTCGAAGTAGGTGGGATTAATCCGTCTCACTCATAAACACGTAATCCCAATAACCAAAGACTGCAAATGATGTTACAAAACAGTCAGTATGGTGTATAATAATAATAATAATGAAGATACAGGTATTAAAAAAAAGTATATGAATTTATATCCAAAGGAAAAAAACATTGAAAAGAAATAATGTGCCTTAAACTGCGTACACTATAATGTACAGAGCATCAAGTGTAATATGCATCAATTGTAAATATGTAAATACTCTGTACGATGAAAATAGAAAAATTGTTATTTTATACATAATATGTAAACATGCAAAAAAAAAATGTCTGTAATAATCATATGTATGTAATTTATCTGAGACATTATCATATAATTATTATTATTATTATCCATTATTCAAAAATTCCCTGTAATCTTCATTGTTAATATTAGAAGAGCACGTGTGGTAAATATCGATGCAAAAAAGTATCATCATCAAAATTTTAATTGAAATGCAATGTAGAAACTGAATCACATATGCAGCACTCAGTGCTGAATTTTGTAAAAATTGCAAGTTAGAATGTCACTAAAGACGATTATTGTAATTGTCTAAAAAATATTTCAGGAAAAAAAAGAAAATTATTATTACTATTATTATTTATTATTTAGTAATAAATAATAATATCTAATAAATTATAAATAATATTTATTATTTATAATTTATTATTATTATTACTGAGGGAAATCCAGAAAGTCGGGAACTTATCAAAAGAAACTACATATTCATTTCAATGCTGAAACCCATCTTGACAGATAAAAATTACCTCCTTATTTTTATCTATGAAGATGCGTTTCAGCATTGCAATTATCCTCTGAGCTGTATTTGCAATCTTTGATATATGACCTTTGAACTTCAACTTCCCATCTATTAAAATTCTAAGATCAGTTTCTTCTACCCCCACCAATATACAGGGTGATTCAAAAACATGGACTATTTCTACTGAATTCGTGTACTGAAAATGAGTCCATCTTTTTGAATCACCCTGTAATATGACACTAGATATCGCATGACACCAAACTGCATGATTTTACATTTATTAACATTAAATTGGCAGCCATTTTCACATGCCCTCAATTCCAACCTATTCAAATCATTCTGCAAGTACTGCATATTATTATTATTATTTGGTATTTCCATGGAGTCAAAACGAAACAAGTGTTGGGATCACAAGGAGAAATAACCCGGAATAATAATGGAGAAAGAATAATAAATCTTTGCCTTACAAATAATTTAGTAATAGCGAATACTCTGTTCAAGCATAAAGAAATCCATAAGTTTACCAGGGAAGAGCCCAATAGAAACGAAAAATCTATAATCGACTACGCCATCATAAGCAGATCGTACTGGAAGTATACAAAAAATGCAAGAGTCTACAGAGGTCCTGAAATAGGCAGTGACCACTACTGATTAGTATTGGAAACAATCCATAAAATAAAAGTTGAAAAATGTAGAAAAAGTAGCAAGGAAATAAATGTTAAGATAAAGAACTACAAACTAAAGAAAGAAGAAACAGCCATTGAGTATAAAAGTAAAATAGAAGAGAAGATGAAAGAAGTAGAAAAAGAGATATATGAAGACCAAGATGTAGAAAACCTATGGTGCAGTTCAAAACACTTCTTCTAGAAACGAGCAAAGAAATTTGTGGTGTATCGTTAAATAATAAACAGAAGAAACATAAAACACCCTGGTGGACTGAAGAACTAAAAGAAGAAATTAAAAAGAAAAAGCAATTATGGAAGAGATATATAACATCAAAGCTGCAGGTTGATAGAGAACTATACAACAACCAAAGAAATAAAGTTAAAACCTTAGTGAAAGCAGAGAAAAGAAAATGCTGGGAAGACTTCGGACATACTTTAGAACAAAATTTTAAAGGAAACCAAAAACTCTTCTATAATGTTTTAAGAAGAATGAGGTCAGAGAAAGAATGCCCCATAAAGTTTATCAAAAATCAGGATGGAAAGTTTACTCACAAATTCCGAAGACATCATGGAAAGATGGAAACAGTACTTTCAAGAATTATTGGAAGATGCAGGGCACGGAAAAAATAGAACCCTAAGAGCAAGACACACAAGCAAAATAGAAGATCAGAGTGAAGAAATTCATGCAAATGAACTGTTAGCAGCAATAAATAAAATAAAACTGGGCAAATCAGCAGGCCATGACCAAATAACACCAGAAATCGTAAAGAATTTAGGAACGAAAGCCATAAAATTTCTTTTACACCTATTCAATGTTGTATGGAAAAAGAAAATTATTCCCAAAGACTGGGAAGTAGCAACAATAATCCCTATATTTAAGAAAGGAGACAACTGGAAATGTGAAAACCATAGAGGAATTTCGCTTTTAAGCGTTCCAGGAATATTATATACCCGCATTTTAGAAGCGAGACTTAGGAATCAAATAGAGGACAGACACACTGGATGAAATGCAATATGGCTTTCGAAAAAATAGAAGCACACAGGATCTTATCTTCAGTCTTAGACAAATATCAGAGAAAACATTGGAATATGGAAAAGAACTACATTCATGTTTTATAGATTTTGAAAAGGCCTTTGACCGAGTTCCCAGACACTTAATATGGCAAACATTAAAGAAAAACAAGATACAAGATAACTTAATAGCAGCCATACAAAGCCTCTACAAAAGTAATAGAAATTATGCAAGAACCGGTAATAATAGATCAAAAGAATTTGAAACAAATGTAGGAGTGAGGCAAGGCTGTATCCTCAGCCATCTTCTCTTCATCGTAGTAATGGATGAAATTTTAAAGGCATGCCAAACAAAAAAAAAGTTCCACTTAGGATACAGGAAACTGAAAGAAACCAGGATTTCACACATGGCTTTTGAAGACGATGTAGTGATTCTAGCAAATACAGCTGAAGATCTGCAGTACAATATCAACATTTGGTATGAAGAAACAAAGAAAAGGAATATGACCATAAATATAAATAAAACTAAAACAATGATCATATCTAGAAACCAACAAACACACATAATAAAAATAGAGAATCACCAACTGGAACAAGTCCACTCCTTTAAATACTTGGGATCATATATACAAGAAGATGGTAGACTAGACACAGAAATTAACAACAGGATAAGAGGGAACAAAGCTATTCTATGCAATGAAAGGCCCACTCCTAGATAAGAAAGAAGCTACTCAGAATAGCAAACTGGCAGTGTACCGTTCGGTGTTTCTACCAACATTAACATACAGTTGCGAGTCTTGGTGTTTAACAACAGGAAACACAAATAAACTATAAACAATTGAAATGAAATATCTTAGGAAAGTGGCACAACAAACAAGACTAGACCGAATAAGAAATCAAACTATAAGAGACAGCCTTCAAGTTGCACCTCTGAATCAACTCATGACACAAGCCCAAATGAAATGGTTTGGACATCTTAATCGAATGGAAGAAGGAAGAATAGCAAAAACTGTATACGAAAGCCAGAAAATAGGAAAAAGAAACATAGGCAGACCCAGGAAAGGTTGGCAAAAGGAAATTAAAGAAAAATTGGAAAAGAAGGGAATTAACTGGAAAGAAGCAAAACAACAAGCTTTGGACAGGACGACATGGAAATCTCTTTGGCAAAATCTCGACGCTTAAAAGCATAAGAGATCATAGACGAAGAAGAAGATTTCCATGGAGTCAGGAAACTCATCGTGGTAAATCCTATTCACACAACACCCATCATACTTCTCTTGAATTCATTCACTGACAAAGAACTCACAACTACCTCTGCCAACCCATTCACCACTCTCCAAGCAAAAATTCTAGTCCTAACACCCTTGTTACCCCCATCCTTACACAATTTCCACGGGTGACCTCTTGTCACCCGTGGAAATTGCCATATACCGAAAAAGTCTTCAGTGTCAATCCTATAATGCTTCTAGCGTGTCTCCTGTTTTTGGTCTACAGTTAATTTTTGAAGCCTACAGACCTTCAGTCTATTCTCTTGAGGAGCATTCCGCAGACCTGCCACAATTTTTGTGAATCTTATCTGAATCCTCTTCAATCCGGGAGTCCAGATCTGTGCGCAGTAGTTCACATGTGGTTTTATTATTTAGGGGGAATAATAACTTCTCTCTTTCAATATACCGTGAGTTGGCGTATTGAAAACAATTGTAAAACCGGAGGAAAACTCACGTAAATAATTATCGTCAGTAGAAGAACGCATAAAGACAGTTAAACATTAAAAGACAATTCTAAAAAGCGCCAACTAAGTAGCTAATGTAAGACATCTAAAAAGGTCAGTAATTTCCTAACTTATTTAAAAATATTTAGACAATATAAAGTTAGGAAAGATTAGCTGATTTATAAAGTGGTATCCCCCACAAAGGGGATAGACGTAGACCATCGGATCTGTTTAAGTTAGGAGAGTGAAGTAAAGTTTCACATGTTTCTTTATAAAGCCGTTCCATGAGGAACCGGCTTTTGCGAAGGACTCCTGTCTTGTTCCAATGAACTCTATGTCTAGTGGTGATGGCATGCTCTGCAAGTCCAGACTGTTCAGGTTCAAGGTAATGAATATACAACTTGTGTTCTTCTATCCGAATAAAAGCAGATCTTCCTGTTTGTCCGAAATAAGATAAGCCCGGAAGAGTAAGGAATCTGATAGACACCTGAATAATTGAGAGGTGGAAGCTTGTCCTTAAGAGAAGCGAGAAAGATGGAGATTTTTCTGATGGGACAAAACGCAAGAAAAATATTCAGTGGTTTTAAAACTTTCGCTATAATTCACTAATGCTATGCAAATAAAGGATAGGAATGCGAGTTATTTTTTCTGTATTTGAACAGGAAGATATATCAAAACTGTTAAAAGCTCTTTTGTTGAAAGGATATTTACAACTATTAGATAAAAAGATGGAATTAATATTTATAATATTTTCTGTAACAGTTCGTCTGAAGAACATAAAAAAATGGGCACGATGTACTAATCTTCTAAACTTTTTTAAAACTTCATCCCAGGGTCCAATTCGCCTTAGAAGAAGAAGTAAATGAGCAGTTAGCCTTTTCAGATCTTTTAATTCTTCGTCAACCAGATGGTAGCCTACATTTTTTCAGTTTATCGGAAGAAGATTCATACAGGCCATTACACCCATGCTGAATCTCATCACCAACCCAATCAAGAGATTAGAACTATTAAAACACTGGTTCATCGGGTCCACTCTTTATGTTCTTCAGATGAACTATTACAGAAAGAATTGCAACATATTATTTCTACTTTTTTTATCAAATGTTTTTAAGGATTTCTTTTTCATCAAAAGAGCTTTTAACCTCTTCAAATACAGAAGAAATAACTCGCATTCCTGTCGTTTATTTGCATGGCAATGAATCATGGCGAAAGTTTTAACACCACTGAATATTTTTGTTGCCTTTTTTCCCATCAGAAAAATCTCCATCTTTCTCGCTTCTCTTAAGGACAAGCTTCCACCTCTCAATTATCCAGGTGTCTACCAGATTCCTTACTCTTCTGGGTTTATCTTATTTCGGACAAACAGGAAGATCTGCTTTTATTCGGATAGAAGAACACAAGTTGTATATTCATTACCTTGAACCTGAACAGTCTGGACTGTTCAGGTTCAAGGTAATCTGAACAGAGCATGCCATCAACACTAGACATAGAGTTCATTGGAACAAGACAAGCGTACTTCACAAAAGTTGGTTCCTCATGGAACGGCTTTATGAAGAAACATGTGAAACTTAAACAGATCCAATGGTCTACGTCTATCCCCTGCTAATCTTTCCTAACTTTATTTTGCCTAAGTATATACCTTTTTTCCCCCCCTTTCAAATAAATTCGGAAATTATTTACTTTTTATAGTTATCTTGCATTAGCTACTCAGGTGGTGTTTTTTAGAATTGCCATTTAATGCTCAATTGCTATTTTGTATTCTTGTACTGACGATGCCTTAGGCAAAAATTCTACGCTAATAAAGTTATTTAAGTGAGTTTTCCTCCTGTTTTTACAATTCTTTTTAATAATCTTCTATCCCTGCTTCTGTTCTTCAACAACCACATAATCTGAAGTGCTGTTTTGGTTATCTTCGCAATATGCCCTCTAAACTTCAACTCCATGTCCACAATCACACCCAAGTCCCTAGCTTCATTAACTTCCTGCAGTTCAGTTACATCGATATAGTACACAGCTTCTGATCTCTTCCTTACACTTGGCTATATTAAACTGACAGCCATTTACTTTTGCCCATAAGCGTCTAGCCGGAGTCGAACTAGTGACATATGGAAAACTGTGAACAAACAGCTGTATTCCTCCTGTGAACTCCTTCCCAATATCATTAATGTAAAGATTGAATAACAATGAATCAAGGACTGATCCTTGTGGTACACCACTGGTTACCTCAAATCTCGCGGACTCATATCCCCCGTATACAGAGGCGTAGTTAGGAAGGAGCGGATGGGTCGATCCGCCCCGGGCGGCACTTTGAACCTTTTTGAACTTTTGCAGTTAATTCTAAAATACAGTCTCGAGAACTCAGTTCCAAATATTCGCAGTAGTATATTGTAATATACTACTGCGAATTTTCCTCACAATTGCTGTAAGTGTTGCTAGTTGTGAGACGAGTTTTTCTAAATAAAATTGATTAAGAATTACCTACATTACTATGAAACAAACTTCGCCAATGTCATCGACGATTTTAGTTTTACTCCAAAAATAAACATATTGTTTTAATTTATTTCCCTATACGTCGTTTTGACTTTTTGTAGTATTTTTGGTGTGTGTTGAGAGGGACGGCAAACTCAGGGACCGTCCCGGGCGATAAAAGCTCTAGCTACACCTCATACCACTTTCTGATATCTCTCATTGAATCATCTTATCCACACTAATATTTTATAATCCAATCGCAAATTTATGCAACAGTCTACCATGCCGCATTCTCTCAAAAGCCTTAGCAAAATCTAAAAGTATCATGGTGTATCCATTCCCCTTGTCTAGCTAATGTGTAACATTATTATAGAATGTGAACAGGTTGCTAAAACATGACTTTCCTTTAATAAACTCATGGTGTTCATTGCAAACTACAGATTCTCTGTCAACCTATTTCTGTATGCGTTCTCTTACCAACTTTATCTCAATTTCCATTACCATTCCACACTCCTGATAGATACCTTAGTCATTGTACCACCTTCGTGCAATGGGATTACCATACATTCTTTCTACTCCTGTGCAATCTTCCCTTTTCTGACGCTCAAATTATAAGGCCTGGTCAAAGAAATACCCACTTCAGCAGAACACTCTTTCATAATCCGTGCTGATATCCCATCGGTCCCTATTAGTGAATTCTTATTCAGTTTATGCCACGGCTCTAGTACTTCCTCATCATCCATTGAAGAGGGCACTCATTAGTTCAACAACCTCTTCTGCTTCTGCAACACCCTCACATCATCTGCATTCAGTAGAGTTATTCTTTCATATTCATTCTTCCTTTTACTTGCAGCATATCGATAGAATTCTTCGGGATTTGGATAATTAAAGTACCCCCCTCCCAATGATGATTTCGCTTTTCGCACCTGCTATGTTTATTTGATGATGTATTTCGTCGTAGTCACCAGCATCCGATCCACTAGGTCTGTAACAACACCCCACTCTGTATTTGATCTTGTTCGACTTCACCTTACACCCGATGGCTTCAAACTCGCTGCCACATGAAACACTGTTACCAGTATTGCAGTCATAAGTCTCAACTCTAACTGGATTCAAGTAATCCGATATCATTAGCAGCACGCCCCTCCTGTCCATCCTTCTTAAAAATACTGTACCCTTTGCGTCCGATCCACTAGGTCTGTAACAACACCCCACTCTGTATTTGATCTTGTTCGACTCCACCTTACACCCGATGGCTTCAAACTCGCTGCCACATGAAACACTGTTACCAGTATTGCAGTCATAAGTCTCAACTCTAACTGGATTCAAGTAATCCGATATCATTAGCAGCACGCCCCTCCTGTCCATCCTTCTTAAAAATACTGTACCCTTTGCACTCAATACCAGTTAGTATGTCTAATTCTGATAGGCAGGTCTCACTAATGCTTACAGTATGAGGTCCCAATATACTGTAACCAAGGCAACAAATTCTACACTTTTGTTTCTGATACTCCCAACATTCCTGTACAGACATAAGTTACCTGCATGCTTTTTTGTATCCTCACTTCTGTAGTCTTTCTATGTTAGGTTTCATACCGATTAATAATTTCTCCGGAGTTTTGATAGCAAACATATTCAAGTGTAAGCTGTCCCTCTTATAAGCCAACCCTACCCCCCAAACTCATTGCACAGACGGATTCCTTCACAGTCTACGCATCGAATTGTTTACCATCATAGCCCTTCTTCTTAATCCATTTCTAAGTAACATATTAACGATTTTCACTTTCTTACTCTTCACTCTCGCTTCTCTCATATGTTTTTTTCACATCTCTCTCTCTCTCTCTCTCTCCATGCTTAACATAGAAGTCAAAGAAAGCATACTTCGGTTTGGCTGTTCTAGTTATGTTCGAGTATGGGGGGGATGTATTTGTAAATAGATATTTAAACAAGGAAAACTTGCAAGTACACGCGAGGACGCACGCACATATAGTCAGGGACATGAGCCTGGCAACTTCCATAGGGAACACTCAACAGTAATAACTTTTTTCAACTGCTGGCTGCTTTTATGTAAAAAACATGAACGATCTTTCTATTCTGATAGCCTTGACTTTCATTGCATTCCTCTGATTGGGATTTTTGTTGGAGTTTATGAAAAAAAAACAGCTGTGAAACAACAGAGACATCTGGAAGTCATAAAGTTAAAAGGAATGCTACCAAAAAAAAAATTGCTTAATGAAAATCATCTTTTAAGTTGTTTTAATCCCAATATTCGCAGTTTATGCTCCACGGAAGACTGGAGAAAATAATCTTGAAAACCGTTCTCTTTATAATTATATCTGTGTAACGGAAAAAAAACTCCCTCGTATCTTTCGCCCCCCCCATCCCACCTCATTCTATTCTGGTTTGTTAATTAAGCCCCCAACAAATTTACCATTACCTTTGAACCCACTAACAAGGTGTCTAGTGTGGGTCTGCCGTTTCACCCTCCCTGATGTCGACGCTAAAAGACCACCAACAATAACGAACTTCGTGGGACAGCTGGCGTGCCTCTATAGAGCTCGAGGCCTGCAGACGCCTTGTTCGCAGTTGACGGCCTAAAGACCGGAACATTATTATAGTTGTGAAGGAAGTTGTAATTATGTCGCAATAACAAGGCATCCCTGGGGCTAAGCCACACCTTTATTCTCAAGACTATAACGTCTTCAGCAAGAAGCCACGCATGCGCAATAATGCCGTTGCTATTAGTAACTGGAAATGGATCTAATAGTGGTTTGATTTGATGAGATCTGGTGCATTCTTTCTTACTTAAAGTATGAATGTGTGTTATATGATAATAAAATCATCACTCGGACATTTTGTAATGCCGAAACGAAATTCAGCCCTTAAATTTAAAAAATAAAATAAAGAAAATTGAAATCATTTTATCTGAAATAAAAAGTTACTGCAGAATTAGTCAGTCTGATTCTGCAGGTGTGACGCGGCATTAAGCGGATCAAAACAGACAAATTGGATGCGTTAGTCAAGTGGACGTGGAAAAATTGAAATATATCCAACTCTCGCATGACGTCAAACAAACTTAAAAGTTGATCGTCGCATTGCAATGAATTCCACGCGTGTCCCATCACTACCAGTTTTCGGGGGATATGTGGTAACGTAAAAAACAGAAAGAAAAAAAAAATATACATAATTCTCTTCCCACTTTCCTCAACGATTCTTTTTACTGTCTGTCAGTCCGTATGATGTAACAAGCCTTGGAGGAGGAGGGGAGGGAAAGAAAGCACGTGGTGGAAAATTGAGTACTTTTGCCAAATGAATTGCATGACAGTTTTGTTCAGGAAGGGATGAACAGAAGTGTCTCGAAGATGGATGACGGGAGACTCAGTAAGCGCTTTAATGAGCTTCTGTTAACGATTGTAATAAAGATTACAAGACAAGGTAGACGAATGAGACCCAATACCATTCTTCGATCTCTGCACATCAGAACCAGAAAAGGAATCCAGGTTAAGGGTGATGTAGTACGGAGAAAATGACTCCTCTTATTAGAATTTAAAACGAAAGATTAACATCTAAAACCCGCAGTATGACCGACAGTTGTTCATACTTTGAGACCAGCCTGGTTGGACACTATATTTCAAAGAAACCATAAATTGTACACGTGCATGCACGCACTCACCTCGAGAATGTGATCATTGCAGTGCTTTTTACTTCTTGGATATCTTTCTATCAGAATATAAGTCAGATATTTTGGATAATTCTTCCTTAACCCTAAAAACCACTCCCTCTATCATCGTGAGACTCATTAGGCCTAAAAATGGTACACTGAGAATAATTGTCCTTACAGATAAACTGGTAATGCATCTCATTATTACGTCTAGTGATTGTTTGACTTTTTATTTATTTATTTTTTTTCAGGTTACATCACTTGCTGCTAAGGCAAGTCGTGTAACCATCCGAAATGTATATTCTTTGCCGAAGACTTTTATAATGCTTCAATAATCGAAAAAAAAAAAATGAAATTTTTTTTAAATTCATTTTCAAAATCGCACATAAACAAAAAAACCGTACTCGTGTGACTGATTTCGACAATGTCTGTAATGGTATGCAAACCAGTTTTTAATTCGTGATCTACGCCTCTTTCTCAATGAGAACTTAACTATTTAGTTACTTCTTTGGACTTACTCTGTTGCCGGAGAATCACATACGACAATCAGTTTAATAATCTTGAAAAGAATAGTCTAGAAAAAAAAAAAAAAGATAATATTAACATGATACACGGAATATGGTTTCCAACATTTACATAACGTCCCCGTTTAGCACAGAAAATGCTAAAATTACAATGCTTAAATAGCTAAAGTTCTATGTATTTCCTTTATTTATTGGACTTATCTTTCTTGTTTACGTTGGACAACGTGCAATGCACTTAACTTATGAATCGAAGACCATTTTAAAGCCGAAATATTTTTAGTTTATGAATATTTTTCATCTCCACAGCCTTTCACAAAGGCTAAACATTTGATTTTAATTCTAGTTCATACTTGACCGTATTAGACACCTAACTTTGGGAAAAAAAAATCTTACCAAGAATGCTAAATGATTCGTGTTGTTCATATTGATGTGCAGTATATTCATCCAAGAAACCCCCAAGACGGGGAAAAAAAGAAAAAAAAAAGAGCTATTATTGAAGGGGGTGGGGGAGGTCCGGCAGTTTTTTTTTTTTTTTTTTTCGGTAAACATTTCTGTTGAACAAAATAATTTATCCTCCACAATACCGAAGTTCAAATGTATTTTCTTCTTTGCGCCTTGCACCCCTTTCCCCCAATAGCTGACAGTTTCATTGGAAGCTATTATTCAAATGAGAAGACAGATGGAGACAATCGTACGTCTTACCCTCTCCTCCTTGACCTCTCTATCTCCTCGAGAGCATTGGCGTACGACCTTTTCACAACATCTTCACTCCATTAACAAGGTTTGACTCCATCCCCCGCCACCGGAAGATAGCAATCAAAGAAATGGCAAAGAAATCTCAGCCAAAACAGTAGGCTATTTATCAGGCGACTGTAGGCTGATTTATTTCACCTTTCTTGACAACTCATTTCCTCTGCTGACACCTGGTGGCAGTTTAAGGCACCAAGGTATGTAGTGGCGCGTGATGTAAGTGCGATTGAGTTGGTTCTCGGAGGTTACCTGTCTCCACAAGAATTTGCCGTACGAACATATTTCATCCTGGGAAAGACAGAAGAAAGAATTTAAAAAAAAAAAAAAAAAAAGTAAGCCTTCATTAGTTCTGCTATATAGATAAAAATAGAGCGCACTTGTTTGTATGTCGAATTTATAGCAGAAAAGGGGGTGTGGGGTGTGAAGAAGGTAATTAATAAGCGTCCCGTAACTCCCCCCCCCTCACTTAAGAAAATATTTACGGGTTCCAAAAGTCCCGAACGAACTTCCAGAAAACAACAATAAAATAGTTTTCAAAATTAGCCGCTAGGTGGCGCACTCATCGGCAAAAAAAAAGGTGTTCGGTCAATTTTGACAGATAGAAAATACCAATCTTATTGTTGTCTTGTATTTGTTTATTTATTTTTTCGGTTATTTACTATCTTATTCTGCGTACATCATCAAAAGGTGTCTTTTTTTTATTTCTGTTCCACTCTAGATAGTCGTAACGTGATTTATATCTAAACAGAAAACATGGCATCCAAACTTTTCTCTCTTTATTCTTTTCGCTCCGAACGTTATCCATAAAACCCAAGTTAATGAAAATCTTGAAGAGCTGCAATCATCATTATGCATAATAAATCGCTGATACGCTCTAAGAGAATCGGTTGTAATTTACTGGATTTAAGTGCATCGTTGGGAAAAACTACCGTCCTCTCCAGCCATTGTGGTCTTACCTCTACTCATTAAGATTGCATTAGTAATATTTTTCTAAATCACTAACATTAATTTGATGAACATATGTTTTTTTTTTTTTTTTTTTTTGCGTCATTCAGCTTTAGAATTCATTAAGAATACGGCAAGAAAATTACAGACCTAACAATGCATTGTTCATGATGAGAACAGGAGAGAGAGAGAGAGATGAACATAAAAAAAAATGTCTCGGAAAAATACAGCGCCATTTTTATCTGTTGCGACAACTTGCAGGCTTTTTTTTTTTTTTTTTTTGCTGTTTGATAGCAGCAGCAGGTATTTTAGTAATTTGCACTTAGAATCTAGATTATGCTAATTTCGTTGATTATAATTTGTAGTAAGGAGAAAAGTCTGAATGGTACGAAAGAGTAGGGAGGGAGGGATAAAAAAAAGGCTGATCAAAATCTCTTTGGGGCTGCACACAAATTCATGGGCCTTATTTTCCATTGCGTTTCTGGAAGGCATGTAGGAGAAAATGCTTCAATTTTGTGTCAGCCATTTCACGTGCAAATTACAATTTATTATTATGCGATTGTTAGAAGCGCTACCTGTAGGTTAAATAACTAAGATTTAATGTAGTTAAAATATAATTTGTAACTAAGGCGGATTTTTGCCTAATATTAACATTAATTATTTTTTGGTCATCGCGTGTCGAAAGAAAAATTGAAAGCCACTTAAAATAGATATTATCTTTGTTCATCCCCTCCTCCTCAAGGGTTTTTGTAAAATGATTTTAGAAGAGCCAGTAGATTTTAAATTGAATAGATTTTAGATTAATATTAAAAGTTTTCTTTAGCTTTTTTTTATTATTAAATATTCATTGTTTCAATTAGCCTTCCGAAATGGATTTAAAAAAAGGTTCAAAACTTTTACTTTTTTCTTTTTGTTTTTTGACACATCGCGATATTCTGTAAATGTGCTACTGAAGCACAACAAAACAATGCATAGAATCAGTGGATAATACAGTAGAGTCGAGTCTATGGAGTGGACCCACAATGAGTCCCTAGATGTCTGTGAGTTTTTAGGTAGTAGATGATTTTTATCGTCCGGTGCGACATCACTTGCTTATTGAGAACAAAACAGCCGTACTATCCACCGCGCTCTTAGGTTCCCAAGTTTGTGTGAAAATATATCGTTACGAAAAGATATTGGAAATGTTTCATGTGTGTATCTGAATGTGTTGCTAAAAATATTCACAAAAAAAATTATTTCGTTATCGGAGTATATATATATATATTAACTGCTAGCAAATAGTTTAATATGCCTTCTGAAGAAATATGGAAGTGCTGGAGAATCAACAACAGCTTCCATGGTAACAAAAGGCAAGAGACAAATAGTGGAAGGAGACCACGAACAAGTGGCTGGCGGATCTTGCTCCGTCTCACCCTATTTAGTGCCCTATTTGCCGGACAAAAGGCCAGCAGATCCTGCCATTTGCGGTCTGTGTGTGGACGTACCTAGGGGGACAGTTGGTGGTCTATTTGGAAAAAGGGGGGGGGGAAGGAGATTCGAAAAAATACGCTTGCCATCTCTCTCAGTGATTCAAAAAATAACGGGGGGTCTGCTAGAGCACGAGCGAAAATGGCAGTAATGGTGCAAGGAAACCAGCGATTGCACCACCACGCCGTACCCCCTACAGAGTCATAAAGAATCTACCCCCGTCTACTGGTGATTTAGGACAGAGGACACAGGAGACGCGCTGACATGACAGCGGTGCCAAAGAACAAAAGGGGTGATCTTGCTTATTCTTCACGTTACGATATGCTTAGTTTGAGAAAAAGAAGCACAAGAAAGAGGAAAGCGTAGTTTAGTGCCAATAGTCCTCAGTTAGTGATGCGTGCACAAAATAGACTATCTGTCTATCGAAGTAATACACTCACATACATTGTTCAGCAACCTTTTTTCTTTCTCGAATCTCGTTGAGAATTATCAAAATTCTTTCTTTTTAGATGACTCTGAATTGGCAGAATTTCGCAGCGTTCAAAAGACTGCACAAGTTTCAATGGACGACCCTTTAAAAGTTCATTGTCCGACTTGTTTCATAGGGGACGATATTAACGTGTTAACTATTAATAATTAGTCGTTATGAATTACAATCGAGGTAGTCTATGTTCGTGAAAATTTAACTATTAAATCATTTATCAAGAGAACCAATGTTACTTACCCTTGAGTTCTTTGATCTTCATTTTTTAAGATGAATGTCTCAAGGATCTAGATCCTGCTGCAAAATAATAAATAATAATAATAAATAATGTGTTATAATGTAGGCCATCCCTACTTTTCTCGTTCATTTAAGGCTGGCCTTCATTCTCGGTAAGTTTTCTTCTTTACAGCTTTGACGTAAATCACGAATACACAAAATATCGCAGTCCTCAAAGCTCCAAACTTCTGCTATAGATCCAGTAAAACTTCATCATCGTGATATAAATTTTTTGTTCTTGGAATCATCGAGATTTGCGTAATCTGTCCCATTTTCTTTTGTCAATTAATCTATGCTAAAAATATCCCAACTAATATGAAAGATTTCGCTATCATACCAGTAGCTAAAGGTGGAGTTTTTGTCGCCTACACTCTTCAATAAAGTTAGGGCTAAAATGGCCTTACCTACTCGTTTTCGCTAGAAAATATCAAGGACAAAAATTATAAGTAAGCCTTAAATTAAAGGCATAATACTAACTTTTGGTAATTAAAGTCATGTGGTTCAAAGACACGTGATTTAATATTTTTAACACAACTAGAGTAGTTTAAACTTGCGAATTTGAAGGGTTTAAAAAGAATAAATCAGAAATCTTTATGCAGATTGATGGAGCAAATGGAAAAGTATTTTTTTATCTTAAGTTCTTTGCAGCTCGAGTAAATACACAGTCGATGTTTGGCGCAGGAAAGCAGGATTTTTTTTTTTCATTCAGGAAATTCGGGTTGATAACTTCGCAACTCAAGAAAATCGACCGTAGAACTTACACCATTTCAGACAACAGTATATAATATTAGGGTTAGGGACCATGAGATGGCGACAGTTGTCTGCTGTGCTCTCCTTCATGGATATTAATTAATAGGTTTGGTCCACCTATCAATGACCGCTAAAGGTGAAGATTGGTCGACTACACTCTTCAACAAAGTTAGGGCTAAAATGGCCCTACTCGTTTTAGGGAATAAAAGGCATCAGAGGACATATTTTTAAAAAATTTATTTTTATAATTTGTATTGCGTTTGCTTCTGCTTTTAGAAGAACAATAAGTATTTATTGTTTTTTTTATTTTGCAAAAGGGATCTCGACGAATATTTCTAGTATCAAAACAGACTACAGTTAGGGAGGAAGACAAAATACCTCCCCAACAACGATCAGACGCACGCACTCACACAGGCACACAGATTCGGTCGATAGATCTCTTACTCAAACCACTGTCCACCAATTACAATTTTGGTAAAAACGAACTATAAAACTTACGTAATATTGCGTTAATAAAAAAACAATTGTCCATCATGTGTATATGTATACAACATTCTTTTGCAGTAATAACGGTTACTATGGTAACTGGTTACTCGCGCGCTGGATTCTAAATTAGCAACAATCAACAAATTTTCATCTACTTTTATCGAGGGGAGAAAAAAAAAAGTAATTCTAGATATATTGCGACCACTTTGAGATTTGTTTTTTATTTTTATTTTTTAAATTATCACCTTTATCTCATTGTTAGGAGAAGTTTGAATATTCTGTTTAGTATGCCTACATTCGTCAGCCATTTAGTCAAAGTCCGAGACTCGAAATGCAACAAAAATGGCGTCGTTCAAATAAAATAATTTATTTGCCAGCAGCAGAGGCAAAACGGCAAAGGTGGTAACATCGCCCTTATGAATCATTGCCGCTAAGACGACGCCTGTGTTAGCGGGGATGCAAGGAGCGTTATTCCTTTCACAAGCTGCATCTTTTTTCTCCAAGAGAAGGGGGAAAAAGTAGCCATAGATTATGAAGATTTATTAGCGTAGCGTGGTGGCAGCAAAATATTTCTACGCCGGAGTAGTGGGAAAAATCTCGCATCCCACAAGGACGAATATTTTATCATTATTATATATATGCCCAATGAATTATTTTGGACAGATATGATATGTTCTTTCCCATCCGTGATTTGTATACATTGCCGCGCGTGATAAAGCCATCGTTTCTGTGTTGGCTCAATGTCTTTTATCTATTCAGATTCGTGCTATTCCATAAATTTCTTCTCTCTGCTGTGTCACTCTTGGCGCGATTATTCTTATCATTTTGGCATCTTAATCAAGACTGGTGGCGTATCTACAGATATTTCCACCTGAACATTACAGATTTTCAAAACGTTCGCATTCATACAAGTGATTGCTCCTCCTGTGATGCAAACTTGCGTCGTTCATCTCTATTATGCACTGTTTGTACCCTGTTCTCCCTTCAGATACTCGTGGGATTGGAAGGGCAGGGGTGTGCAGAGGAGAGAGAGAACTGGAGGAATGAAGTTGGACTTGGATATTAGGAAACTTTTGGCATCTTCATTCTTCTACTCGCATTCACCATCCTTACAAATAAAACTAAATGTGCTGTAATCTATTTCCAATCGATGTCTGTATTCATGACTTAGTTCAAATTCCCTTAAGAGCGATATGAGATTAAGCAATGGAGGATTACAAAATTTTTCGACATTAAGTTTTCAAATCACGAACGACTTTTTCTGTGGCATATTTTATTGAGCAATATTAGGATCTTAAAATCTGATGACTAAGGTAATCCTCTGGATGGTGCTATGTCTTGGGACGACAATGCCTTGATAGACAATTTGAAATTGCCTCCGATTGAGAGAGAGGGAACTTGAGATACTTGTGGAGTGGGACACTAAAAAAAAAAAAAGAAAGAAAATAAAGTATACTTTGTCCAGTAGCGCACTCGGGATTTAATCTTGGGGAGGGGGGGGGACCGAGTTGAGTAGACGATTTGAGAATACACACTATGCATTACAGACGACCTATGACTAAGCATCTTCAATGATCGCTAATTCATAAGAAGTATAGAAATAGAAGACACGACACAACATAAATTAAAAAAAAAAGAATTTTAATTAGGAAAAAGATTTTTGGAAAATTTTCTAGTGTTTTTTTTTTCTTTTTTCTTTGGGGATAGGGCCCCCTCCCTCTGGGTGCGCCACTGCTTTGCTCTAACCGAGATTTCTTTAGGAAAAAGCAATTGGTTCAGAGTAAAATCTATTTTATAAAGTGTTGTCATTTAACACCTTTATTAAATGACTGGATTTTATTCAATATTGAAAGAAAACAGGAATAAAAGGCTATAGAATAAGAGACTAAAACCAGGCAATCTTGCTGTATTACTTAACAGTATCGGAAAATGTTAATGCTGACTTTTGTATTATAAAAATGCCATTATTAACAGGTTTTGGATCGCCACCTACCGGAGATAACAGTAATTAAAATAAGAATACGGATGTAATGTTCTGACGCATGTGTAAAATGCGATTTTTTTTTTATATTACGTTAACGCACGCCACCTTTTGGAGATATCAGTAACTAAACTAAACGAAGTACTTGTTTGTTTTTTTGCGTGTGTATTTTCCGAACACTAGAGCGAGTAATTTAGAGTTTTTAGAGACCTTCTTTTAATACGGTGAAAGCATTCCTTCCACCCACATTTGTCTATCATTATGTAGGCCTAAAATGCGAACTACACCCTGTGTGAGGGCGGAGGTAGGTCACTCGTTGAAATTAGATCACTCTCCTTACCCTGTGCGTTTTGGCTCGCACTCCATTATGGCAACCGAAGGTGTTTAAACAGCGTTCATTGTGAAGACAGTGTTTAAAATTCATGGACACACACTGAAGGCGTGGGAGATGAAATTGGACACTTTGTTAAAGCACCGCCTTCCCTCATTGTTCTTGTCCCGCACCCTTGCCCAGGAACGTTCCACGTCTAATGTGTGCACGTTTTGTATACGCCGGTGTTGTATTATTAACAAGGAAAACTGACGAAAACTGAAAGTAAGATATCCTGTTACTGATTCTCATCAGTACATGTTAACGCGAAAAGATAATAAGTTTGTGGAGCCTTTAGGTTAAGTAAAGCCCATTCACCAATCTCTCATCACATCAAGACGACCCTCCTTTCATTTCCTCCCCATCTTCCCTCTCGAACTCCGGTGTGTGTGTGTGTGTGTGTGTGAATAGTAAGAAGAGAAAATCCTTTTTAATAGATCAGATTAATTTGCTTATTTGGAAGGTGAAAAGTTAATGCGAAGAGAGAGAGAGAGAAAGAAAAGCAGAAAAAAATTTGTGTGTGTGTGTGTGCGCGTTCATAATAATACGCTTTCCCTGAAAAGAAACCGAATAGCTTAGCGAACTGGTTGGCCAAGTAGTCGATACAATCCTCTCTAACTAACAGGTTGTAGGTTAAGAAAAACCTGTATAAAAATTGTAATACTAAATTTATACAGACATCAAGGGATCAATTCAAGTAATCTTTGACTTCTACAATTATACGAGGTGTTCAAAGTGGTTACCATTAGCGTCCAGACATTAATTATTACGGCGAACTACTGCTTGGGCAACGCCGGCCAAAGTATCCGGTGGGATTGCTGCGCATGCCATTTCAATTTCTTTCCGAAGGGCCACCAGTGTAGCTGGTTTTCTACGATACACTACATTCAGTAACAACATCTTTTGAGAGAACATCATACTATACATTGCTAGCGTAATTCGATCCAACTTCGAAAAACGTCCATAGATGACATCTGTTAAATTATGTATACATTTTTGACGGACACTGTGTTTATTATTATTATTATTATTATTATTATTAAGAGAGACCTCCAGGGAGTCAGAGACTCATCGAGGGAGGCCACATACTACACACACCAGCTATCATACTTATTCTTGAATTCATTCACACTGCTTGCACTCACAACATCCAATGGCAATTCATTCCAACGACGCACCACCCTATGAGAGAAAAATCTAGCCCTTTACACCCTTCTTGGCGGCTTTCATTCTCAGCTTCCAAGGATGCCCTCTCGTCCTTTCCCCACCCTCCATAAATTGAAAAATTCCATGAATTGAAATCCTGTATGACCCTTTCAGAAGTTTGTAAGTCTCAATCATATCACTCCTCTTTCTGTTTGCTAGTGTCTGAAGTCTACAAATTCTCAATCTGTCTTCATAATCAGTATTCCACAATCCTGATATCATTTTAACACTCTCCTTTGTACTCTCTCTCCAATATATATCAAAATCACAACGGAAACCAGGAGACCAGACCTGCGCACAATAGTCCAAGTGAGGTCTTATCAAGGCCTTGTAAAGAGAATTCGTTTCAGCATTCCAATTATCTTTTGCTTTTGTATTTGCAATCTTTGCCACATGGCCCCTAAACTTCAACTTCATATCTATTACCACTCCAACATCCCTAGCCTCATCAGTTTCTTCTAGCCTAATCCCACCAATATAATACGACATTGGATATTTAATCACGCAGAAGTGAATGACTTTACATTTACTGACATTGAACGGACACCCATTTTTCCATGCTCCACAATTCCAGCCTATTCAAATCATTCTGCAAAGACTGCATATCAGCAGCATTCCTGATTACCCTACCTATCTTTGCACCATGAGCAAATAACTGCATATATATAATTAAACATAATAAGTCTTCCAATCCACTCACAGTACTAAGGTATACATTGTGTCGACGACTTATCGTGGGTGGAAGTCACATACAAATACATAACGTGAGCCTTAGATTTTATTTATCAAACGAATGAGTTCTTTCTATTTCTTAGAAGAGAAAAAAGAAAGGAAAAAAAAATTAATTTGTTTTTAAAACGATTAAATTTATAACGTTGTGTTTTTCAGGTTAACTAAATCAAGCCAAATTCCTGACATTCATAAAAAGCTCAATAAAGTACAGGAATCCGATGTCTTAGCAAGATGTGGCAACCATATAAAACGTAAATAGATATCAGGCAAATGCCATGCACTTGATTCCGTACCTCATTATAAAGTGCTCAGCAGGTGCCAGCTGCAATCCAGTCGTCGATATAAAAACGAGATTTTGACAAATGTTTGCTTTCATTTGATTCCAGCCTTTCTTTTAACAACAAGAAACAGGGTGTCAATGAAGAGAGATCTGTAAAGTGATAATGTCAGCTATCTATGAGGCTCTCGACCCTCATCCGACACGTATAAATGCTTATAGCAGACGATACAAATACTGGACGAAAACGATTTTCTGTTTGGATATCTATCCCACCCAAACCAAACAAGATAGGAAGTAACCTCGGGGTTTTTTAATGTAATATGTTTGGCAGGACTGGTTATCAACTTTTTCTTTGACTCCTGCTGGTGTGTCAGATTATGTTGAACCCCCACTGCGTCATTGATGATGATGGTTTGTCCGGTAATAAATATCCAAGTTGGACTTTATATTAAAAAGCAACTACCTGCGTACAAGATGTCATATTGGATGTAAAATTGCAGAAAACAGCAAACATTATTCGCATTAATACTAGAGCTATATTTTCGACATAAAAGTCCATAATCTAGATTCTTTTTTTTAAATTTCGAATGTCAAAAATCTATATTTTAAAGCAATGTTTACAACATACAGTTTTTATTCGCATTTCCATTCATACTAGCGCTGATGTCACTTGGTAAACAAATACGCGACAACATCGCCATCTAACGGAGAACTGAGTTGTGCAACAATAAAGACCAGTTAATATGTATGAGACATGTATCCATCCTGATCTCTTTTTTTTAGCATGCGTCAATAGATTTCTTTTCCTATTCATATATATATATAAAAAAACGATGTAGATGGGAGAAAGGTTATTAGTTCAGGAAGGGCAAAGTTGACAGAGGATGCAGATGTAGGCACAAAGTAATAATCGTGTTACATCTGATTAATTTTCGTTTCCACAAGGCAATACGTGGGTGTTTGGAGTTGAAACACGCACAGAATGCTTGTCTATGAACAACTACGTTATATTATTTCTTTCGTAGTCGGAATGGTCTAGGGGGCAATCCATCACACACAGGCGGCGGTTTAAGAAATAGACAACCCCCGTTGAGAAATCCGCCATATTTTTTCGCCAAGCGTCCACACAAAATAAAGATATGAACAGTCTCCCCTTTTTAAACTTGCCTGCTCTTTCTGTATCCACATAAATCCAGGCGTTTAATTGTAAAGTGAGTGATTTATTTGCCCTAATGGGCCAACCCTCTTATATAAATCAGGTTTGGGTGTTATTTCTTGCCTACATTCAAAGAAACCATTGTTCCTTGTGACGTGTCCTTCGCAGTGAATTATGGGAGCTTGGCGTGGAGGCGAGGATGATAAAAGGGACTTTAGTCTTGGCGACACCAAAAGAACAATTTGCTGGAAATTTTCAGTTTGTAAATCCGTCCGCAGAATGAGACGAACATGACATCTCTAATAGGATCGTCTGTATGGAGGACAGCGGCACAGCGCGTGACTGGCGGACATCGGGACAATCGAAAAGTTCTCCGCTTTTAAAGAGGGAAGCGACTATCCATCAGTCGATTCTCTAGGCTCAACCATGGCTCTCCTTAGCACCATCACGTCTCAGATTAATATCAAATGTTATTAACTGAAGGGAAGATAGCGACACGCATTATTAATACAACACAGTTGATCATTATGGAGTTCTTTGTTAAACCCGGAAAGATAGAACAGCAAAGATGCTCAAGTTAGAAAAGTGGTTTTGCTGACTTTATATAGATCAGGAATCCACTGATCTCCGCTAAATACAGGACTCGTCTACATCACACTTCTGCGATACCTTTTTTTTTATTTTTAAATCGGTGTTACTTTACTTCAGAGGATGGTCCCTTTCCGTGTGTCAATTCTGTTTTCATTGTTTCATAACACACATGAAACTTTGACATCTTGTACATGGTAGACCTCGAAGTATTGCAAGTACTGTATCAGGAAGTATATCTGATCCTTTATACAGAAGCCTTTGTTCATTTTAAGCTAACTATTAGCGAGAGAAATCAGATAGTTTAATAATATAAATGGTGTTTTCTGCTGTGAGAAAGAATTATATACTTATTATAGATGGTGGATAACTGTATATGGAGGTTGATTTTGTATAAATAAAATACAGGAAAGAGTAAAGAAAATATATACAGAGAGGAAGATAAACTCGTGCTCTGGAGCGAATAAACAACATGGCGATTTTCGTTTATCATGTGTTGGTTGAGACAGACTGAAGTGATTAACACTGGTTCACCTGATGAATATTCGCACCTCCAAACAGACAACTAGACTGCGATATACAGGGTGAATAAAGGATTCGAATCTGAGGTAACTCGCTCGATAAAAGGACAAACGTTGATATTGGCAAGTTGTAGTGACGCGGGTTTAGGAGACTACAGGAAAGTGTTTGAAATGAACCTTGAACTGTAACCAATTAAAATAGTTCGATATCAGACCGTGGTTGTGAGGAGGTTTCATCCCAGGTTCTCGTAGATATAAAACTGATAAGGACAGCAACTTAGGTCGTTTAAGTTAGTTCTGTTTCTTCCTTACATGAACTGTCTGCTAATGAAGGGCAAAAAAATATTATTATTGATAAATCAAGCCGAACATCGATGGTATCAAGGATCAAACAGGCTATACACTAGTTAACCAAATGATTGGGAGTCGCGTCGCCATCTAGACTCGACAGATTATCGAGCTGGTAGTGCAAAGCAACTATTCAGAGTATAATTGCTTAAAGAATGTGTTAAACCAGAAGAAACATGAAAAACACCGCAATTTAAATATATTTTTACTTCTTATCTCCCCCCCCCCTCCCACTTCTGTCTTTCTCCCTTAAGAAACTGCGGTCGCATCACCATCTGACGTCTTTTACATTCGCGAGGAAGCTTATCTTTTGTTCCTTAAATCCAAAACGACCAGTGTGGTGTTCGTCTGCTTCGTTTCGCGGTCACGAGCGACCCTTTTTACTCGAATCCGATGTCAGTCTTATGCTGGTCACATTTAAACAGTCCTTTTGTGACCTGTCAGCGCGCTTCCTGACAAGTCTGGGAATCCGAGCTCTGCAAAGTTCTCGCTCGGTGACGTCACCCAGATGACAAGGGTAGAAATGTAATGAACCCCCCTGTCTGGTTCGCGAGAGATGAGGGCACCGCATCTAACCTTTTTTCCAGAAGGTATAATCAGACGTAGCTGTAAGCAACGTTGAAAGATAGTCGGTTGCCTATAGCAACAGATGGAAGAGTAGAAACTGTGTTTGTGGTTACACCCACAGTACAGAGACACTGATAGCTCGAGGTGTAATTAAGGAGGTAATGAAAGAATCTCCGAGAGGTTCTCCGCACTAGATACCGTCTGGGCTATTCTTGACACCCAGACGTTAGAGCCCCCCCCAACGGATCGGTTTCGCTCTTATAATTGATTTCCTTAATAGCATACAAATTGCAAAAAAAGTTACGGTTTCCTAGAGGTAATTGGAATAGATGAAAGAAAGACAATGATGGATTTCGTTTAGTAATAATCGTATTCAGTTAGCCATCCTTGGAGCGAAACAACAACGTTGCCCTCCGATGATTCCAAAGTCAACAACCGAGTCTTATTGGTCCATTACAGTTAGTTCAAAACGCTTTCATCGCCCACCAATGAAAATTATATCCTGCGAATGGTTCCTCAAGGTGTTTGTTTATTTTCTTCGGATTTCATTTCAATGCGAGTGTTTCAATGATTAAAACAAAGACCCCCAAATGACTCGCGCTTCAAACGGGACTTTTTTTTTTTTTAACGCAAAGGCAATGCTCACAATATTATTACTAATGGAAAGGAAGATAAAAAAAATTAATCATTGATTTTGGTTGTGGTTGACTGTAACCGCGATGTAGACTACCAGAGTTGTTCGTAACCAAGGTATGCCTCGGTGACGAAATAGAAAACCACCGCCACTAGCGGACCTTGTTCGTCGTTAAAACAGTTGTTGGAGGTCACAAACAATCAAAACATGACATTTAAATGGTGTATCGGATTTAATCCGCTAGTGGTACGTGACTCGCTAAAAGTTTTCGTAGTAAACTAACCCTTTCTGGTACGTTAAAATCAGCATGTTTTTTTTTTTCCCTCTGTGGTAATCTCAATTATTTGCAAGGGGGGGGGAGACAGTACTGGATGTATCATGGAACGAAAGGTCGTGATAGGATAATGATACATTCTTTATTGGATACTAGAGGCGCTGCATCCGCGCAGAAGACACTTGACAGCTGGAGTATGAACAATGGACACAGAACAGATCTTTATTTGGTTTTATTACAAATAGATGAATAGAAACCACAGAGGCAGAAACAAATAATTATTTTTTGAACCTCAATAAAATTGGCTCTGAACGAGAGATTCTTCAGCACCTGCTAACATTTGCAGAGACGTCTGTTTGATGATTTCCTCAACTCCAAGAAAAGTAGATGCTGGAACAACACTTCTTTCTTCAACAAAAATTATAAAAGACCCCAAGTGGGGGTTTGTCTGTTAATTGCACCGATTCTTTTGGGCAGTTTGCCTATTCTGCGGGTTAACCGCTAAACCATCTGTAGTTGAAAAGCCCAGATAAAGGATTCTCAGTGCCTTAGACGGGATTTGAACCCGGTCTATCTAATTTCGGGACGTTGTTAATACTAACTGAGGTTCACATCAAAGTAGGGATGCTCCAAAGAATACGCAAACTATCAGGTATCAAGTAGTCCTGTTTCCTATGGGAATTTTTGAAGTAACCGTAGTTACTGAAACAAATGGCCCCTTCATAGTCCTAGTAAACGGGATTTTGATCGTAATATTCTACTCCATTCTCTCTTTCATATTGTTTGCAGTGATATAGGAGAGTTCTATGATCACATCACACTTTTAAATTCCGCTACAGACAAACAGCTCTTCTCCTTAATGTACAGCGCCACCTACGCAAGTGGAGCACCGCAACCACCGATTGGCTCGTATACGCGAAACACTCGTGTCCTACAGAGATGGTAAAAAAAAGTCCATAAATTGCAACAAAGGGTACCTTTCTGGACTAGCGTCCGTCACCGCCTAATAAGATGTAATTAATTGAGCTACTGACTGTCGGCAAATTTTCTCGAGGATGACGATGCCAAACCTTCGTTGCACCATGACAATTGATTATACCTTTTCTCGCTCAACTTCCTGTTGAGGCCGCGTCCGATTCGCTGCCAAACGTATATTTAAATCTTGTTTTTTAGCGTGGGTCAGGGGCACCCCTCTTTTGTAATTCCGGCTTTTGTATTTGACAAGGCAGAACACCTGTCACAACGAAATCGTCACTGGACAACGCGTCCTATTATAATTATTCTGCTTTTCACTTCTGTTTCTTCCCTTCCCCCTTCCTTAAACCTCCCCCCCAACACACACACACACACCTTGTCTTGACGCCCTTCATTTACCAATTACGCAGCTTCACAATCTCCCATATGCAACAGAGGATAAACGCTATACAGAGACCCGGATTATAATTAGGATCTAATGGATTTCTAGCTGGGGTTGACAGAAAGGCGCGAGGAAAGAGGAAACGGCCATTGTTGGCGGCGTTTTTAACTATCAGCACACCAACTCTGACATCCTGTGTGAGGTTAGCAATGACTCATGTGTGAAATTATCCACCAAAATGCATTCTTCTCCGGCTGCTTTACGAGAATTTCGGAATCATTTTCGACCCCCGCGAGTCGACATCGCTGCAACCGAGACTAACCTTCGACGCAAATTGCTACGGGAAAAACAATACGGCAAATCATATTTCCCACAATCTGCGTTTTCTAGACAATTAATGCTCGCAGTCCCCTCCCCCCTTCCTCCACTTATTTATTTTTTTTTCTTTTTCAGTTTCCCCTTTCTTTTACAACCGTTTTAAATCAATTTATCCCCAAGTAAAATTCTCTTTCTCTCCATCTTCCGATTTATCTCAATCTGTGCCAATGATAACAATAAAACTGTCGCTCCGAATTCATCAAACGACACAGCTCAGTAACTCAATCTTATTAATTTCCCTCGCATCTTTTTTTTTCATGTCTCCGACAGAGAAAAGGAAGAATAAAATAGTATTGTATGCAGATAAAATATTTAGCTGATCAATCCGAGTAAATAGTTAGCAACAATAACTAAAATGCGCCAGTCCAAGGTGTACATTTGGAAGGTTCCACCGTACAAAATACGTAAACGTACTCCGCAATATTTGACTTTTGTATGTGTGAAAGGAAGGTAAAATCCTAGCGAACTCAAAATACGACAGAACTATTTGTATTCAAATAATCTAAATCCATGAAAAATGCAATAATAATAATAATAATTAATATTCATAAATAAATACACAAATACCGCAGAATAATTTTAAACTATGCATTTAAATCTAGTCTTTAGTTTACAATTGGCCTGCTGGTGGCGCTAGAATCGACATGTTTTTAAAGAAAATCTTTTTTTCGCATAACATTGTATCTGGAACACTTCCAACTCAAGTTCTGGGTACTCTGCCAGCTGTCAACAGGAAACTTTAACCCTCGCTACGAAACAAAGCCTGAGGTAGAAGAGTTCTTTTCTTTTTTTTTTTACTTCTGCTTTATTGTATGAATACATTTTCTTGACAAATGATTGAAACCCTACACTTAGACCTACCTTCTGGAGTAGCCTATATGCACCTGTTGCTGGGTTCGTGGGACACCGACACAGTCCCTACGAATACTTTCTCCATGGTTAATGGGGAGGCTGCCTATCGTCCTTAACCGACGATCACTGTTATTATCAATAACCGCGATGATCTGATTATAGGGTTAGGTTCTTCAGTGGCGCCCCCTGAAGGTGACAGTAAGCTCCCTAACAACCAATAATCTATAATTAAAATTTTATTATGTACGGCATTCACTGCTTCAGAAAAAAGGGAAGGCACTTTTAGGGGGTGGGCGACCTTGGAATGATGTGCTAACTTCTAAATCATCCGGATGTTGATGTCAAAGGTAGAAGTGGCGACATGACATGCACGGACCGAAGCTACGGATATCCAGCTCGACTGTCCGATGCTGCTTTGGTAAGAGCGATCGGAAAACGTAGAAGAAGCGACAAATCCAACTCGATTAAGTAAAAAAAAAGAAAAATCTCGAGTTGCGATCCTCCTTGCCCGTTTCTAGAGGTCAAAGGTCGAATGGTTGTAAAGATTTTCAGCTGCTTGTGTGCTTCATCAATCAAGTACGGCTGATTCTTCTCACAATTCCCCCCCCCCTATTTTCCCAACCCTTCCTGGCATTCCGCTGTATGGTTGGATCTCAGACACAGACACACACACACACCAATTTGAATCGGTCACTAGCGCTGGCGATCCTTCTCGAGCAAAGCGACGCCCCCGAGGCATTCGCCGATGGAGTCAAAAACTGCACACCAGTGCCAAGTGACAGAGAGTAACGTTGGAGCTCAGGGTGGCTACGCCTAATCAATCATTTTACCTGTCGAGGCTGTAAAACGTTCGGGGCCAAGGTTTACACTTGAGCATGCGGCCGGCTAGAAGACGGACGGGCCCTCCGGAGACCTCAATATTAAATAATCCCAGCATGCTACGGGGTCAGGTACCGGCTATGATAAATAAAATTCATTTATTGCAGCAAAGGAGGACAATTACCAGAAAAATGGTTTCCAGTGACAACCCCCCAAACGCGTATTAACAGCTGGCTGCATTAAAAAATAAATACAAAGAAAGGTAGAAAAAAATATTCACACAGAACCAGTTCGAGAACGAGACCAAAACCTGCAATTCGTCATTGGAATTGCTTGACCTCGTCTGCATCCATAAACGGCTCACCTTCATCCATACAAATGGTCAATTGGTCGGTAGAGATGCCCATTACGGACAGAACCGAGCAGGTTACGTTTGCATGAGAAGCTAACGTGGATGTGCAAATGATTGTTAGCGTGCTTGAACTGTTAAAGGTTTAGAAGCAGAGAACAACGAACGGGCTAACAGATGCTCCCACATTACAAAGCGAGGACTATTACACCATACCTGATTACTACCGACGTGTATCCACAGCGATATACAACAGTGGTTGATGTGCTGTATACACGACACTGCACCAGAACACACCGCAATCGCTAAAGTAATTAGCAAATAACTCTAGAGTCCCTTCGAAGTCGGGTTCTAGTCTGAGAAGGCGATATAATCTTAAATCATTGGATTAATACTGTTCAATTCTCCTCTCATCTCCACCCTCCTCTCCTATTTTTTTTTTAATGTGATTCTTATCCACAAAAAGCAGTTAGCTTGTAGTGTATTTGGATAAAAAGGAGTAACGGTAAAACATTTGGATAAATTGAGTAATACGCACACGAGGGGGCGCTTTTCTTATGTGTGACAAAAGTAGATTTAGACGCATCAATATACAAAAGTATTTTTAATGACAAAAAAAATCGTTTATTCAATGATTTAAAATTCTAAGTGTCACTAAAAATGATAATCGGCTATTAACCTAGTTACATTAAACATCGACTGTTGTTTACATTCAGCAGAGTCACACAACAGTAAACATAAAAATTGACACTGACTTGTTCGGAGAATTTAACTGAACCGAAGTACTGGATGACAACATAGATTTATTATTATGCAGATTCAAAACGAAAGAGATGACGGGGTGTTATTTGATGACATATCTCACCTGGAATGGGATACACGTGATAAACAACTATTTATCACCAGCTAAGTTTTCTTTTATGTTATTTGACAGATTAGGCTTAGCTAAACCTTATCCGTATTTGACTCTGCAATGTCTTTTCTGCAATGAAGGGATAATAATTGTAATTGCACTATTATTATTGCAATTTGCAGTTTCTCGGAAAGCTGTGGATGAATCTTATTCCATAAGAGAGAAGGAAGAATAAAGAACAACCGTTCAGAACGGACAGATCCAAGTCGGCTTCGGAAATAGATGGTGACTACACGCCAATGGTATTTTAACAGGTTTTGAGGAGGATGGCGGAATTACAAACGCCAATTTCAATTTATCATAATGGTCATTGAATTATCTATAGAAGAGGCACAGAGCATCAATGGCATGTTACGCCATCTATGGCCTCGAAGGTGCACTAAGTTCATATGATTATATTGCTCTCGCAAGATTCAACTTCGAAGAGCTACATCATGTATACAAGCATACCCAATTCCTCTCTCTCTCCACACACATTATAAGCAAATTTATAAAGATCAATCTAAATCAGTAATTAGTAATTCATTTATTTGCGAAACAAATTAACGGGGGGAAAAAAGAACAGTAGTAAACTTAAAAACAATATTGTGCAACAAATAAACAAAAAATAATAATTTCGAATTTAAATAAACACTAATTACATGTAGAAACCCATAATTATGTTCATATACACATATTCAAAACATCGGACATTTGACAACAAGACCATGAAACAGTGCCAAATTCTCATTCATATACTTCTGTCCATCAGCAAAATTGGATATTTAATTTTTGGCGTCACGGACACGATTTTGAGGTATATCCTGTTCTTATTTGCAAATAATACAGTGATTATGCGTTAAAGTTTTCGAGGTTTATGATAAATTTTAATAATTCAAAATTTTCGTATTAATACTGTACATTTTTAATTATTCCATATTAATTAATTAGATATTTTGTGCGTATGTAGCCAATGTTAAAATTATATTAAATTTTTTAATTAAATTTAAATATTTAAATGATATGTTTACAGAATATGCTTACAAATCATTATTGTTTGAATTATGGTATAAAAAAAATTTTAAAAAAAATATATTCCATAAATATGAAGAGATGTGAGCTATTGCTTTTTTTTTTTTTTTTTCATTCTGAAAATCGGCTAACTTAGTAATTTAGTGGCTTTAAGTATTTTGTTTCAGTTTTAATTCCCACTGTCTCTGATTAAATCGCCTATCAATTATTAATAATAAATATCTGATAACTATAAATAATAATAATAATCTATAATATAATAATTAAGCAAGCATGTCTTACCTACTGCTGTAACACGTCACCTGATTCACTATACGCATTATAAACTTCTTTTTTTTTTTTTTTTTTTTTTCATTAAGAACTCATCTTTGGGGGAAAAAATAAAATAAAAACAAACACACGAGTAAGCCTAATTCAGAAACGAATTTCGACTAATTTATTACCTGTAATAAATATGCTAACAAGGAAAATTAATCGTGCGGCAATAATAAACACGAAATAAAGCGACGCATTTGCCCGCTGTTATAAAAAGGCTTCAAAGAGAGACGTGCAAATATAGAGTAATTTCTTTACGCTATTTAAAAACTTCGTAAAGAAACCCATGAAATTTAAATATTTCAGCCATTAAACGATGCATTTTGTACAACCTGCGCACATCTCGCTAATAATGACTACTGCTGCACGCAGGAATGTTAACGCGTCTGCCATTCACGTGGCACGTTCTGCACGCAATTATTATTTGTGGATTCTTTTAGAAGTTTTGCAGTGACATGACTAATTGCTAGAATAGCGAGCTGTATCGTGAGTATTGTATCGTGTTTTGATAAACTCCAATTACCTGCAGAAACTCAGTTTTATAACTAAGAAATTAAAATTAAAAATTTTCCTTAATTATACCTTCTCGAGTAATGCTGCTCTTAAGAGATACGTAAAGAAAGTGAAAGTTTTAACATCAAAAGATCGCAAATATTACGATGAAAAACCCCCTGGTGGAATTTTACCCAATTAATTATAATTTTTACCGTTTTTTTTTTTTTTTTTTCGTAAACAGATTACTCTCTAAAGAAAACTAAGTTTGATGCGTGTAACCTATTTAGAGGGTTGTGCACAATTGCTTTTTTCGCCAATTTAGTTCATTGATAAATCAAAACAAAAAAGAAACAAAAAACATTTACTGCTATGTCAAAGGTGACATGATTCATTAACTATAGGTCGACTTAAGATCCCAAAAGGCAATCTATCTTCTCCGAGGCTATAGACCCATGCGGGGAAACAGAAGTATAAATGCGATTTTCTTTCAAACACAACAAAAGGAAGACAGCCACGTTATTATAAGATGTTCAACTTGTATCAGCGCTTGTTTTGTGTGGCTTTCATAGACCTTCCGAAGGGTCTCCAGATTAGGCAATACATCTCATTTGAAGGTACAGTTTTCACCCGAGTGAGATAATTAGGGGTGTTCGCTTTCGTCAAACACTCGCCCTGTAATTATAGGCCAAAGGGAAAAGTGGTAGCGACAGCTAGGATCTAATTCAAACCAATCGACACGCCTAGCGATACAAGTGGAAAGTTTGTTACAATTCTATGGTGGCAAGTGAAAAATGGTGTTCGCTTTCAGACCCACAAGAAAAACGTGCGCGATTTTGATTAACCTGAGGATTGATACAAAAATTGTTATTTTTCTAGCACGAACTTTTAACCAGTGTTTTCAAAAAAAAAAAGATTTTCTAAAGTTTCAAAGCAGATTGGTTCATTCTTTAGTTATTTTTTACTCCTCCCACCTTGTTTTAGAAACTATTGTAAGTTATTCCAAGAAAATTAAGACGTAGAAAAATTGGCAAATAAATTATGGCACAAAGTAATCAACACATTCTAAAAATCGGGTTTAGGAAGCATTTGTTTTGTTATTTGTGGGGTTAGCTGATCTCAAGTATCTGTGATTTAAGACATAAACACACTGGCGTTTGTCTAATTCGCGTTTGTGTGCGTGCCAATTTGCACTGTTGCCCATTTCCCATTGACTTTGTGATATCTGGCGTCATTCCATCTGTCAATCAACCTATTTATTCTCTTTATTTATGAATTCCATTGCAAATTGTATTTCCCGATGTACTCCAAAGTGCTTAATATCTTTTCTATGAGCCCTTTCCAATCCAAGAATTCAAACAATTAGTAGTTTACAAGCGACTTGCATAAAAGCATTTTTTTTTTTTTTACATCTTGCTTGATCACATGATTCTGTAGATTGGCTGAGATCCTGTTTTCCATAATTCTAATGAATTATTTGTAGATAAGCCTAATGGGTTTTGAATTAATTTGTAAAAGAATTTATATATATAGAAGTTGCTGGCTATTTTTAAAGTTTCGTCTGTCTTGTTGATCCGACCCTTGTCAGTAGACAACTTTCTATTTTTAAGCCGGTGTTACTTTCGTTTATTCATACAGCGTTAGCATTCCGTACGTCTTTCCTAATTTCCCCTCTTCATGCACAAGTTACTTGCTTCAAGATGCTCAACTTTTATTTCTAGGTGAGTCACTTCTGTTCATAAACAAGCATTGCAAAGCAGTTTTTCGATATTTTTGGTGAGAATTTTGCTTTTATTTTTTTTCATTGAATATTTATTAATAAATTGTTTACTTGAAGGTTACCAACTCCTGAATCAGTTTTACGATCGCATTTTTATTATTATTTTTTTAAATCACTTATTTTTGGTTTTAATTTTAATTTTTTTTTTTTTTTATTTTGGTGATTCGGACAGAGCATGCGCTTGGATCAAGAAATTAGTAGCAGTAAACTGACTATAACACAGTAGGGAAGAAATTACGGAATATTAGGGGGGGGGGGGGTTGGAAAATTCTAATAAACACCAGAACAAAAATTAATTAATTTTATGTCTTCTTATATATCCTAAAAGAAAAAGAACAAATTATTATCATGGGGTTGAAGGATTTTAGAATATGTTCTTTATTGTGGTTATATCAGTTGCTTTAATGTGATTTTTGTTCTAAGTGTTTATCAGAACTTTCCAACCACCCCCCTCTCCCTCGTACATCTCACTTGGCGCCATTATAGTGTTCAAATGACATCAGCTAGGAGCTGAGGAATGTGTTTCAAACAAGGTTCTGGTCCCTTCATATGGCTTAGATAGATTATAAAAAAAGCGATTGATTCGGTGCCTCATAGTTTGATTTTAAAATGCACAGAACTATTCGGTATTACCGAAAACGTACAAAAATGTTTGCAATCCAGTATGAAAAACTGGAAAACAACGTTGGTTTTGAATAGAGAAGAAAGTAGAGAGGTAGACATAAAAAGAGATATCTTTCAAGGAGACTCATTATCTCCTCTATTGTTTATCTTGTCATTGATCCCCTTAATTACAATTTTAAATAAAACTGCCCATGGTTATCAAACTGCGCAAAAAAAGTGCAAAGATATCTCGCCTTTTATACATGGACGATCTGAAGTTGTACGCAAAATCAGAGAATGAACTCGGATCGTTGCTAAACACTGTGCACATATTCAGTCAAGATATATCAATGGATTTTGATTAGACAAATGTGCAATTGCTGGAATAACAAGAGGAAAGTTTGAAGATCCGAACGAAATCGAGCTGCTCAATGGTGAAATAATCAAAGCAATAAAATTCGAAGACAGCTACAAATATTTGGGAATTTTAGAAGCATCAGAAATTCTGCACAATAAGATCAAAGAAAGAACTAGAGCAGAATACATAAGACGACTAAAAAAACTCCTTAAGTCAATGTTTAATGCTGGAAATTTGATAAAAGCAATTAATACCTGGGCCACACCTGTTCTGAGATATTCAGCAGGCATTGTTGAATGGATCCAGCTAGAGGTGGTAGATTTAGACCGAAAAACTCGAAAATTAATGACAATGTACCATGTCCTCAATCCTCGCAATGACATTGATAGACTATATCTATCACGCAAAAAAGGAGGTAGAGGATAATTACAAGTGAAGCAAGTTATTGAAGAAGAAAAACGAAATTTGAATGATTATCTGCAGCAAACAATGGAAAATTTTCTAATTGAGGTAAGGAAAGAGGGTTTATTTAAACCCATGGAGACAAAATTGGAATACAAAACCAACCAAGTAAAAGTGAGAACTGAAAGATGGAAAAATAAGGCATTGCATGGAAAATACCTCCACACCGTAGAAGACAGCGCTAACAGCAACTTGACCTGCCAATGGTTGAGAAATGGAGCACTAAAGAAAGAAACAGAATCGGTAATTTTTGCAGCACAGGAACAGGCCATTAAAACCAATGTTCTGAAGGCAAAAAGACAAAAAATTCAAGAAGACAGTAAATGTAGATTGTGCAAAGAAAAGGAAGAAACGGTAGACCACATTATAAGTGGATGCAGCAAAATCGCACGAATTGAGTACCGTAAAAGGCATGATAACGTAGCTAAGATAATCCACTGGCATGTATGTAAAAAGTACAAATTTAAATTATCTAAAGACTATTGGAAGCATAAAATTGCCCAAAAAGTGATTGAGAATGAAAAAGCTAAAATACTGTGGCATTTCAAAATCCAGACTGACAAAAGCTTGGAATGTAACACACCCGATATCACAGTGGTTGAAAAAAGTGAAAACAAGGGTGTTATGTTTATCGAAATATCAGTACCAGGAGATAGTCGGATTGATGTTAGAGAAACTGAAAAAATTACAAAGTATCGCGATTTGCAAGTCGAAGTTGAACGAATCTGGCAAAAGAAAACGAAAGTTGTTCCCATGATAATAGGTGCTTTAGGCGCCATCCCTAAAACATTGAAAAAACATCCAGAAGCACTCGAGTTAGATGGATTAAAAATTGGGCAGCTGCAAAAGGCCGCTTTGTTTAGCACAGCTTTCGTTTTCAGAAAGTATTTCCACAACTCGTAGGCCCTTGGGTAGGGCTCGAATTAGTGGAATATAACCAGCTTTTTACTTAAGACTAAGGAAGCAAATCAAGCTGTGATGAATATTATATATATATATATATATATATATTATATCTTGGTTTGGGCTAACAACTTTTGGAATTTCGCTCTGAACAATCAGGTCTGAAGGTTATGTTAACATTATGTTATTTAGAGACAATAACATTGAGGAAAGAAGAACCGAAAAACGGTTAGCTTGGTCAGCGCAAAGAAATCGCGATATGAATTTTAGAAGTGATGTATCTCATAGATTGAGTAAATTATAATTGACAAGAAAATGATCAAAATGTCAATTTCAGACATCTTGAAAAGTTCAGTCATCTTCAGACAAGTCCAGACGTGTTCAGACATGTTCAAACCATACTTCGTCAACTTCTGCCTACTGCTACACGCTTTGAGAGTCACTAAACTACAAAAAAAAAAAAAAAAAAGACGATAAGCAAAAATATTTTAAAATGTTTGCATCATTACTGACATTTCATTTAGAAGGGAAAAAAATGGCCACTCTAACCGGTTTACGGTCTATAGAGTTATATCCGCTATATGAGTATGACATATTCTGTCACGTATAAGCAAAAAGAAAATAGAAAAAACAATCTCCATCTTTCCAATTCACATCATTCTTGCCTTCGAAGGTACTAACTTTTCATTTTGCGACTTCTTCCAACTATTCCAATCCCCTCCTTATTTTTTTTATTTTATTTTTTTGGTTTAACGGACCATACGTTTTAATTGAAAACACCCGACTAGTTATTCTCGCCTGGCTCTGCTAATCAGCAAATAATGGAAGATGCTTTGAATTCTCATCTGTTAACACTAGAAGCCGTAAAGAAAAATTGCCCCACTTTATGCCGTGGAGGAACTCGCCTCTAATGCTATTTTTTCCTTCATAAATCACCTTTGAAGTAAAATTTATTTCACCGAGTCGAGAACGCCCTCTATTAATCTTGTAACTAATGACACGCAATCGAAGACTAAATGTGTTGCCACTGGTGTAGGATTCCCCGTATAAATCGCGTTTTTTATATATATATATATATTTCCCCCCCGTCTTGGTTCTTTTATTAAAGTGTACTGACAAGAAGTATTTTTTTAGTCGCACGTACAAAACATAAGGCGACAAAATACAATTATTGCGTAACAAATACATAACCACGCTTGCCAACTGTTCCCCTTTTTTTTTTTTCATCGACACTGCCCACTTGGGTTGATTGTTGTATGCCCCCCCCCCTAAAAAAATCCATTAAGAAATATGAATGAAAATATTCTATATCGTTCTATTCTCCTAATAAAATGCTCTTTCGCGTTTGTTAACCTCCCCCCCCCCCGCCTCAAATCCACTACCCGCACGCATGACTGTATTCTCTTTCTGTGAATCTCTCCGGAGTCATCTATCTTCTGTAAAAAAAAAAAAAAAAAAAAAAAAGGCGCAGAGACAACGTACTATTGGCGTCCTGTGACCTGTCAGACACCCGGGTCTCCTCCACAGCGTTTAACAGCTGACGCACACGCCGAAGGAACTGACAAGTCCGGAGAAGGGGAGGTGTTCCGAATGAAAGGTGACTGGAACCAGCAAATTACGGGAAGTGCCGACGAAAAGAGCTAACCCTACGTTCGCAATATGGTGGACATCACAGAGATAAACGTAACAACTTCGAATATGACGTGCTCTGTGATACTGTTGCGTGGATGACCTCCTAAAGAATGATGACATCCGGGGGGGGGGAACGCAATTTGGATATATATATATATATATATATATATATTGAATATATACAGGGTGTTCGGGATAAATTTGACATATTTATAATTAATTATATTTTTCCGTAAGTTACATGTATTAACACACACTTCTCTTCATTTAAAAGTTTGAACCCTTCTTCATTCATATACAAGATGTCAGAAAGGATGGATAGCTGGAACCCACCTGAATCATGGAAGAGAATAACTTGTATCATGATGATTCGTGCCCGCCATCAAAATAAGGATATTACGACTGCTGCCCAATGCTCCCTGAATACAGTAAAAACAATCAGGCATGAACTAGAGACTTGCAATGGTGACTACGAGGATGTAGCGAGAAGAAAGATCCCTAGCAGGCGATCTGATTGCGTTCGTACAGCAGAATTCCTCGCAAATCTGCAGGAACAGGTGTTGAAGAACCCTGGCATTGGAATTCGGGCTTTGTTCGTGGAGTTGCTAACTGTAGTCAAGCCCTGGATAACAAGGGTAGCCAATGGTAGGCCGTATGTATGGCAGCAGGATTCGGCCCCTTGCCACACCTCTGGGAAAAGTCAAAAATGGTTGTCTGAAAATTTCTACGACTTCACCAGTCCAAATGTTTGGCCTCCAAACTCCCCAGACCTTAACCCCATGGATTATTTTGTATGGGGCGCAGTTGAAAAAGACACCAATCGCACTTCCAGTAATACAAAAGCCCAGTTAATGGATAAAATTAAAACAGTTTTTGCGGCCCTTCCCAGGGAGACTGTAGCATCAGCTTGTTCGAGGTTCCGAAGCAGAATTGAAGCTGTGATCGATGCTAATGGTGGTTATTTTGAGTAAATCTTGTTGATAGTATTGTAATTAACTCTGCCTGTAATGTTTTTTGTCAATTCATTAAATTTAATAGATACAAAGAAGATTTTCTTTTTCCTTACGAAACTGTCAAATTTATCCCGAACACCCTGTATATATATATTGAATATATATGTAGAAAGTGTTTTACCTCGGGTATATACTGTGTTAAAGATACCAAGCAATTTTATAAACTTGGTTTTAATCCTTTTTCCCAAGTAAGCAAACAAGCAGGTAAGTCAAGCTTGCGCCTGAAGGTCTGAGCAGAACTTATAAGTTCTGCATTACTTCAACCTTGGTATCTCAGGGTCTGACTCTCACTGACAAGACTTCAATAAAGATCGAAACCGGTCTGGGTAGTTGCCCCTCCCTTAATGCATCGCATCATACATGCGCAAGGAGATGTGCTTTGCATTAGGGGAGATACTGAGGGAAAGTGATCAGATCTTACTCCACCTTTACCACGAGTTGCCTCAGACCTTCAGGCGCAAGCTTAACTTACCTGCTTGTTTGCTTACTTGGGAAAAAGGATTAAAACCAAGTTTATAAAATTGCTTGGTATCTTTAACATATAGTATACCCAAGGTTAAAAATTATATGTATAAAAACTTTTATTTATATAAAAACTTATATATATATATATATATATATATATATATATATACAACAGTAACGCCTTGAGCAAAATAAAAAACTTAATTTTGCTGAGGAGGCGATGTTTATAATATTTTTATGCCAAAGAAGAAAATGTAAGATATTTATAATATAAAATACTATTGTACATTAAATAACACGAGTAATAAAAATATTTCATAAACTAAATTAATTAATTTTATCATTAGTTTTGCTTACTTGGGAATACACCTTTTTTTTTTTTTAATCGAGATGAGCTTTATAATATAAATACGGCTGCTATTAGGCAAGTTATCAATTGTGGACTGGGAAAAATAGGATTAATTCAGCGGGTAATAGATGGCAATGCTGTAGTCAATGAAGTTTTAATTTTAGCTCGGCTATTGCTGTTACCTCGCCAAGATTAGAGCATATAGCGCAATAACACCCCATCCATATATTTATTACAGATAACGGAGAATATGAAAAAGCATTTTTGCTTCACCTATCTAGCCAAAAAATCAAATAGCTTTGACGTTTGCATTTGAATCATACTACATCCATTCCTATGTGCACTGTAGACAAAATTTAATGTTCCAACAATTAGGTATCGTTATTTTAATTACTATCATAGTTTATTCATTTTTAATAAGGTATTTGTGTTAATATTTCTTAATAAAAATATTAATGACTTCAGATAATCTTCATAAATTGTTATATGTATATATTTAGGTGTATTTAATCTACAATGGAGAAAAAGTCCAAACTTCGCTGGTGGAAGGATCAGTTGTGGTCGCATAAATATCAAAATAATCACATTTAAAAAAAAAAAAAATTAACAATTGACTCTTCTTGCATTGCAAGATGATGCTTAACACACCTTACCGTCAGTTATCCCAAATGATTCTAGTCTGCTCTTGACAGCCAAATATGGCGATGAATAAATGGACTTGCTGGAAAAAATAGTTTATCCAGTCACAGCTAATGGTCTAGGACTGTGGGTTGAACACCCTTGCTCTAGAGTTTAGACCATTAACTATTGATTAAAAATTATCAAGAGGATGGAAGTCAAATTTTTTTTTCATTAAACTCACGTCGAAACCGTAGGTATAATCAATATTCTACGATGTTTTTTTTTGTCCTGGCAGTATACACCCTGATGCTCATCATTTAACACATGAGTCAGATTATTAAGGCGATCATTTCTTTAATTATTAATAGTTTGGATTAACTTTCTCTTGTCCCATACTGTAAAATCTTTTCGACAAATTCCAAGGAAAAAATGTTCTTTGCTAAGTAATATATGACTGCATACTTCGTCCGTCAGATGGCACTCTGTATGCATTTCTTATTATAACTGTTATTATGTGTCCCGTATCGAAGTCTCACTCCATGAATCCACAGCTGTGTCCGCTATCCATGTCACTGTTCATCTACCCCCCCCCTTCCCCCCCAAACACTTACACTCTTTATTCATCCGCACTTTGGATTGCGACTACAGTCTTCACGTGAATGAATAGGAGCGTTCTTCTTATCACAGTTCTCATCGCTCCATCACCAGCTTCCAGTGATAAAACTGCATACTAGCAGCAACAGTGGTGCCCTCTGGCAATCAGTACCGGAAAACCTGAATGTAAAACGAAACTTGATATCACCCCTCCTGCCGTCAAGTCATAACGCAGGCTGGCAGCTGAGTTCTGTCTCTTGGCTGTTATGCAAGATTTGGGCATACAAACAGGGTACTCTATCCGCCCCGGAGATTCAAATGTACGGCGTTTGCCTCGCTTGGAAATCCGACACTATTTCGGATCACGATGAAGAGAGCGGAAGTGGACTTTTATTAACTGGCAGTGTAGGTTTGTAATTAGGTTTAGCGAGCAAACTTGGTGGTTTTACTACGTGCGGGTGGTTTTTTTTTTTTTTTTTTTTTTTTTTTTTTTTTTCGGGCATGTGATGGGACGCGTGAAGACAAAGGCGCAGATTAATTTATTAACGAAAAACAAAACAAAAAAAAAAAAACCACCTCCGACCTGTCTCGACAGAAAGAACAGTATACGAAGCCGACATAATTATGATTCACATCGAATGAGTGATGGCAATTGGGTCGACAGTATTCGTACGATAACGAAGGGGGGGGGGGGATAATAACCAAGTTAGCAGGGCTAATGATTGCTGAGTATTCTTCGATTGGGTGCATCTACGGATTATTTTTTTGTTTACTTTCTTCGCATCTTAAGACTTTTCAAATTGCCGCAAACACATGACCACACCCTTGCTCTATCATCTGATACCCTGGCCCGCCCACTTGGCGTCCCTTCAGTCTGACCTCCGACAGTCGGTTATGCAGGGTGGTCATGTCTCTTGCGATTCACTCTAGCGTCTAATGTTCGCTGAGATACCTGTCATCAGTCAAGAGGGGGGTAAGTAACGGGGGGGGCGCACGGGAGTTTAAAAATCATTGCTGGTATCTTTTAAGGCATAAAGATGAGTAGGTGGGCAGTGATGCTAAGACAGCATCGTTCAGACATTGGGAAGAGGGGGGGGGGAGTATCGATAAACGGGAGGGCGAAGACAGGTGTCCACAGAAGTGTGCATATTGATTGTTCTTTTTCGGATTTCTTTTACAATTCACTGACGTAAATAGACTGTCCTCGTAACTTTAACTGCTTGGGATGTAATTGTAAAACAAATCCGAAAAAGACTGTGTAGCTCAGTGGATGTGGCGTTTGCACACCATCGCGCTAGGCCGCACGAAGGAAGTCTTGGTTTCGAGTCTAGTCGGCGACTAGAGGAAATTTTTCTAAGCCTTTTTTCGACCGGTTCCCGAGTTAGTCGATCTCTGGCACGGGCAAGCAGGTTTTTCCTCCCGGAAACTCGGGTTTTTCGTCCTGTAAACTCAAGAAAATCGACCGTAGAACCCACATTATTTCAGACATTAAATATATTGTGTTAGGGTTAGAGACCACGAGATGGCGGCACATTTGAGCCGTCTCTCTTCACTGCGTACCGCTTAATTAGTGATAGCCTTGGGCCATCTGTCTCTGATTGGGTACCAGTGGAGATTGAACTGCCCACTCAGTCTCCAAAAGTTAGATAGGGCTAAATGGCCTCGCCTACTCCCGTATATACGGGAATAAAAAGGCGTTAGCTGATTTTTTTTTTTTTTATCCGAAAAAGATTGTTTATTTGTGTCGCTACTAAAAAAACAACTTTCAGAGGAGGGCTGTCACCTGGGTATGAGACAGGCTAACTCACCTTCTGCTGAAAAGTCCTTTATCAATTTGCACTTCCTAGACAGAATACGAACTCACGTCTTTGAACGCTAAAGGGCACTGTCGTTGCCTACTAATCAACAGATGCTCTTTTTATATAGAATATTCTACGTGTTGTTATTATTATTATTATTATTAATAATAATACGCAGACAACACAGTTATAATATCCATCCATAATAATGCAAGCATAGCCCAAACAAATATGCAACATGACATAAATCCAACATCCAACATCCACTTTCCAACATAAAAAACACACAGAACAGCAAAACCACTACAATCACTCAGGTTGAAACAATACGATACCTTGGAATTTACTTCGATGCAGATATGAATTGGAATAGCCACATAAACCATCTACACAACAAACTCCGAACAATAAGTGGCAAACTCTACAGGTTAAAAGACATAGTTCCCATACGCCTAAAAACACTAATATTCAAAGCACTATGCCAAAATATACTAAGATACTATAACAACCTATGCTTTCTGTGCACCCTACAAATTAAATAGATTAATGTCACTACGGTACAAAATGATAAAACTGATCTTTTGGGAATAAAGAGAAAATAACGACCTTATATACACTGCAATGGCAGAACACAAAATACTGACAGCAAAACATTTATGTCACTATGCAGCTTTGCTAAAACATTATTTCGATGCCAACTACAGGACAGTTAGAAATACATACCGTATAACAAGACCTCAGACTACTAATTATATCACATATAAATACAATAATCACTACGGAAAGGCCACATGAAGCTACTACATCGCAGACATGATAAACAAATTAGCTTTTGAATACAAGAACCTTACAAAGTACAATAGTCTGGAAAGAGCCTTGAGGACATGGTATGAACAAGAAACATGCACCCTACACACCTTACAATCTTAATGAAACACAATCAAGTTCAGAGACGCGTCAAGACATTCCAAGTTATCGTGCTTTGTGTGTGTGTGTGTTTCTTATCCTAAAGCTGTGGTAAATATCACACTTATCAAGCGTCAATCCACTTCCAACACAGCAATCAAACCAATAAACAATAACTAACCAGTGTCATCCTCAGATAAACTTAATAAAAAAAACTTCTAAGATGAAAACTAAGATGTTACACCTCATCTGAGACCAACACAAAGAAAAAAAAAATCCATTTATTACAACGACAGCATTTAAATACATTAAAATAAATAAATAAACGCTTTAAAGCAGAATTTGTAAATTTGTAATTTTTTCAAATTAATATCCTATAACACCTTTCAGAAGTTTATAGACTTGTCCCATCACCCCTATTTTCCAGTCTTCCAGCGTCTGTAGTCCGCATATTCTCAATCTGTCCTCGTAACTTGCATTTGTAATCCCGATATCATTTGGTAACTCTTCTTTGCATTCTTTTCACAGCTTCACTATCCCCTAAAGAACCCAGGAGAAAAAAAAAAAGCCACTTCTCACTCTCCTACTCACTACCTCCTTTCGCAACTTCTATAGTTGGCCCCCTTGTCCTTTTCCTTCCCTCTTGTTCTACTAATATGAAAACTCTCTTCACTATAAATCTCGACAGTTTAAATGTCTCGTTATCCTCTAAGTTATATTTGCAATTTTTGCTATGTGACCTTTGAACTTCAAATTTCCACCCACCATAACTCCAAGAATCCCTGGCCTCATCAGTTTCTCCAAGCATAATCTCATCAATATATTATTATTATTACAAGAGACCCCCCCCAGGAAATCATGGACTTATCGAGGGAGGTTTATAAATTAGATTTAATATTGGACTTTATCCCCCCCCCCTTCAGAGATATAACAGACAGCAACTGTCTGTTATATTCTTGCTCTGATATTTTGAAAATCATTGGTAGATATCGCTAACAATATCACTGATAAATATTACTACGCTGGCGACTAGCTGCCCATCGATTTCCAAAAGTTAGGTTAAAGGAGTTAGCCTATTCCATTTGAAAATAAAAGGCATTAGACGACATTTTTTTAATCCCCCTTCAAACACGCTGTACAATATTGTTCACTTAATTACCAGCTGACTGATCCAGTTGATACACAATAATTTTAGTGGGGGAGGCTTATAAACACATCATACACATGTCATACAACGCAACATCCATACCCACAGCATAAGTTACTCAATAAAATCAGTCTCGATGCTTTATGATCACGCCTTGTATTTTTACAAAAATATATTACACAAACACAAACACATAAATGCACACGTTTTGTGATTTTTTTTTAGGTGTGGTTCGCAACTATGAGTCACAGTAGAATAATTGAGTGTGTGTTCGTAGGCAGGTTTGTCTATTTTATGGTACAAAAAATCCCAGTTTTCAGGAGGAAAAAACCATGTAGCTTTGTGTGAGACCAGTATGGAGACAATCGGTAAGTATGAATAAAAAAATTCTTCTCTAGATAGACGAAAACTTGGTATTTGTGACCTTTAATAGAGTTTGTCGAGTTATCTCAATTTCTGTTTACATTTGAGATCCTTTAAATGGAAAAATTTGGCAAAATTCTCATTTCACAAAATGAAACACCAAAGTGTGTTATAACAACATGAATAATGGCGTCTAAAGCCAAATAGCAATGGTAGAGAATAAATTGTACGTATGGCAACTTCCGTGGCTCTCTTACTGCATACATAATTCAGTTTTGCCAATTTTGCCACCAAAACTGACCCTGTTAAAATCATAATTGAAATCTTCAAAATCTAAATATCAAAACTATTACTATCAGCGCGAACCGTTTTGTCAAATTTTGAGAATCGAAATAAGCCCATTGAAACGAAAACTTAACCATTGTAGACGTATTCCAGTCTCACTCAATTACACCTGGCCAGAGCGGATTTATTGCAATGTATAATTTAGACACATTTTGTCCCATATAATTGGTTCGATGAGTTGCTTTCTTTAGTGACGTCAATATTGTCATAGCAACTGAACTTAGAGTTGATTTGTCTTCGTGTATTTTTGAGTTTCTTATCGTTGTTTTTAATATATGATTTTGTTATTGTTTCAAACTTTCGCTTAATAAAATATGCTCGCCAAGAGCATAGGAATAGCATGCGTACGGACGGACAAAATGAATCTAATTGGGTCTTAAGGATCTTGCATAAAAAAAGAACCACCATTGCGCTGACTTCAGTCGCTACGATAATGAATATATAGGAATGATATTGCAAAAAGAATCTCTCTTATTTTGTGTGTGTGTGTGGTGTGTTTAGGACCAAGAGAGGGTAACAGTTTTTTTTTACTTACTCTCTCCCCTGATGCCTATGAAATCCTCGCTAACCTTGGGCTCACTATCAGTGATGACTAAGGATTGGCTGGCCAATCATTTTCTAAAAAGTCAGTTAGGACTAAAAGAGCTCTGTCTTCTTCCTCTGGGAAGACAAGATGCTGGAGGATTTTTCTTTACTGGATAAATAGCATGTAATCTTCCTGAGTGCTTGTAGAAATTTCAACAAATTCCATCGATTGTTCAATAAAGAATGGCGAAAAGCATATTTGTTACCTTTCTTATTCAAAGGGAAACATTGGAAGGTACTTCAAATGTTTTTTCTATGCTATCTAGATTTTTATCCAAGTAGAAAAAACCATGGCAAACTTTAGGAGTATGAACATATGATGGAACTAAGATCTAAGGTTGAATATACAAAATGGATACACTTAGATACCATGGACACACACAATTGCTGTTGATAGGTTACATCTTCTTGGGTATCTTCTTGTAGAAGGCTTAGAAAGTTGCGAGCAACACTGCATTATCCGAAATATAAAATAGGATGGTGAACAGTGAATCAACCACATTATACGGAGTGATTAGCTAACTGGTGTTTATCGGTACCATATTCTGGATAATTGCACTTTCTACCGGAATTCTATGGTGAAGGACTCATACGTGTTTGTGTGTCACACAACAAAAAGTCTACTGCAGCCTCAGAAGATAGCACTGTGCCTTTCTATCGGAATGACCAATTTAACCGAGTATTTGAATAAAGGGAAATTATGTGTGAGGCTAACATTTTTGGCCGTATTTAAGACGGTCCTGAACGAACGACGGATATTAATTTATCACGAAACTCGTGTCAGAAGTAAGGGGTACAGACAATCTTTATAGCTCAAAGATGATCCTCTACTTCTTAACAAAATATAATATTTCGATCTTTATTTGAATGTCTAGTGTTCCATCACTTTTTGGCAACATACTAGCAAGTTATTGTTAGTAAATGTGAACAACTTGGAACACTACATGTACGGGAAAACTTCTGAATGTAATGTCCATTTGGTTCAAAAAGGTACATTGCAGTATGCATCACTTTTCGTTGTCAAACAGCTCCAATTCATTTGAAATTATGGCAATAAACAATTACACCCTAACTTCATGAAATTTGGTTTTTGGTCTGCATACAAATTCTATCACGACTGTTCATTTTGATGCCACACAAATGATGTTCAACCTTTAACACTGTGTAGTTACTGGCGCAAAACACAATACATATGTCCAATTTTCCAGTTACATAACATTGCACTTTATGTCTGTTATTATTTCGACAATCTTTTATTTCATGTTCCGATATTAGGAATTTTTCGATTGCAAAGAGTGATAGGATTCTTGTATGCATCCCAAAAGACCAGATTTCGTGAAGTTAAGGTGCAATTGTTATTATCATAATTCTTGGTCAAATTAGTGAATATGACCTGACATCTTCCATGCACACACACACTCAATACAGATGATATTTAAAGAATGCTCTGTCATTCCCGTTAGCATACACGAGTTTGTCAAAATTCCTTCGTGGCTCTGTTTAGATACGTCGAAAGCCATTGAAGGTCATCTTAAAAATAAGTGCAAATTGAAGTGTTAATTCCTAACTTGAAATGCGGAGGAGTTCATGCAATTGGAAAGATATTTATTCTTTTTATTTGCTCTTTCAAATTAATAAGATCATTTATTCGCTTATAGACTTTTAAATATTTCAAATCATAAAAACCAATCCCGTTAACACATTTAAAATTTTAAAGATTTTAAATATTCGACAAGTTGCTGAACACAAATAGAATCCAAGCATTGATTTATTTAAAAAAAATAAATGGAAATGTATAAGCCAAAGATACAAGACAAAGAAATAATTTAAAGATTATTTTAATGATTTTATTCCAATTTTGTATTTTATTCTAGAGTGAAATGCCGCTTCGAATGCCCTCTAGGAACGAGATATTTTATAAGGATTTTTCGATTGAAAGTTGGTCTCGTAAAATATTAAATTTTTTCCTCGCTTAAAAATAAAATAATAATAATAATAAATATATAACGGATGCATTGAGAAACAAAGCTATAGAATCAACCATTCATAACTAACCATTGTTCGCAAACTTAAATGAAACAATTTTTAAGGGATAAATTGACACACAGAACATATTAATACATCACAAGCAAAAATGGCAACACGATACACGCAGTTATCAAACAAATATACTGTACAGTGGTGTAACAGCAGACGGTAGCTCTTACACAATGCAGATATTTACATTGTGTAAGAACAGCTTACCAGACTGAGTCCTGGGACACTATGGAAGCAGCATGTAATAAAAAAATAATAACAATAATATTCGCGTCTCATAAGTAAATTCAAAATGACCTTATCCTGTGTATGACAATGTGCCGCCATCTATTGACAAGTGTTAACTTAAATTATAATGTGCTGCCATCTCGTAGCAAATAGTCCAAATAGTTGAAAGTTGAGATATTATAAAAAAAATAAGCAAAAATATTGCATTTTATTTAATATATTTAAGTTGAATACTCTTAAACAGATAAATAAAAAACCTTGAATTCCAATAAACAAGAATTCTCAATAATAATAATAATAATGCAATAAAATTAATAAGTAAATTTATTACAATTTTCCATGATAATAAAATACTTACCAACGATTTTCTAGTCAAAATCAAACTCCCTCCAGTTGCAGTGAATGCATTGTCAGCTTAATTTATTTACATTAGCTATTAAATGCAAAATAAGAAATTAAAAATAACAAGTAAGGATAGCAGTAAGATATTGAAGATAAGTAAAACATTGCCGAAAGCTACCAGAAAAATCGCGAGTAAAACTAACACCATTTCAGACAAAAGTGAGTATTAGTGTTTGAAATTATCACGAGATGGCAGCAGATGTGCGTTGTAAAACAGTGATTCCCAACTTGTGGTACGAACCAGGGTATCCAATCATAGCATGAGATTCTTGTTTACTCTTGTGGCATTTACAAACAAAACATGCCAGTTACACTAACAAGGAATGCAGGTCTTTTTTTTCCCACCACTTAGCGAAACATCAGAATATTAAATCGTTCTTGATAACGAAAATGCGCTTGAAGTCTCCTATCGTATTGCTAGATGTGGTGCGAGGTATTTTAAAGTCCACAAATTCGAGATTTTTCAAAGCACTGTGAAGAGATGATGAATCTTCATTCTGCTCTGCTTCTTTATACAAAAGTAAGGTGGCTTGTAAAGTCCTTATTTTGATAGAAAACACAGGTTTTTAATTAAAAATTGTAATTTCTTATTGATTCATAAAGTATACAGTATAGGGTTATGCATGGAATAGCATATCGGGTAAATGGCCTCCACGGCTTTGCTGGCACATACGCACTCTTTTGTCGAAATTTTCCACGACCGTTTTGCAGAAATGTGGCTGAATTTCGTTGATACAGCGCCCAATTTCCTCCTTCAAGGCGTGGGTGGTCGTGGGCTTGTTGGCATAAACGTTAGACTTCAAAAAACCCCAAAGAAAAAAGTCCAACGACGTTAAGTCACATGATCTGGGCGGCCAATTCTGATCACCAAAACGGGAAATTACACGACCAGGAAATGACTCATGCAGTAATTGAATTGTTTCTCGGGCTGTATGGCGTGTGGCACCGTCTTGTCGAAATCACATGTCGTCCACATCCATATCTTGCAATTTAGGCACAAAAAACTGAATTATCATGTCGCGATAGGAGCACCATTAACTGTTATTGCCTTACCAGCCGCATTTTCGAAGAAGAATGGACCGATGATGCCTCCAACCCAAAATCCGCACCAAACAGTGACACGTTGTGGATGCATTTGTTTCTCAATAATCACTCGTGGATTTTCTGAACCCCAAATGCGACAATTTTGTCGATTAACGAAGCCATCAAGATGAAAATGAGCCTCATCGCTGAAGATGATTTTGTTCGAAAAATAAGCATCCACTTGTTGTTGTTCCATAATCCATTCAATGAACTCTCTTCGCTGTGTGTGGTCACTTTTAATAACCCTGAACTGTCAGCTGTCACCCTGTCTTTTTTTCTCGTTGGCAACACTTTACCGCACAAATGGCGCTAAATTTAAATCTTGCGTGAATTTTCGGACACCCTGTAGCTGTCCCAGAAAATGACTTAGAAAATACACCCTATGTCCAAAAAAAAACCGAACTTTTCGAAAATAGAAGAAACTAGTGGCGCCACCTGTTGTATCTTTTTGTTGTCGAAAGCGGCAACCTTCATTAGTGTTGCGTCAACTGTTTATGCCCATTTGTTTCATTAGAAGCCGAGTTATTGTACGAAGAGTGACAGTGGGTTTTGACGAACGGTCGGAAAATGAGTTTCAAACAAAGAGCTGCGATTGACTTTTGTGTTCAACTTGGTAAAAGTTTTACCTAAACGCATCAAATGCTTCAAAAAGCATACGGTGATGGCTTATCCCATACTCAGTTTACGAATGGTTTAAGCGATTTCAAAGTGAACGTGAGACGCTTGAGGACTACGAAAAGCCGAGCCCTCCAAAAACTGGTCTGAGCGAAATTAAGTCAACGAAGTTCACTTTGATGAAATCACCCAAAACATGGGTGATTTCATCAAAGAAAACCCAAAAACCGATGTAAAAAACTCATTTAACGAATTAATTGACCTGCCAAACGCTGTATCGAAGCTGAGGGAGAGTATATTGATTGAAATAAATGATTTGAATAATTATAATTGGCCTGTGTTTTATTTTCTATCAAAAGTTCGGTTTCTTTTTGGACAAAGGGTATAACTGAACACTCGAAAGGGCTCAAATTATTTTTCGAGAAGTACTTCTCAAAACCTGGAGAAGAGAACAACTGGATTGCAACTCCCTTTGAAGAAGAATACTTCCGAGCTGCCAGATTATCAATCAAGAAAAGAGAATAAATTGATCCAAATTTCGACTGATACTACTTTAAAAACTGAATTCAAGCAAAAAATTCCTTATTAACAGTGGGGCAACCATCAGCAGATAATAGGAACAACTTTTTGCCATTTACAAATATGGAGCTGTTGGAGAGGGCTTTCTTCTTCGTATATCTTTATAAAATATAAATACTGTAGTAAGCTGAATGCACTTCCAGATCATTTAAGACTATCTTCCATGTTGAATCTAATTTCAAAAAAAGCATGTGCTTCAAAACAAGCTTAAAGATCGCACTGAACGTATGTTACGTATAAAATATTTGCTGTGTGTTTTATAAATATTATTTCAAAACATATTAAAGATTGGAAATAATATATTTAAAGTTTGGTTTATTTATTTACAGTTACAACATATAAATTTGAATAACAGCAACTATATTAATGACAAACATTTTGCTAATATGAAGGGTTCGATTTCTGGAAATGGCCTACCAAGGGGGGGGGTACGCAAGTGAAAACAGGTTGGAAACCACTGCTGTTAAAATATCGGAAAGAGATTTCGATATCTTTACAGCAACTACTTAAGAATGCTGGTGGTTAGTAATCGTCAATAGTGTCGATCACAATGGAAAAAAAGGATCTTTCGGATTGGATAAAGAGCTTACTGTGGGTGCCAGTCTTGGAGCCACGATTTTGAAAACAGCTGAGCTGACTGTTTTTTCAAAAGGTGAGAAATCCGGGTGTTTAATCAGTGGAAAAATAACTCACATTGCTTGTCTAAGAAGCGTAAATGTGGTCCTAAGACAGTCTGCTAAGAATAAGATCGCCATCGTTTGAGAAGGCTTGTACGGACAAACAGAACTTCCTATGTGCAGCAATTGACTGAAGCATTTAATGAAGACTGTTCCATATCTCATGTATTAGAATGGATAGCAATGATAATGCCTATACGTGAAATAGAAGTTTTTAATTCAGTGGCCATTATACGTATATTTATTCAGCAATGCTGACAATAGAAGAAAAATAGTTTTGTGGGACTTGAAGCTGATGTTTTGATGCAGCGGCAGATGAACTAAACATTTCTATTAATTTTAGGGAGAGTAGGATAATATGATGTATTGGATTGGTTAGCACTTTACTGCCGAAATTAGTAAGGGCCACGAGGTCAGTGTATACGATGTATGTTAATCGCGTGTATTGGCCAGTTTGCATATTTTGCAGATGAAAAACAAAGTTTCTGAGATGGAAAAAAACCAACGTCCTAGTATGACCGGCTAACTCACATTGAGATCCAAAAAAAAAAAAAAAACTTCGCAACCTAAATGGGGTTGGAACGTTGGTTGATGCAACATCCCATCATATGATAACAAAAGCAAGATATAATACATACGAAATAGCTGTCAGTTGCCTAGCAAATCATAAATTTAATAAATACATATATTTTATTAATGTCCAATTGTTTTATTATATAAAATCATATCAGTATTATATATATATATTCTTAAACTGAGAGCAGACGTGAGCAATTTGAAAAACCTTAAGGAAAAGAAGCTGAAAAATCCGAAATAACCTCATAAAGAGATATAATACTGGAACACGATGAAGTATTAGAGGAAGTGAAGCAAAAAATAGTTGCAGGTGCAGCTAAAATAAGAAGATGCAGTGCCCGCATTGAACAGTACAAGCAAAATTCGATGTTTCCCGCAAATCAGCACCAGTTTTACAAGAAAATTGATTGGTACAGGAATGATAATCTTAAAGAAAATATAAATACCAGAGACAAAGAAAATACACTTAAGTTTTGGAAAAACCTATGGGACAACCCAGAGGCACAATAACAAGGCAAAGTGGGTTGAAAAAATTACGAACGAATCTCAAGAACAAAAAATGGACTAATTGAAAATAACAACTGAAATGGTTCAAAAGCAAGCTAAAAAGATAAAAAATTGGTCAACACCCGGGATGGAT